>NC_064901.1:6760000-7115000 GCF_929443795.1 Astur gentilis | reverse complement strand
TCAGGCACAAACGCCATAGAAGAAACTCTCCTCTTCTGGATTTCTTTTTTAGCAGATTGCACTTGTGTTGTAAATCCCATTTTAAGATACTTAGCTTTCCTCATACACTGTGTATGGTGCTTAGGCATCTAACTTAAAGGCCCTGGGTATCACAATAAATAAGTCTCTCTATCGATGCTTTAATTGGTGAATGCAGGAATATCCCAGGATTTGGAGGTGTTTGGTCCTGCCTTCATCATGTAGCTGTCTCCTCCCTTCTGCATGTGGGTTCCCATGCGCCAAAAACAGTGCTGAGGCATGCTCAGACCAGGTTTCCAGTTTAAATAAGCAAGGGACCAGGGCTGTTAAGAAATGAAATGGTGTGCGCTTGTCAGTGTGGGTAGGTGCAGTCTTATTGAGGAAGGCCCTCAGTTTCCACAGTAGATAACTTTCCATTTTTTTTGTAAAGCTTGTTCCTGGATAATGATACTCTGTTTTTTTTTTCTTTTTTTTTTTTTTCAAACCCCCAGTCTCAAATTACTGTTGAAACAATATGTGATTTTAAAAAACAAGACTAGCTTAGAGCTATATAGATTTAATACTATAATAATAAAAAATAATTCTATATTGACAAGAATATTTCTTTAAAAAAAAAATTCAGAGCCTAAAATGCTACATTTGAAAAATGTGTAAAATTTCTCAAATAATTAATACTTATTCTAGTGAACTACCTTTATCTTAAAAGGGGAAAAAAATATTAATTTGTGGAAGATACAAAAGCATCTAAAATGTGGTTTTATTCGGGGGGGAGGGGGGAGAAAATTGGTGGGTACTGTTTTGTGTGCAATTCCCAAGTATATTTTAAAAACAACATTGAATTTTTATAGCCAAATTATATTTTCTGCTAACAGGGAGTTGGGGAGGGATGAATAATAGAATGATTGACAAATCTTTTAGGGCCTGATTTTACAAGATGCTGCGCACCTCCTGATTGCTGCCAATCACTTTCATTTTCTTTCAGTTGATCCGAGAACATATGGCATTATTCAGATGGTGCTGAGCACCTTCAATCACAGTCCTCGTAATGCCACAACATCCTCATTCTGTGCAAATGTGAGAATTGCTCTTGACATTTTAAATTGGAGGGTTATTTGGTCTTTGTCTGGACAAACTCCCAACTGATATAAATGGATGTTCTGCCTGAGGAAGAATTGCAACAATAAACAATAAATAATCAATTTTATAAGCACTATTGTATATACACAAACCATGTGCAGTATTAATTTGGTTCGTAAAATTCTTTACCTCTTCCACTTTTATTTGATGGGAAAAAAAAAATACTGTTCTTGTGGAGAACTGAAGTTTAGTTTACTCTCAGTGCAAATTTTGAAAAGTGGAAACTCTCGATGTTATGTGCACAAGGCAGTTCTTTTTAAAGAGATCAGAAAGGTGTTTAATTTAAAAATAAAATTAAAAAAAATCAATTTCAACATACTGATTTGTCCTGCATTACAGTTACCTGTAGAGAACTTCTAGTCATGTCTATCTGTTTTTGATGCCTCTACAGAATAACTGTCCAGCATCCTCTGCCCAACCAATCAGAATGTAGGAAAATCTACCGATATGACGGAATCTACTGTGAATCTACCTACCAGAAGTATGTTGAAATCTGTGTGAGTCTTGCCTCTAGCTCGTGCATTTAGTGCTCGTGCTCTCCCGCTATTCAGAAATTACACGTGTGTTGAAACCGTACACTTCTACTTGTGTGCAAAACCTCTACAGCAGGGACAGAAATATGTTGTTTAATTCTTTGAGATTGTGCTCTAAAAGCTAAAAAGCAAATAAAAAAACCTCTAAGACTTTACTAAATCTCTTAGGTATGCTTCTGTACAGTGCAATAAACAAGAATGTATACACGAGAAAATCTAGGCAAAATGTATTGCACAGGTGCTTCACATCTTAGGGATTTGAAAGGTGTGTTATGTATAAATTAGCTGTCACTTTTTTCAGTTGTGTAATGGAATGATGAGTTGTAATTTGCATAATCCTTTAAGAAGTCAAATTATACTGTCATGTAGCAGACTTAACATGCTAGCTAGGATTTCATAGCTTTGCAGCTAATTAGTATGTACCTTACAGGACAGTTAAATTGAAGTTGAGTCCTCTTGTTTTGCAGTCATTTGCCTTTGTCCGTTGCCCTAACAGAGCCTGCATTTGTGCGTAACTCAAGATCGTTACTGGTGCTTCTGACAAAAGTGCTATTGCTGTGGGCAGGCAAATGCAATGTGCTTGACTTCTGCTACTTTTGCTATCAGTAAAGTTTCCATTTTACTGTAGTCAGGATTTAATAATCTGTTTCTACACAGAATTGAAAAGTATATATTTGACAGGTATATTGTAGATGACTTTTGTTTTAATATATTGCAATGCATTATGAATTTACTGCTATCTTGCTGGATTTTGAAACTGCTTTCTGTCACTTAGTGTTTACTTTTCACACTCCAACTATATTCTTGTCTTGTATCCTGGTGTTACCATCGTCATCTTGTGTGTAACAGATTTCATTTTCCAAAAAACCCTTAACTTCTAAAAATCAATTGTACTCTGCATTGCAACAAAATGTTTCTTTGGCAAGGCAGTCAAACTCATTGTATTTTTAGGTCATATTCTTTCATCCCCTCTTTTTATTCCATAACCTGATGCTTGTTTCCTGAATCTTTTCTTTTAGTAATAGGTCCAACCACATCAGTAAAAGCTGTTACTTCAGTGTAAATGACTATCATTTTGGTTCACAGAAGTGAGAAGAAAAGAAAAATCTAGATTTATTGATATAATTACAGCATCAATGTAACTTGGCAAGCCAAAATGAAAATCTGACCTCTTGCTTGGCTGTTTTGTGAATGGCTACTTATGGTGTGAGATATGATTTATTCATGATTTTACATTGACTTATAAGTGTTTCTTGCACTTTTTGAATTTGTGATGGTTTTCCCTTCTATCTCTCCAAAAAGGGTAACTGAAGCAGTCTAGATATAGCATGATTTTAAATGTCATGATAGAACTTCAGTGATTTTTACTTCTCTTGTAACTTCAGTTTAGTAAGTGTAAAAATGTATTTATTTGTTTAAATATATGAAGCAGATTTGTTGTGCGCTATTTATATCAGTTTTTAGAACAACTTTAAGATTTTGAAACTTTGTGGAAATAAGAAAACTTGGCACGGTTTGTCATGAGTGTTAAATACAGCAATGGCTTCACTCTGAATTCTGCAACATAGTTGATTATATTAGTTTTTAAATTAGGTAGAATTTATAGTCAGTATAGTTAAGGTAGCTGTGCTAACCACAAAATGGAATAGTAAATGTTTACTTACAAGTACGTATACAACTGCAAATAGGCATTGGCTAAATAACTTTTCAAAAAAAGGCAAAATCCAAAAATCAGACTGGTTGATGAAACAGTGTTGATTTTGACATCTGTTTTGTCATTCCTAAAATGTGAATTTTGAAGTGGTATAGCCCAGTTCACCTCACTTGTAAAAAGTGTGGATTATTTTGGAAAACTAACAGCTATGTCTTTCTACAGAAGATATAGAGTGCCTTTTGATTTGTGGAATTTTCTCTTGGTGGTGCTTCCACGTTATTTAAGCTCTCTGAGGCATTCTTTCTGTCTTCTTCCCAATGGATGCTTTTGGTACTTTTTCCCATAGTAATTTATTTCTAATGATGTAACAAGTTACTGAAAACTCACTAATCAAGACCAAAAAAAATCAAGCTATTTTCATGACACTTTTAAAACGTATACTTTAGTGCTACAAGACGTATGAACATTTGGTACTACATGTTCACGTGTATCTCTTATGCAGGCACAGTATCTCCCCTGATTAGATTGGGGAAGGGAAAATGAATGTAAAAAGGCCACTGGTGGTCAACAGAAAGGGCTGTGTGACCCTCCTGTTTCCTGTAGGATAACTTCTGGGCTGGACACAAAACAGCAAACTACTTATTCTGAGAGTTAAAGGAATTTTAAGGACTGGCCATACAGAGTAGGACAGGTAACAAAATCATGGATTTGGGAGCTTGACTGTTTTGTCTCCAACTCATTTTAAAATTAAAAGTATTACACAGAAAGTCTACTCTGGATTTATGCTTAACCATGTACATACTAAAGGTATTTTCTGTAAAGCTACTTAGCAGTTGAAATCAAGATATTCTGTTCATTTCTGTAAAAAAAAAAAATAAAAATTGAAAGGATCATACCATAATCTTCTACTCCAATAATACTTTTCAGAAAACATATGGGGAAGTAACCTTTTTTAGTCAAATCTTTGTGCTAATACATACTAGAAATAACAGTTTGTAAGAGTTCTTGAAGGTGTAGGTTAGTAAATACATTATAGTACTATTAAAAAAATAATAATGCAAAAAGCTTTTTGCAACATAAGCTCCTGAGGAGCTGGACTAATGATTACATTAGCTAATATACATAAAATAGGCAAAATAGTAAATATTTTAATACAGATTACTCTAGGCTATGTATGATCCTCTTGCAATTGAGTCTCATAGCTGCTGCTACCTATCCTGCTCGGAACAGTGTGGAACGCACAGTTTCAAAAGCTGTTGGCAAAAGAACAGGTATTTCCCCCCCCCGCATTGTCCACCACCTTGGTTGCCACAGCTCTGTGTTGTTTTAGGTGGCTAAGCATATAAATATGCTTTTTTAAAAAGCTCTAAAGTAAGCTTGAAAATATTTACAAACTGTTTCTGTGTTCACTAGCAGTAGAGACTAACACACCAAGCATTCTTAAAAGATTTTACCATGGTGTTTTTTGAAGTAGATAATGTGTCTTGAGCTATGGAGGTAAAACCAGAGGCCTCTCAGTTACTGCCCTGCAATACAGCTGTCCATCAATTCCTGAATATTTCCCCTTTTCTTTTCCAGTCCCGCAGCTGTAGCCAGGAATGTCCAGGCTCTTCCGCAATGTCAAACAAAATTGACAACAAAAAGAAATACTTCTTGTTCACTTCTAGCTACTTCACTATAACAAAACTGCCAAGGCTTTTCCTTCTTGCCCAGGTTGAAAATCCTTTCTTCTGCTTGCTCAGACACCTATGGTTTGCACTCTCGTTCACCTTTATGGAGTGTCAAACAGTGAACAAAGCCCAGTTAGATGATCTCCAGAGATAGCTGAAGAGGAGCACAGCTCCCTGCCCACGCTCAGGTTTTATTTGTTGCTAAATTACAAGGAGTAATGGCATGTCAAGAATAGGGGTTTTTTGCTTGTCTGTAGGGAGTCTCTGTTGTGTACAAGCAGAAGGTACCTCAGGGTTTTGTTTTTTTTTGTTCTCAGCCTGGAAGTTGTTCCATTCATAAAGTGGCCCTTCAGAGTATCACCTAGGTTGTGAGGGGAAATTCTCAGTTTGGTGGCTATTGTGTGCTATTTCCAAAGCAAGGGTGTAAGAATCATCTCTGCCTCATTTCTTCTTGTCCATATTAAGCAGAATTAAAGGTCATGTCTCTCTTCAGGAGTATAGAGAATAGGGAAGAGTTCTACATTAAGGTATTTCTTCTGAAATCAAGAGCATGCAATAAATGTGTAAGGAAAACACCTTGCTCATTTAAATACCAGAAATACACCTATGGTCTTATTAGCTCTTTTCCTTTCATTTCTCTGCAAGTTAGTGAAATGAACACGGAACAGAAGGCTCATTGATTCCAGTCTAAGAAGCAGAGCAGTTTGTCCTGGAAGGTGTAGCTTGGTCATACACAGATTATCATCCTGAGCCTGTAAATGCTCAAAACATCCGAACTTAACAGACCAAAATAAGCTCCCATGAGACTATGTGTTGACTCAAACCCATAAGTATTTGTACAACTGAGAAAAGGAGGCACAAGGCTAAACCATTCCTGTCAGCCTCTAAGGTTTAAATTAAGATTTTTGTATTTATCAAATGGATAAAACAGAATTGCTTTGTATGCCCAAGAAATCTTATGGCCCTAGTAGACAATACAAATGAGAATGTACACATTAAATGGGCCAAATAGTTCTCCCAGGGTTTCTAGTGAGGGAATTCAACCGGATATAGAACATGAGAAAATGAAGGATTTCTCAGGGTTGTTGAAGTGGTCCGCAGTGCTCATCACCACCATAATGTGGACAAAGCAGTTGAAAGACCTGCAGAGGAGGAGCTAATGGTTCGAAATGGAGATTCACCACTTTGTCAAAGTGGGTTAAAACCCCCTGATGGCTCCTCTGCAGCTGGGCATGCTGGTTCTGGTCAGTACAGCCATTTAAGCAGCATAGAGAAGTTGGTAATGGCTGAAAGCTCATTATTCTTTTTCCATCTTTTTGTTTCTTAGGTGTGGTGTTGCACATAAATTGACTTGGAAAGATGTAAGACTTTTCAGACTCTTTCTTTATATATCTTGACTCATCTGATATCGTATAGCTGGGAAAAGATACAGTAGTTTGAAACAATTATTTTAGCTGTGGGAAAAACATATAACACGTAGGACAACATTCAAGCTAATATTGTAGGGTACATGGTTTTTTTCCAACAATGGCTTCAGTATCCCAATGTTTAGGGCTTAACCTAAGAGAGAACATACTGAAGAAGCTGCAGTTTAGTTTGATCTACTCTAGTAAAACAGGAAGGAGATGCCCCTATCCTCTTGCACAGTGGATCTTTCTTTCTGGTGGTGTTCCCTCACTTCAGATTTTGATTTTTCTCCTCGCAATGTGAATTTAATAGGTGTATTTGAAGAAGATTCTACGTATGTCCTCTTCATAAATTTGACCTCTTCTTAGAAAGCATTGAAAGCTAATAACCTAATTCATTCTTTATCAGCAAACGGCAGAGAAGCCACTGCTAACTTATGTAACAGGCCTTTTAATGTAAATCACCTGATTCTTTCAGCCTGTGCGAGGCTGCCTGGCAAAACTTTATCCCTGTCACACCTCCCTACATCTGCTCTCACCTTTGTGTAGCTTTGAGCATATCTGTGGGTTCTCTGAGCTGAGCTGTTCTAGATATTTTTTGCAGGAAGGAAAAAAGTCTTTAACCAAGTTTGAAACACATCCAAAAGTGAGCCAATGTCTCCTTACACGTAAGATATGAGAGCAGGCTTTCTCTGGGTAAGAAATGAGATTAGCTGTGCCACTTTAAAATGATTAATGATCACTGGCTAGCATTAAGTTGAGCATCTAATCCTTGGCTGATTGGAGCATTTGAGAGAACAGCACTCAAAAAAATATAATTTTTCAATAACAGAAATTTTGTCATACTTCTATTTCTATTATGACACAGTTAGATGTTGCACTGGCTTTAAAATTTTACTTTGAGATTAATGGAACGTAGCCTGAATAGAGAATAGGTGCGATGCATACATATTACCTGAAAATTTTCTTCTACTGAATAACAAAGGGCCATGTTTAGGTTTTACAAAATACTATTCCGTTTATATTTCAGTACAAATTTTGAAGATTCACTTAAGCTTTGCAGCATCTGTAATATCTATTCTGAGTTAAATCCTGAGGTGAATTCAGTATTGGTCAATTGACCAATTAGGCAATTACCTTTTGCTGTCTTGCACGCAATCCACGTTAAACTGACTGGGTCTTCAGGTCCCTTAACCACACCCTTTCAGTAGGATATTAGTCACAGTCTGCTAATTCCCTCTTAAGACAGGTTTTTTAATAGTCTACAGAAATTGTTTTTGCATTTCGCTTTTATTTCAGATATGAAGGGTTCTTTTTGTGTTGTTTGTTTTGTGGGTTTTTTGGGGGGGTGGGGGGGGTTGGTGGTGTTTCCCACACACCACCACCACCACCCCCCGCCCCGAGTCATGTTCCTGGTTTCTGAAATGGAGAGATCAATTCAAATTACCTGTGACTGAGCTACTCTGTGTATTCAGCAAGGTTTTGCTTTTCCCATGCTTTTCCAGTAGCTTCCTGCTTTGCACAAATACAGAAGCATTAATACCAAGTATATCCAAAATATTACTTGGGGAAGCAGTGAGCAAGATAACAAGTTCATCTGGCTTACTAATAGTTTATATGATCATTCCACAGCCTGGGGGAAGGGGAAATTATTATCCCTCAAATATAAGGAGCTAGCCAAATACCTGCCCTAAAGCTCACGTAAGTGCCATAAGTTGCAGTAACAAAGCTATCCTGGAGCATTTTAGGTATGTTTTGAAAGGTAGAGTTCCAACTCTTCGCCATCTTTTCATTTAAAAGAACAATATAAGACAGTAACACAGTCTTGCAACTTCTGGTCCTTTTTAGAAGGAAAATACTGATTATACAACTTCAGGTCAAAGAAACTCCTGCCTTTCTTTAGATGAACTGTACTTACTGTTAGTTAAAGTATTGTTACTTCATTTTTAGTCTGAAGTTTTCTAGCTTTTATGTAGCAGAAACATACCAAATCCAGCATTAAGAAGCTGAAAAGTCTGCTGTTGATATTCATGATACTCCTCCGTTCTTCCTCTGCCCGTTTAGATATTTGTAGACAGTAACCCAGCAATAGCTTATGCTCTTCTTTGACACAGGTTTCTCATTCTTAGCAAGGCAAGTTTTCCAGAATTTGAATGCCTCTTGTAGCTGTCTGATGAAGTCTTCCTAGTTTGAATACTGGTATAGTCTATTAGTTGTTCCTGTGGTAGTGCTCAGGGCTCACAGATAGAAACTAGAACCACGTTGTTATGTGGTGTTTGAAACAAAGATTCTCTGTCTCAACATTGGTAGTGATTTATATAATCCTATCCAATTGCTACTGCGTGTTTACTTCCTTGTACATCAGAGGATCTTTTTTGCTGCTCTAGCGAGGGTATTGCACTGTAGGCTAATACTAATTTGGTTATCCACCATAATCCATATGCCTCTTCGCAGGTTGTTACATTGTCTTTGTTTGGAATCTGTGCTTGTAGTTACGAGATAGACAGCTTTGTGCTCAGCTGTGTTAAAACACATCTTATTCAGGTGAACTCAGACTGCCATGCAATCTGTGGAACTGACAACTCCCTGGTATTTACCATTTTATTATCTTCCGTGTCATCTGCAAATTTTACTGGGAAGGATTTTATGTTTTCTTTCACATCACTGATTTATTCTCCTGCACAGGTACTCCGTAGGGAATAAAGGGCTCAAGGAGTTCTTTCCCTGCACGGAGTACATGGGGTAGACCTAATCCATATTTCAGAGCTGCTGGTCATAATGGCTGGGAGCAGATTAGGGCTGCCAGCACTGATGAGTTGCAACCAAACAGGGGCAGTGAGTCATGAGCACACTCTCTTCACTTGCAGCAGTATGAGATGGCTGCAGCCTTTCTTTAAAGTAATGTGAGGCTTGTTTTGCATAGTGATGTTGTTGAAATACAGAAGACAATTCTCCCTTGAAAATTTGTGTGTCTGTAGTGATGGCTACTGGTGAATGCCCTTTTTTTTCCTTTTTTTTTTTTTTTTTTAAAAAAAAGCTATTTCTGGAAACAAAGCTAGATTATTTGCAAATGGTTAGCAAATCTAGTGACTCTGTTTAGCCAGAAAGAAGGGCAAAGAAGTGGTTTTTGGAAACCCTAAAATCTTTCATATTAGTTTTCTTCCTAAATGAATTGTTTTAAACTTCTTTTCCAAATGATGCTTTTACTTAGAACTAAATCTGCTTTTCAAGTGACTAGAAGATTAGATAATGAAGTCATCAAGTGTAATGTTTTATTGAAAAATAAGTTCAGAGTTTACCAGAAATGAAGCTTTTGGCTAACGTGTTTTCCCTCGTTTTTCTTCCACCTCCCAAAAGGATTCCTTTCAGCAAATCTCAAAATCATGCTCTGAAGATTTTTTTTTTTCCCCTTAAGTTGGCTACTTAGCACACCTGTGCAGCACTGTGCCTGGCTTAAGTTTAAGGCTTAAGTTGTTCAGCGATCTATTAATTCTCCTAGCTAGCCATAGGGCTTCACGATACAAGTGACACAACTCATTTTTCACACCCAGATACAGCAATATCACTAAACTTCTGACTTATCTATGACAAAACTGTTGACTTTCTGGTAAAATTCCTCTATGATAGTGGTATCTGTAGTCAATTTAAAGTATTTACACTGATTTGCTTTCCATTTAAGACAAATACTGCTCGAGTTAAAACATGCAAAGATTTAGCGAAGTCTGCATCACCTCACACTGGTATACGGAAAACAAGACTTGTGTAACATTTTGTAAAATTAATTTTTTTATTTTACAACATTTGTCAGGTGTTTATGGTCTTAAAGTTCCATGTTCGTGCATGCACATATACATATGTGCACATACATACACACACTTTTGAAAAGAAAGAAAATACAATCATTTTAGGGAAAAAGACAATGGAAGCGTAAAGCATACTTCTACCAGAGTGCAATAGGAGGGTGACAATTTTTAATTTATGTCATTTTTAGGTATAAAGCAATTCTGTGGTGGTGTTCTAAAAAAAAAAAAAAACAAAAAAAAAAACACCAAACAAAAAACAACCCACAACAAAACAAAAACAAAAAAAACAACCACCAAAACCCAGCAACAACAAAACCGCAATACCATATGAACCCAAAATTATATAATTAAGATGCACCTTTAATTTCTGGTAAATAGGGAGTGAAATTCTCCTAAATACTAACCAAAAATCTGATCAACAATAAGGAAAGCCTTAATCTGTGTCACTTCAATGTTTTCTGCTCATTGAGCAACAGGAGACTCATGAAAGTAGATACCTTCTGCTGTTATAGTTGCATTGAACTTTGTCTTACAGTTTCATAAGTGACGTTGGGTCTGTGCCATCTTTGAGATTGCAGACTGTGATGCAGAGTAGTTTAAGATGCTGTATCATGTACCATTTAATCAGGCTGCACTACTTGGAGTATGTGTTGTGTACTGGGAATAATTTGTGTGTAAAGTCTTTCCAGCTGCATCTATATAAGAGGTGAAATTCCCCTACCTCTGCACAAAAGTCAGCTAAATGGACTGTGGGGAACGTAGCAGCAGTTGAATGAATTAATTTAATGTAGCTGTCCGTAGCTGGCTGTGACACTGCAGTGTGCTTCCTCCGCAGCTGACTCGCAGCCAGGACCTGTACACATCTTTGTGGAGTTCTTGGGCTGCTGAATCTCTATGCATTGATCAATTGTCTCCTTCCCTCGAAGTGTCCTGTATAGTTTTTCCACCACCTTGCTGAATTCCAGTGACTTGCTTACATGCCTAGGGCAGTAGCTCCATAAGCCTCATGACTGCAGTGGATTTTGCTACCTATTATTATTACCTTTGCTACCTCTAAGATTGGAGGTCATCACAGTGTTAGGAGAGGGAACGCTAGCACTGTCCCCTTCTTCTGCATATCCTTTCATGTAAGCTACTGTATGTGCTGCTTCTCATGGCTGAGGGAGAGGGGCTGTTGTGCATTCCCCTTTCCCCAGTGGAAAATCTGCCATTTCTGAGAGTACTCTCCGCTGGCAATTCTCGGTGGTGCACATACAGAGAGTCCAGGCAAAGGGAGGCAGTGCAGATTTTCAAGCTGTAAGATGGCTTGTGTAAGCAGTCACAGTGCAGGGTGTGATGGGTTTGGCAGCCCGTTATTCCCAGGGCTGTCTGGAAGCACCACAGGGTCGCAGATGCTCCCTGAGCTACGCCGTACGCTAGGCGGTCTGTCACCTGCATAATCAGTGACCAATACTCATCAATGTATTGATCATAACTGCGCTTTGGTATAGCATGTACTGTTGCTTTGTCTGGCAGTATTTTCTTTGCTTCAAGAACGCTGCCATGCTCTACATTTTGAACTGGACGTTATACTAAAAAGGACATTCATGCTTTGCTAACTGGGCAAGTTGAATTGAGTGGGTTTTGTTATTCAGGAGGGATAGAAAATGATCAAAATATTTTGAGTGAAGTACTGAGCTAAGATTAAGAACAGAATACAAGCCAAGTCTATAGTCTATTTTGGTATAGCTTAGGCAATTGCAGGTATTTCAGTGGTGTAGTATCCCACTTCGACAAAGCTGCATCAGCAGAAATCTCTATAGCAGATACTATTTTACTTGTAAAACTGTTCTTTTAGTGATATTGCTTGTTTTTCTAACAAGTGGTGATTTTTCCCGTACGATTCCAAAGCAGACCTTTGCTGATATAGCTGATTACATGCTTAGTTCTTTGCTGCAGTGGTGTACCAAGACTGTTCTATTGGCAAAATGCTCCTACTGCAGACCTCATCTAACTTTAGTCATTCGCTTTTCTTGATTTCAAAGCTCAACAAAATAGGACTGCCATTGTAGAATTTGAAGGGACGTTAGGAGTTCCACGGCTTTGTAGTGAATAATCATTGCGATAAAGAGATTCAAGAGCTGTACTGCGTTTAAAAATCAATCCTATTTTTCATAATATAATTAGGCTTTTTCATTTGAGATATTCTTGTTGTAGACTTAAATTAAGGGTGAGAAACCTAATCTTCTGTGTTGCTTCACATATTTCACATATTTCACTTTTGGTCTTCGTAGAATCCTGCTGATGCTGTGATTTGCCTGATTAATTGTGACAGTGCTAAATCCCACATGGTTGAGCTGCTTTGCCTTAAAATCAAATGATGTAAATGAAAACTTTCCGAAAGTATTCTGAGCTTTTTCACCCCCTCAAAAATCTCTCAACCAAAATTGAAGTGAAAGGCCTGGTGATCATAACCTAGCCAGGCACAATGCCTTGCTGCGTGCTTTGGGCAACACCTAGGTATTATGCCTAAGAAAGCATTTTATGGTTATCGTAGCAGGAGGCCTTCTTGCTTCCAGGGGTAACGGCATGCTTTTAGAGTCGCTGCATTGCTGCTTGATTACTGGTGATGGTTATGTTACACGCTGGACTCAGTGTGACAGAGAGAGGCAGTTCTGATTCATATCACCCTGGGGAGCATCAGGCATGCATCCAGACCATGCATCAGCATCAGTGGTAACTGTGGCATTGAAATTGCTAGAAAAGGCATGGAATCAGATAAACATCCATAAAAGAGTGCTACTGAATGGCTGTGAAGTTCACAGCTGGTAGATTCATATCTTATGGGAGCATGGTACTGTGTAATGGGCAAAATCTGTTAAGTTTACTAAACAGGTTAAGGCAACTTCATTAGATAGGGTTTTTCCATTGTTGATGTTGGCTTATTTTTATCTTGCTTCCTCCCTAAATGTACTTGCAAGTTATAAACAGATCTTTTGTGAGATGTCAAAAAGAAGCACAAATCAACCGCTCCAGGCCTAGGGTGTCTCACGGAAGTTAAACTGAAACCTAATTACTGGCGTTGTCACTAAATGGAATGAAATACATTCCAGAATGTCAAAAATTACATTAACTTTTTTCTGTCTTTTGTACGCTCCACACTTTTCAATTTCTCTTACTTAGATACTCTGATGTACTCCTGCAGTAATGCCTATTTCACAAGAGTAAAAATAGTCCAAGCAATGAACTATTCATCTTTCCCCTAGTTTACACCAGGTATCGTCTATTTTAGGTTGAAAATCAGGAATAGAGCTTCTGCCTTAATTTGAGGGAGACTCTGCTTTTAGAATCTTTTAAGAATTCATAAGAAAGGTGAAGAACTGTCATGTTTTACAGGTGATCGCACCATTTTTATATGAGAATTGGCTGACACTTCAATGCACTGGCTTTTATTAGGCTAAGTGCCCTTTTCCTCAGCAACAGTTTAAGGAGGTGGAGTCCTCTTCTGAGCTCCCAGGGTTGCACAGCCTCCTCAACTGGGTGCTTTTTAAAGGATAGTTAGCACTGACCATACACCTCTTGCAGGTGTCTAAGGACAAGCACTTTGTGGCATGGCAGCAGTACGCTCATGGTTACAAGTGGGAGTCATCTTGTTTGTCTTTACTTGCTACTGGAGAACACCACATTCCTGATGTGTGTGGTCTCACTCCTGGCTGCTTATGAACACTCTTTACCCATCTGCAGTTAGGATGTTTGCAATAAGCTGGAGTGTAGCAGAAAATGCTATCCAATGTCAGGCTCTGCAAAGGGAAGTAGGGCTTTACAAGGGCTCCTCTGCTCTAGGAGTTGCTGCTCTGCGTGTTCTAAGTGTGTTTACTGTAAAGGCAGTGTAAGGCTTACCTGTTTACAGATATATATTTGATAAGAGGTGATTTGGTGAAATATATTAAAATTCATTTTGGTATGTAGCTTGTTCTAGATCAATATTTGTATATTGTTGTAACTTTTTTCCACGTGGTTACCTAAGACTAGTTTGTAAATGTCAAAGTAAAAGAAGTGCTTACTGGTGGTCATCATACCCCTCCTATTTGTACCCACGATACCATATTTGTGGCTTTTGCAGGCTGGCTTGCTTTGATGACCCTTATGTGTAGATATTTTTGATTGACAGATAACTAAATTCAGCTTGGATGACCAAATCCAATGTATGCAAATATCAACCCTTTACTGTTGTGTTTAAGCAAAATTTTACATCTGCGTTGGCATGAAAAATATAGTTTGAGTTGATGGGGTGTTGCATATTGCATAAAAGTAGCAAGATGACATCAAGAACAGAAAATTGTATTTTAGGCAAAATGCAGTAGTAACTATAAAGAGGCAATTACTGTTTGTCCCGTCCCCCCCCCACTTTGCGCTTTTGTTTTGGTACAGAGAGACAATTTTGAAATTGTCCCCACCACTAACCCATATTCCTGTTTATTCATTGCTATCCCCATAGCTGCTTCTGTCACTGCTTATGCTCACTGTTCTTAACGTCCAGCCCTTGAAAGATGGGTACGTTGTTCATTAGGGCAGGCACACCAGCACTCTGTAGAGCTGTTGGGAGTGCTTGGATAGGTAAAGCTGTGCCTGATACTGGTTTTAATGTGCCCATCACTTCCAACAATGTTTCCCCTGGCTTGAGGCTTGTGTTTGGGAGACCACAGTATGCATTCCAGATGGCACTGCAAACAGCGTCTGCCAGGGAAAAACAGGTAAATATAATGAAGCAGGGAGGTAATTGGGGAACTGTACTGTGTAATTTGATTATGGCCTCAGGTGTAAGGGACTCAAAAAATACTAGTTAAAACATAAATACTGGTGTTAAAATGTTTATTATATGGTAGTAAACAATCCATTCAATAAACATATGAAAATTTAGGTCAGAACTGTAATTTACCACACTGGTAAAGAAAAATGTTGTGGTAGAATGAACTGTCGTGCTGTTGCTTACAGATTTTTTTTTATTTATTTTTTTTTTTTGGCATGCGGCTTTTTCAATGTTGTATTTGAAAGCAGATTTAGAATATGAAAATCATGCTGTTTTTTTAATCCTCATTTTAGTTGGATGAAAAAAAATCTTGATTTGTATATGTACAAGAGAATTTTCTAAAAACATGTTTTACTACGTGATAACAATTTTTATAAGTGCGCAGTGCATGAGTGTGTTTTCTATGAGCCTTTTTCTTTTTTTTAACTCCCTTGCCCATGTCCCCACCTTCTTTCAAGAACTGTTAGGAAAAAAGCCTTGGATACCTTGAATAAAAATTTTTGTCATTTAAAGTCTTCAATGTCCTTAAAACCCAAGCAACTGCTTTCTGCCTCACTAGTATTTCCTGAAAACAACAAGTGGTTTGACAAAAATTCTATTTTCTTCCAAAGCACTGGTCACACTTCTGGTTTTCAGTTCCTAGTGGAGTAATTGTGTGGCTTTTTCTAGAAATTGTTTTTTCCAGATTGTCAGAGGAAGATTGGATTTAATATAAATTCAGTAAGATCTATCTTTCTTGAGATGCATGGGTCTTCATTAGATACTAGCTGCTACTACCTTTAACTATTTCAGTTGCCGTAAGACCGGTGTCTCATTTGCCTTGTGCCTTGCATAGTCACTAACTCCTGGGTGTGTAAAATCCTGTCTAATTGGAACAGCAGCATTTTACATCTACTGCAGACTCTGTCTTTTCTTAGCTAGGTGTCATAATACAGTGTAAAGTCTATATAAAATATCCAGAGCATATGGGTCAAAGAATATTTGTAGTGGAAGGAAGTTCGCTGTTTGTAATTTAGAAATTAAGTGCAAATACCTAGTTATTGAGGATGATTACCCTCTGTACACGTGGCTCGTATGAAGGGGCGGATCACCGTATGAGCCTGCAGCTTGCCTTAAGTAGCTAATTACATCTGCAGACGGGTATGAATTTGGTTGTCACACTAGTGTGCATGTGTATGTATTCAGGGACACACAAACATGTACAACAGGAAAGTTAAATCATTCCCATTTGATTCAGAGCATGCTTATAGGAAGAGTGGTCAGAGCAGTAGAGAAAAGAGCACATCTTAACTCCGAGTCTTTAAAACTGTAGAGCCAGAGACACTCAATCCCTGGACTTGGACTTGGGAGGGATGAATGGGTAACTTGCTTACTGAGGCAAATGAAACTTTTGCAAGGTGCAGGAGCAGGGTCCCTGGTTAGCTAAAAGTCAGCCGAGGCAGAAGAAGTGTGGCCGAAGAGAACAGCACAGGCAGAGGCTGACTGCTGGGGTGGTGAGGGGAAAGAGGTGTCGGTAAAGGGGAGAGCCCTGCGGCCCTCAGAGGGCACTGCCCGAAGCCCAAACAATTCTCATGGGTGACGGGGAAAGCGGAGAGTGGTATTGTCTAAAGCCTTGTGTGCTAGTGAAAGTAAAGGGTACTTGTTTTTGGAACCCATGGAAAAAATCTGTGTATCTTTTGCTTCAACTTTTTTATATACTGGAAGGGGTGAGCTCAAAACCACAGGGGTTAGAGCTCTTTGCTTCTGCTCCCAAAGGCTGGAGAACAAGGCCAGCATTGTCTGGCAGGAATAAAGTAGGCTGTCGTGGAGGGGGAGCTAGGAAAGCCCACGCGTAGTCATTGTGCCAGGGAAATCACTAAAGACAGTGATACAGTTTTCTCAGACTAGAGGCGGCTTAAAAGCTCGTGGATGTGGTGACACCCAACACAACAGCTAGATGGGTGGAAAGGCGTCTTCCACGGCTGCCGCAGTATTATGCATCAGAGGGAAGAACTGTTGTATGCCAGCTTACTGTTTAGATTTTACAGATTGGACAGATACACTGAACATGTGCTGACTGCAGTTGTAACGTTTCTGGAAAAGAAAACAAGGCCTTTGAGTTCCATATCCATCTAGAAAACTCATTTGGGGAGATTTAACCGCTCTGTGCAAGTAGCTAATTGCATTATCAGTTGCAGAGTTAATCAGGGCACAGCAGAGGAACACTTAGTTAAAACACTTCTGTGCCCCTTCTATAATGATAGGTGGAACACTCTGTTTTGTGGTTTTCCTGGGTTTTGGGGATTTCTGTGGTGGGTTTTTTCTGGGGTTCTCTTGCATGAAGAAAGGTTTCCTCATTGTGTAGTGCAGTTTTCTTCCTTCTGTGAACAGCACGGATGTAGGCCTTTGAATGGCAAAAATATTCAAATCTGACCCAAAGCTCCCACTTGTTCTTAGTCAGACTTAAACACTAAGTTTACCTGTGTTTACTGCTGAGTGCTTGTGGCTATTTTCTGGTTAATTATATCAGGATTTTGGTAAAACACCATTGTCTGGTTAGGGGCTGGAATCAAATAATGATCTTTAAAACCAGAAATTTTTTATTGATTTAAAAATTGGAATCTCGGAGACACAAAGACAGGGAAACCAGCTTTTTGTGACTTCAAAATTGACATGCCAGATACTCCAGTACACTGGAAGGTGTGGAGAGTTTTCAGATCTAGAAGATGGATTTGCTTCTTTTCCATTGAAAAATTTAAGGAAAGCAGGATGGAATCTTAAGCTTTTTTCTGTTTTTATCTATTTTGTGTTTCTAGACTTTCATTTTAATGTCATGCCTATAATTGCATCATTAGTGTTCTTTTATTTTGTCTCAGAAACGTGTCCTGAACGTGTTTTTATCTCTCCTTATTGTTGCTTCTAAACCTCATACGACTTCACCGCTGTGGCACAGCTAATGCTCTTTTCCCTTGCTTAAGCCTACCGCAGTCTCTCTGGCCCTGCCGTCAATCACCAGCTGGATGCCGAGACAAATTTTTTATAGCAGCTTCTGTCAGTAAAGAGAAAATATTTTGAAAAATACAGTCTAAAAGCTGAATGTCAGCCTGCTGAGTGGCCTGGTTAAACAGGAGAATTGACTCTGCCAAGTTTTTGTTGTTTAGCTTTTTTCTTAATTAAAAAAAAAAAAAAAAAAAGTGGTTTGGGGTCTAGCCCAAATAATAAACAAAATAAGATTTTCTTGGCAAGGATTCATAATTGACTAGCTTACTAAAATTCTTAAGCATTTCCATGACCATTTGTTTCCACCTTTCTGGTCCTTGTAACGTGGAAGTTTTCGGTCTGCTCTGGGTGTCACACAGAGAAGTAGCAAAGAACCCATAAACTCCAGTAGCTCTGTCGGGCCCCCTGTAGTCCCCTGTTTTGTTTTCTTTTTTCAGCAAAAACTAAATGACTGTAAAAGTGTGTTGTTTCTGCTGTTTCAAAGTCCTACAAAGAGCAATACTCTGTCTTTGCAGGAAGTATTCCAAAAGATACTCTGGATGTCCTGAACAATTGCACTGAGTCCTCATGACCATGGCAAAACACACTCAAAAGATTTAGAGAGGCAAGAAGCAGCACACTTTTTAAAAACTGCTTTGAAAAAGGATGGTGGAAGCACATGGCATAATGCATAGTAAATCTTGTATTGGAAAGCCTGAAACCCCTTGTTGAGAAGTTGCATTGGTCTCTTGAGCCAGAGAATATTGCTGTCCTACAGATATATTGTTGGAAGCCGCATTGAGAAGTGCAGCCTACTTGTTAGTTGATAAATAGAGATTAGAATCATCTACTAGGCTATTTTATGGTGCTTGTTAACAATATTTACCTTCCTAAATTGATTCAGCATAATCCTCGCTATGGCTTTACCTCATTTTTTGGAAGACGTATAGATAATGTGGTGCTAAAGTCTTGCATGTCGCTGAAAACCTGCTGTATTTCCTTAGTTGAGTTGTATGGCAGGATTATATTAACATAGATTTGGAATATTTGAGCTCCCATAGGGTATGGTGTGTGGTTGATATGACATGACTTGCCTTCAACAGTTGTTTTAACAAGATATCCTTCATATAAAATATACCAGGCTGAAAGGCATAACTGAGTGAGTTTAGTAAGAAACACTGTTGGCAAAATTCTTCACTTTCATCTTTATCTGATTAATTCAAGGCTGAATGTTACAAAGAAAGTATTTTTTAACCTAGCATAGTACTTGGTATGTTTATTAAAAAACAAAAGCAAACAAACAACAAAAAAGCCAAAACCCCACCCACCCTGCCAAACCACCCTTTTATATTATTTAGTAAAAGACATTTTTAATAAATTGTTAAACTCATTGCAAATGAATGTGCATTTACTCCAGTTGAAACCCATACTGCTTAAAATATCTTCTCACTCCTCCTAAAAACTGTTTTAATAATACATTAATTAACACTTCTGTAGTACTTGGCATATTTAACACACAGGATAATTTACAGTTCCTAATATTTTAAACTGTGTATTAAAAAGACTAGCTTTAGCGAACAGAAAATACACTGAATGTGAATATAGTATTAAACGCTAAACATATAATTTACATGTAGCTCGGTCTTTAATTTATTAAAAATAGATATACTTTAATGTCTTGATAATACTGGTAATGTTGTTTGAATTACTGTTAACATATTTTTTTCAAATTCCTGCTGATGGTTTATTCTTTTTATTAGGACTGTGCAGAGACTTAATATCTAATAAAACCAATAATTAACTTTTGGTTTATATAAACAATTCATTTCAGATTTTATGGAAGAATATTGTATTTTAATTTTTATCTATCTTTTTCCTTGCACAGTCTTGGTTTTTATTGGGGTTTTTTTTGTATGGACTGAAAAATATTCAGCCAAATTAATACCTGAAAATTCATATTTATGTACTTGTATCAAAAGGCTTTGACTGACCATGTACTTGAGAACAGGTTTCAGAAATAGACAGATTTTTACCGTCTCTTAACTTTATGCTGCAGGGAGATGCTTACTACACGAGGATACTAAATGGCTTGAGGGTTTGGTAATGGGATGCGGAGACCTTCACCTTAGGTCACTAGTTTGAACGTAGCCCAGGTGGGTGGAAACTAAAACCCATTATCATCCGATGGCTCCTGGATGGCCTGTGTGAAATGAGTTGGTGGTCCCAGTCAACTTCCTGGTAGAAAGACATCAATATTGCAGAATCAGCATTACAGTTCTCAGACTGGGACCCGTGCTAGAACTCCTTGCAGAAAAATCAGCGGCCAGAGTGGGTTTGGGCACTGAATTGCCCTCTGTACCTGAAGCGGTTTGTGTAGGACGGGCAAGAAGCATAATTGTGTAACAGAATGGAGGAACTGTTGGCACTTGTTAGGCCAGGTCTGGCTTGTTAATGCAGTTCCAGAACTGTTTAGCTACGTTTGGCTCCCACTATCTCATTGCTTACAGGACGCTTCAGAGAAATGCTGCGTGCTCCTTACGAGTAAGTGGAAGGTGTGGGGAAAAAAACCAACCAAACAAAAAACACCCTCAGATAAATTTTTACAGTAGTTAAAATTACAAAGTCTGGAGAGGCTGTAATCCTGGTTGAATTTTCCTAGTTAACTCTCAAACTAGCTGGTTGAATCCCTCGACTTTTCTGCCTGGAATTTTGCTACTAGTCTCCAGTTGGTTTAGTGATCCTGGTATTAGAGGAGGAAAGTAATATATGTTATATTATTGTCAGAGTGAAAGACTCTGAATTGTAATCACTGTATAAAATCAATGCTCAAAATCTAATTGTTGTGGGGAACGGCAAAGCATATACTGTTTTCCAACCCACAGAGAATTGCTCTCACGGCTTTTATGCATAGTGGCTTGCGTGTCTGTCTTGAACGTGGTCCTGATTAGCTAGCAAAGCTCACCTGGCCAGATAAATGCAGCCTCATCAGGCATTCCATGCTTTTTTTCTCAGGAAGTTGAAGGAGATCCCTTTTGCCCTTAGAATCTTCTGGGGATTACTGGTTCTCATCACTGCTATACACCCAACCCCCCCCCCAAAGAAAACAACTCCAAAACCAAACCCAAAACCTCAAGCCTAATTCTTATTTTTATACAAGTGCCAAAGGGCTACACCACTAATGAGAAGGGCCATGTTTTCATCAGGTTATGGATACCTCCAGTCACACTTGCACCCGCTGGGCATGACATCATCAGTCAGAGATGATATTTCATCCTAGAGAAGTCATGGGAGCAGGGTGGCTAGGGTATTTCGCCTGTTATACTGAAATCCACTTCACTTCCTGCAATTTTTATTGTCTTGTGGTTATGGCCAGGTGGTGCTGGTGTTTCACCTTCATTCCTGTGCCTCAAACTTGGGGGTGGAGTTACTTTAGAACAGACGCAGAACCATGTGTCGTGTTTCTCATAAATTTCAAGCAAACACTTATTTCTCTTTAAAATACAGTAGTCCCTTCTCAATAAGTTGAACAGTGAATTAACTAATATTAAGATGCTGGGCAACTTTCTGCTGGTTGCGTTAAATTTTGTGGTTTTTCTAAATATACAAATATAAAGGGTTTATAGGTGGTATCCCAAGAGCCTATATAAGTTAGCATGTTGCATATGCATCCTCCCTAGCAAACAGGTCAGATGCATAACATTAGGCTGCCTGAATGCCCCCAGTTCCTCAAATATTCAGTGAGAATTTATGGATATTCAGTTATTTGACTTGATTTTTTAAGATAGTAATGCATACTTCTCTGCAGTGAACCTTGTTTACAAAATTGCTGGAGGATATTTTTTTTTTTCCTTGAGAATAGTTAACGAAAGAAAAGGTTCCAAATGGAGTATATGTCACTGTTTTAAAAGAACATTTGCCTATAATAGGCAAATAATAATAATATTTATACCTGCATCTATTTTGAGATCAATAAGTATCAAAGTTTCAATAAAAGCATCTACAAAGCTTGGATGTTGTGCAATATAAGATGCTAACCAATTTGAATGTTCTGTTAAAACATTATGATGTAAACAAAATTACAGGAAGCTTGAACTGAATATTATCTTTTCAACACCATTGGGGAAAAAAAAATTGATACATTTGTTATATTGCAGTCTTTACTAGCTGAATTTCTAAATAATGGCTTATTTAACCAGACCTAGCTTGATAGTCATAGGGGTTTTTGTTAGTTTTTTATTATGAAATAAAAAGTTACATCTGACAAAAGGAACTCCCTCATAGTTTTTAATATTATCTATTAATTTTAAATTAAATGTTTGTGCATGTTTACTGCTGTGCCTTTGTTTTTTGGCATGGGTAGTTCCAATTTGTAGCTAACAAAGGTTTAGCAATTTGTGTTTTCCTACCATGTCTTTTCAAAATGCCTAAACCTAGTGCTGTAACTATGGATGATGATCTAGGGACTGCAGGAGTTAGACAAGTCACAGTAGAGGTTTGTAACTTCTTTTAATTTGCTAATCCATGCATGGAACAACATTTCCAACATTACCCAGAGATTAAGCCCCAGGGCCAAGGGCAGGGCCTCAATTTTAGTTTGCTAGTGATAGGCATACTGTGGTTAGAACTAGGTCTCTGCTGTGGACAATACTAAGTCTTTTCAATTTAAATTTCAATAACGGCAGCAAAATATTAAACATGGAGAACACGAATTAAAAAAACCCAAACAAACAACAACAACAAAAAACCCCAACAAAAACCAAACCACCACCCTGTCTTTGCATTCAGTCACTTCCTTGGATAAAGTATATGCTGTAATATTGGAGACAAAAAATTGTTTACTTTTTTTCAAAAAGTGAAAGAAATATAAATGAATACAGTATGTTAATTTTATGCAAAATATTTATTTCTGAGGGTGTGATTATTAATGAGCAAAGAACAAAAAGATAATTATTTTTTGTGTAGATGATTTGCATTAATGTTTAGCAATGTAATAAGTACTGCACTTCAATACAATTTTTTTAATAGATTTTTGTTTACTCTGATGATTAACTAGTAATTCATTCACATTAACTTGGCTGCTTTTAATGTAGGTCACAGGAATGGTAATCACTTTATTTGTTGATAGTAACTTTATGAAAGCGAAAAGATTTTGGAGCCATAGATTCAAAATATAACAATATTTTACGTAATAAATAGACACTAGCTTATTATAATACATCATAAACCCTCTTAAAACTGGAGAAAACATACATGGTAGCATTCAGATTTATTTTTCATTACCTTCCATTTTAAATATATATATATTTTATTTTTTTTAAATGAGTATATCTACACACAGATTTTTGTGAATTCAGACCTTTCAGAAGGAACTCTTCACTCAATTTCTATGAGCTGGAAGCAGTACATAGCTCAGACTAAATACAAATAGAAGAGCTATTTGTAATCACTGCCTTTAGTATTTATTGGAATAACATACATTATGTGGTCATCTATTACTGCTGTATGTATTATGAAGATAATTGCACAGTTATTTTCACTCCTGTTAAAGTCCCTCTAATGCCAATTTTTAAGAAGGAAGCAAAAAGATTACAATGCACCTAACCAAGGAAGCTGTCGTATCTACATCCAAAGAGATGACACAGGGGTGGTGAGTCTTATATGAATTCCAGAAGATTAGCTAATAGGAAAGGCAAATTGAAGATCGGGTTAATGAGTCTGAGAGGTCTTGAATACTCACTATTCTGTAGAAATGCTGCATCCCGGGACAGAAGAGTCAAAGGAGGAACATGTTGTCTGCCTTACTAAAGTGATGCTTCTCTTTAAGAGGATGGTCCTGCATGTTATGTATACCTGTGACTCCTGTTACCTTTTTTATGACAGTACTCATAGCAAGCTTGCAGAATCTGCCAGGTTGTGGACTTTGCATTAGAGTTACATGGGCATAATACCTGTAGCTAGGTAGAGGTGGGTATGGGATACCTTTGCTATAGCTCTCTCCTTTGTGGAGTCTTCCCTTTCAAATAGTCTCTTCTGTTATTCACATCCTAAGATGTTTACGGCATTAAGGTTGCGAGTGTGTGTGTTCGATTTGTTTCCTGTCCTTTGAGTTTGGGAACAATGATTGCATATTTCCTTGTGGACATCTTTAACTTCTTTGGGATTGTTGTCCTTATTAGGTACTGAACTAGTAAAGCCTTATAGCAAATGGTACTGTGGCTCCAAACTGTATTACTGCCACTTAGCCACCAGTATGTTGAGGAATGGAGGTTCAAAAAGGGTGTCCTGGAAGCTATAAATCTCAATCCTTTGTCCACTCCGATTCTTTTTGTAAAGAATATAGTTCCCTATGATCTTGCAAGATAAATCATATAAAATCACTGTGCAGTTAGGATTTTCATTAAGCATAGCGCAAAAGGAGGTTTTTCATCATCTTTTTCAGTAATTGGTCGTATTTCTCATTGCAGATATAACCCAGTCTTTAACAGGCCTCTGATTTTGTGGCAAGTGTTATCTTGGGTCATAGAAAATGTAAGGTAATGAGATACTGCATTTGTTTCTTAGTCCTTGACATCAATATACAGGCTATTGCATGCTACAGTTATCATTTCTATATCTATTTTTAAGGAGCCTAGAGTAAATACTTCACATTCAAAAAACCCCTCAGTATTTACAGGTTAGCTTGTCCCTATGACTCTCTCAGTATTTTGGGAATAGAATAGTATTAAACAGTGAAGCAACTCTAGTGTTCAAAGCAAGATTTATCTAAATAGCTTTTCCTCATGCTAACTGAAGAGAGTTCGATGCTTGTTTGTTGCATTAGTTGGGTGTTAAAAACCCTCTGACTATTTCATAATGATTATGAAGTCATACTTACAATAAATAAGTTTTGGGTTAGACTCAATTGCGACCATAATAAAACTTGTTTCCTTGCCTTTTATGTTTGAAAGGTAGTAGTGCAGTATGTGTGTGGTCTGAGTTTTTTGCAGACGTGATCTGCATTTAATCTGGGAAAATTAATTCCCTAAGCTGCTGGCAGGCAGCATGTACTTGTTAATTATTCAGGTGGATGACAAATGCAGAGCAGAGGTTCTCGCAAAGACAAAGTTTGTATGATGCATGTTTAGTAACTGATAGGCTTGACATTCTGTGGTGTCTTATTCAGTGCTAATCCTAATAAGCTGCCTGATGAGATGAACGCCTATCCTCCTGTCCTTTAGAGAGAGAAAACAGAGATTTGAAAGAACTTCATTATAGCAATAAATCCCATACTTTCTGTTATTCCTGGTGAAAAGAGATCTTGTCTAGATGAATAACACACACACAGAGAAAAAAGTCAGAATAGTAGTGTAATACAGAGTATTGAAATGAATAGAAAACTGTATTGTAAATGCCTTCACTGTAAAAGTGCTGCAGTTTATTGGTAGGCCACGTTTGTGCAGTTTAATGACCTTCGAATTCTTTGGCTTTGATCTACAAGTGATAAAATTCCATGGATGTATGATTTTACCAAGACTTGCAAGTTGCCAGGGAAGTAACTTGAAAACATTGTATTTACTGTAGTAGTTGTTTCCCTTCTCTCAATTTTTTGGTAGTGAAGCGCTATGCTATGAGTATCCTGTCAATCAATTGCACTGGACAATGGCGAGGGCCAAAGTTACCCATGGACGCTGGAATCATTAGTAACCGAGAAGCTGCCAGTGCAAGTGGGCTCTGGATTTTGCCAAATGCTTTTATTCTCTGTTGATTTCTCATGGTTTCTTTCACTCTTTCTGTATTTTTATTACACTAGGAAGAATAATAAGAGATTTAACTCCCCCACTGCAGTGCAGAGCACCCAGCACCAATCCTGAGTGACATTTCTTAAGCTATTCCAGGGTATAATGACCAAAGGTGCATCTTTTGTCTGTTCACTGCGCTCTTCCATATGACAGGCTTTTCTTGTGGCTAACAGGAAGAATAAAAGATGGGCTTTTTGAATTGGATTTTTTCTGTAAACTATAGGTAGAAGAAATTAAGTTTAAAACACTAACTTTTATACAAAAAGCAAACTTTCTACTATATCAGTTGGGGTGGTTTTTTCCCCTAAATTTGGGGTAGGTGGATGTTAATGGAGGCTTCATGTATTTTATATTTCTGAAATCTACTCCTGTCTTTTCAACTGCATTTAAACATATCTTCTAACTCGAATGTGAGGCTGGGAGAGAAGAGTCACTAGATTTATGTCAAAGTGGCAGTGCTTTAGCTTCTCTCACAATCCTCCCCCTTTTGTGTGTGTGTGGGGGAGAGGGGGCACAGCATAATAGGGTACTGTAGGTCCAGGTTCTGGTACGTTGACAGAGGCCTGTGATAAAAACAGAGTTGTTCCTGCTTTCCAGACTTCCCTGAAGTATGATGGATACCTAATAGCAATCAAAGAACAACATTTAAATATTTTGAGAGGAATACTTTGTGGCTCATGAAGGTTAAAGAATTACAGTAACGTAATGCACTTGTTTATCTTTACAAAACACGTGGTGCGTTGAATCCTAGCTCTGAGCAATCCTCCTGTCTTGAGGTGAAGGAAAATGTTAACTTAATTTACAAGCTAGCAGAGTCCTGGGCCTCTCCAGATTAGGGGCTTTTAATCAAATGAAATTGTAGCTAATAATTGAAACTAGTTTTCTGATACTAACTGTGAAATTCAGCTGAAATCACCAAACTCATTTCCACAAGGTTTTAAGGGCTGGTTGAAATTAGAGTGTTGCAGGCAAGGGCTTTCGTTTGTTACACCAATTTATATATGCTCTTTTCTTTTTCTCTTGCACGAATTGTTGGGCATGGTGATCTCAGTTCTGAGGCCACCAAACTCACTTCTGCTAAGATTTAAGGTTTGGCTGAAATCAGAGCGTATGGGGATAAGAATTCCGTTTGTTCCACTAATTTATGTATCCTCTTCCCTTTTTTCTTGTGCAAATTGTTGGGCATGGTGATTTCATTTCTGAGACTTAATTTTACCTAGCAGAAAAATGCATTATGTACTGTGTAAGTAATTGGTGTCTACAGAGTAATTTCATAAGGTACTTGATGCATAATAGCATGTACTGAGCTATTCATAACAGAAAAAAGTTATTTTTGACAGTTTAGCCCCTATGGTTAAGCTCATATTCCAAACGATAGCCCTTCCTCTTTGTGTCATTATCTTTTTCCTTTATATTTGCAAATGAAAACAACATTGCATGTATTTAAATTAAAAATAAATAGAAGAAATTGTAAGGAAAATAATAAATTGTAGTGTGCATTTCAGTATGTGCAGAAGCTGTGCTTGTTCTTTGAACAAAAAAGCAAAATGCTGGTCACAATTCATTAATATAAAGAATCCCTACTATACTCAAGCAAATCTTGAAAATATTGTCTGTTAGCAAAACCTCATTAAACTGTCATATACACACTTCGATAAACTTTACAAAATATAGTATTTTAAGAATGCCCCATTAAACTGTCATGTACTTTTTCTGCATTTCCTTTGCTATTATTGCTTGATTACAGAGATATTTGTATGCTAATTGAAGCTTTTTTTTTCTTCTTCTAATCGGCCTTCTTCCTTCAGTCATTTAGGGCAGAATCCGAGATGTGCAAGAGAAGCAAAGATTTATCTTCGTTTCTCTGAGGAAACTGTTCTTATCTGTGAGCTTCCAGAGGAGAATTTGCACTGCCTCTAAACAACATATTCATCAGACCTGCTATTTCCAGAGATGCATGAATTTTACCCATAGGAAGTATTTTTTCCCCCATTAGATGCACAAATCTGTGACTTCATCCTATTTGCACCTTCGTACCAGGATCAGATGCAGTGGCAGTGGAATGCCCCATGTCCTGTTGTTCCCTCCCTTTTTATGTTTGCACTCACAGCTTCTTATGAAATGAAATTTTTGGCAGCATTTTTGAGGGGTATTCTAACACATTAAGCTGTTCTTTAGACTAGCACCTTGGGACAGTGTTTTATCCCGTTCCTGATTGCATCCTAAAATTGTGTTTGACTTTAGGAGGTTAATTCTTTGCCTCTTCTTTTTGCAATTACATTATTATGTTGCTGGTGCTCTGAAGTTTTTGGTGGCAAAAAATGAGTTTGGGAAAAGACAAGAGAAGTAAAAGAGAAGCTAATTTGTTCCTGCTCTTCTGATGTTTCAGCTGGAAGCTCAGCTACCTCTACACAGAGTATAGTTTCTTTTGCAGGCCATTCTGGGTAGGAGCATACCTGATCACTTTTCCCTGACAGGAGAGGAATGAAACAGAACTGAATTGGAGCTGGTGTTGCTGCTTTGACTTTCTGTTCCTTGACCTGGAACAAAAATAGTTTGAAGAAAGCAGCATTGCTCTATCCACAAATGAAAGGAAAGTGGAGCCCCATGTAAAGGAAAACCCTACCTATTGCTCCACCAGCCCTGTCTTTGATTGCAGAGCTGAGCCACTTCTCTACCTCTTCTGCTTTTCAAGCTGTGGCTCTTGCCAAAGCTAGAGAATGAAACTGGTGCCTACAGAGTTTTAGAAGTGAGGCAAGGTTTGGGGGACAGCTATCCCAAAGGGGCATACATTAATAGATTTGTGATCTGAACACTTATTTCCCTTTCACCTTCCTGAAATGCAGCTGTAGTGATAATCTTCAGTGCCTTGTTCCCCTGCCCCTCTCGGCAGAGTGCAGTGTGGAAGATCAGAACTGGGAAGAATGGACCATAAAAGTGGCTTGGATTTGTGGGGCATGCAGCTGTATGCACACATCATTCCCAAAGGGTTCATACTTCCTTTGCACATGAATACTAGCAGGCTAAACCAGAGCTAGAGAACAGTCAAGTCAGCAGGAAAAAAGAAAGACACCCCCCCCGCACACCAAAAAAAAAAAAAAAAAAAAACCCAACCAAAACCAAAAAACCAACCCTAAAACCAAAACCCAAACAAACCTGACCACACACTTTTGCCTAAGTGTGCATGTAACTGTAAAACCATGCTTAAGATATCAGTGCCTGCATAAACAAGAACATCTCTGTGCCAATAGGTTTGTGTCTCCCCAGACTGCTTGAAAGCAAATAGAAAGATAGTCTTGTTGCACACAAGTTGCACACAAGTAATGGAGGAAATACCCAGCTGTTGTCACAAACCACTGCTGTTGGTTATCATGACTTAATGGCTGAGTTTTCTTTTCCAGTTACTACTGCAGAGTCCTAATGCCCAGGTCATCACTCCCAGCTGTTGTGGCAGCTTAAGGAGTGGTTGGAAAGGAATCCTGGAAAGAAATCAGCAGATGATAAAGAGCTTCTTAGCCATTTTCTAACTTTTTTTGCCAAACCTTCTTTCAAAGTTTGTAAAGGCAGAAATTCCTCATGTAACTCCAGCCTCTGTCACTACTGAAGTTAAACATGCCTGTTCTACTAGAGAATTAGCATGTTTTTTTACTGAGACCTTTACTCAAAAGAATTTTTTTTTTTCACTCTGCTGGTTGTTACCAACTTCCCAGTTTAGGTAAACAGGAATGCAGCCACCTTGCTCCTCTTACAAGGGCCCTGAAAACAATAAGGTAACAAGAAAACCCAAAGACTGATTATCATTCTAACAGTCTCCACTTGTTTTTGAAAAAACTTCTTGTCAACAATGGCTCCTGTCAGGCTACACACTTCATGAGCTTTCTCCTGGGAAAAGTGGAAGGAATCGAGATTCAAATCTCTTTCAAGCAAGGAAAGCAAGCTCTGAAATCAGACTCAATTGGATCAATTCTGAACTATTGCAGTCAGATATGGAAAATTCAAATCCCATAGAAAGGAATAAAAATCATGTGGTGCACTGAAATAGTTCATGAAGTAAGGGAAAGTAAGTCTGTGCATGTGTTGGACAGAATAAGTGAGGTAAACATTCCAGTTGCATCAAACATCTTTGGGTATGTCGGCCATTGTTCCTGGGGTAGCAGAGGGGAAGGATTTCATTACAGAAGCATATAGAGTATCAGTAGCTTTGAGTCATTGCAACTGCAGACTTTTTCAAGAACTGCTACTTTATTAACATGGAAAGGAGTTTCAAGAATAACTTCTGGTTTACAGCTACGCTGTATGGCCATGTATGAAATTAAGATCAATATAGCTCAACCTATTGCTACAGTGAAGGGACTGGAGGTGAGCAGAGCAAGACTCTGGCTGTGGATTCCAAATAAGCTTGTAAAAAAGGCTTGTCTTCAGAAGAATATAATTTACCATCTTCAGACAATTTTTTAGATATTGTAGGTGAATGGGACCCTTTTCCTTTTGCTGACTTTGATCACAAGCATTCTTTAATACTCCTATGGTGTGTCTCTTGGGATTATGGTAGCAATAGTGGCTTTGGGGTACAAGGAAATGCACTTATCTCTTTCTTGCTAGTCTTTTTGATCAGGGTTGTATAGAAATGGAAAGTCTAAATGAATACAGAAGTAGAGTTTCTTGGATTCACATAGAGCCGTATAGTGCTAAAATAATAATAGGGGAGTTATGTATGATATCACCTTGAAGACGGTCTTTTCCAAGATGACTGTTAGCATTGTTTGGGAAGACCATGAGGATAACAAATAGTGTCAGAGGAAAAAAACAAAACACAATTAGTTTTGGGGGGCCTGTTTTGAGGAATTCTTATTCCATACATCCATTTATGATCAAGATGTCATGCAATAGCTACCCAGTAATTTTAGCTTGTCTTTCCATACAGCAGCCAGTCTCATTCTTCTCCACACGTAACAAATGAAGTAAATCGGGGCTCTTCTTTCATTGTGTGTCTCAGCTCTTTTTCATTCTGAAGACTTCTTCCTCTCCTCAGATTAATGTTTAGATGGCAGACAGAAGGGTTATGGCTGTGATTCACTATTATCTCTGGTCTTATCGCTAGGAGACCTGTGTTGGCTATGACAGGCAAATGTGTGAGAGTTCTTTCACAGTAAGTGGCAAGAATAGGATTGCTCCCCCTCAGGAAGTTCTCCCGTATCAATCAAAGTGAGCTTCCTATCTCAGCGCACTCAGGGTGACGAAAAACAACCACAAGGATTCACAGGGCTTAAGTCTGCTTCATGTAATGGCTACAGTGTGCTCACAAGTATCTCATTCATTTGAAATAAATTTGGGCAGGGGGAAAAGGAACATAAGAGCTTTCTTCAAAAAATCCTCCTTACTGATATGTAAGCTTTAGTATTTACCAGGCCATAATTCTCGTGTCATAAACTTCTGGCCATTAAATGACCTTTGGTTGTGTGTTTTTTTGGGTGTTTTTTTTTTTTGGTTTAAGTCTTTTGTCACATTCACATGCATACTCCCCAATACTCCCAATTTATCCAGTTCTGATTGCTTCTTCCACCAAAAGGAAGCCTCTGTGTCTCTAGCATTGAATCTCTTGTTACCTTTTTCCTTACTTGTTGTATCATCTTTTTTTATTCCCAACTTACATGCAGATAAAGTCAGTCAATTTCTAATGTGGCTGGCTGGATTCTCTAATGCAGCCCAGGATACCATTTCTCACCTTTGCTGCAAGGGCATATTGCTGGCTCATGTTCAACTTGGTGTCCACTAGGACCCCCAGATCCTTCTCTGCCAAGCAGCTTTCCAGCTGGGTGACTCCCCATATAATATTGGTGCAGAACTTTGCGCTTCTCCTTGTTGAACTTAATGAGGTTCCTGTCAGCCTATTTCTCCAGCCAGTCAAGGTCCCTCTGGATGGCAGCATGACCCTCTGGCATATCAGCCACCCCTCCCAGTTGTGGGGAGTGTCATCAGTCTGTGTCATCAGCACGCTTGCTGAGGGTACGCTCTGCCCCATCATCCAGATCATTAATGAAGAAGTTAAACGTCTTATGTTCCTTGCCTCTTGTATTGGCCACATATCCTTTCCCTTGGAGTCCCTTTCTCTCTAATCTAATTTTTCAGTTGAATCAAGTTCAAACTTTTCATCTCTGTCTTTAAGGATCACTTCAGTTTTTTATCCCTGTACCTATCTGCTCTCATTGCAGTGCTGCCTTCCCTCCTGCCACCAGACCAAGCTGAGAATGCTTCCTTGTCTCCTCACGCAAACACCTCTTGCATGAGGAATTCAGTTCAACGAGTAAGTGCCAAAAAGAGCTGGCACGCAGCTGGGATACAGTGATTTACTGACAACTCGGAAAATTGTTGCTGTCGTGGGTAATAGACTGGTGGTGTTTATAACAGTCAAACATGCCTGATAGGGTTTCCATAATAACTGGAAAGAACGTGATTAACCTTACCAGAGAAATTACGCAGTTGTGAGCAAAGTCTCCTGTCTCTGAGCTGGCTCATGCTAGAGGGGACCACCACAGACAGCATTCTTCTTAAAGCAATCTGAAAAACTCACCTCTTAAAACTTATGCTCTGGATTCTTTTTTGGTACTAACGAATGTTAAGTTTGTTTACCCATAAAACATTGTGGCTATTTAGGCCTTCCAAAAATTGCATGAGTTGATGTGTGTAACGATCTGATATCAATCCTTTTGCCGTATTTCTCTTCTGTTCCTCGTGCTTTGGACCCATGGCCAGCTATGCTGCAGACGTAGGCATTCATGCTTCAGTACCGTTATCCCACAGTTGTGTGTGCATGATGGTAGAAATGATCGTGACAGCAGCTTGTACTTCAGCAGAAACACTGACATAATAAAGTTCCCTGCTTCGGGGCAGGAGAGAGTGTCAGAAGTAACACTGCTTCTGTTGAGGTAGCATTAATGCCATTTAGTTGAACATAAGTACCAGGGCTTTCTATGGGGTGGAGTTTTGTTGTTGGGGTTGGTTTTTTTTTTTTTTTTTTTTTTTTTTTGGTCTTTGGGGCTGGGGGTAGGACTTCAAACCACCTGCAGCATTGGTTCTTTGGGGGAGAAATGCCAAAGTACAGAGTGAAGGCAGGCATGAAAATAAACCTATCAGTGCTGTTAAATTCTGATGGCTCCTACTGTAATGAATTTAGCAGGGAACTGAGCCTTCCTTTGACTTGTATCTTTTTGATTTGGGATTCTGCTTTCTAGAGGATGCCACTTCAGACACACTGTTTATTTCTGCATGTCAAAGAAATTATGATTAAAATTCTGAATGCTCACAAATACAGGAATTTTCACCACATAAATGTAAACATTTAACTGTATTGGGGAGGAGTGAGCGTACAGGACGTCATTTGTTTGGTGGGTATTTTATACAGAAACTCTTTGCCTTCAGAAAAAACTTCAAAGGCAGCCAGGCACAAACTGTGTCTGGGCAAAGGGAAGTCTTTTTCCACAGCAATACCATAAAAGCAGGGAGAAAGTGGGGATAAGATAGGTTTGGGATTTCTTTTTTGTAAATGAAGGGTATTCATGACTTTTATGTAATAGTCTCATGGCGGCGTGAGTTGGGCAGCCCTAGGTGGTAGGGCAAAGTAGCAGCCAGTATAGAAGGATGCAGGACTTGCCAGAACACTGACAGTGGCATGTTTGTGTTGTGGCAGTTCGAGTGTAGCACACAAAAAAACACTGGTGTTATAAAAGCTGGCTATGAGAAAATATGTTTGCTTTTTTGTGATAAACTAAGGCTATCTTCAAGTTTCACAAAACAGTGAAAATGAGAGGCATGTAGATGAGAGCATATAGCCACTGAGGGCAGCAAGGAGTAGAAATGCTAAAGGAACTGGTAGCAAAGTAATGGGATATTGAAAATGTGAGAGAGAAATTGTATTTGAACAGAACTCTGTGTTGAATACCAGATCCAGTCTGAATTGTTTTAAGGTTATGAAATGCTTCAAGGATAAGAGACATTTCCTGGAAATACCCTTTCCTTAGCAAACAGTCTTTGTTTACAAGAAGACAAGTTTTTGTCAGCTGTTGTTACACCAATTAAGACAGTGACTTTTAAACCAAAACCAGATAGTTCCAACAAAGAGTATCAAGAATGAATAGTAAAAAGCAGTTGTTCTTTTCTCATCAGGAAAAGGAAGCCTCAGTGTAGAGAAATACCTCTTTGTCCAGTTGACTTATGTTTAGATTACACTGTGTTATAAAGTGCTCAAAAAGAAAGTTTCAAGACTGAACTCGGATAAGAAATAGGAGACTTTTGGAAGCCTGCAGTAACTTGTTCCCTCTCTGAGCTGGTCAGAGCAGTGGCCACGATTCAGACCTGCAGGTCCCACCCTGCTGACCAGACACTTCCATGTTCTTGATCTAGCCAGTTGCTTGGAAGGCTATCAGATGTTAAACATCACAATACTTAGATTCTTTGCTAAACAGGACATCTTTTGGACCTCTTACAGTAAGTCCTGTGCCATCCTGCAGGCAGTTCCTCTGAAGGATGTATTTAATTTTGTGTCTGTTTGAAAAGCGATTTCATTTTGGTTCTAGAATGCCATCAAAGCAAAATGCTTCCAGGTGGCAGCCAAACATGGTTCAACTCTGAGTGCAGTGAGTGGCCTGAGTGCTCTCACGAGACTTGGAACTTTCTCATCTGCCCAGTCACGTTTCAGTGTGCATAATTCCAATTTTACCACAATGGAATATTTTCCAGCTGGTGTTCAAAAATATTTGCTTCACCTTTTATAGACCGCATTTGCTCTGTCAAACAAATGTGTTTGATTTTTCTGTTGTCACTTACGTTGGGATAGTTGTTCAGTAAATGGATGGAGAAAAGAATGCACCATATTGCAGAAAACCTTTTTTTCATCCATTTTTTCTTGTCTCTGTCTTCTTAACAGAGATGTCTAGCAGCAAAAAATGCTTTCTGTGATGTAAGTAAGTAATGTGTTACATTGTTTCTTTGTGGGTTTTTTGGTTGTTTGTTTTGTTGTTTGGTTTTTGGGTATTTTGTGGTTTGTTTTTTTTAAACACCTATTTTACGTTTGCTATCTCTTCCATTTTTGGGCAGGATGCATTGGTTTGGATGCTAACTTGACTGCTTTTGGTCTGAACATGCTCACGACTTTTTCAGTAAACTGGAAGCTTGGAAACATAAACTTGAAATCAGTAAATGTTCTACTTGTTAACCTTGCAAATCATTGTGTGTGTGGAGAATATAGAAAATTAATAATGGAATGTATTTTGTGAAACCTGTTCCTTTTAAATGCAAGTGGATTTATAATCACAGTGTCTATATTCGACTATGCAAAACAGTGGAAATATTTGTATATTTTGTAGTCAAAGTTCTTTTCCCTCAGGAAGAAACAAACATACAAACAACAGAAACCACCTCTGTAAACATTTCAAGCAGATCTAGCAGGATAAAGTAGTCCTGCTACTGTTCTATTCCTAGTACTGAAAATTGAATGGGTATACTAATTTGAGATTATTTTCGCAAGTCATAGTTAAGACATTTTGCTAAGATGCTGTGGATAAATTTCACTTACCAAGGCCTGTATTGCATGACTCTACATGTATTGGACAGCACTTAAAAACAATGAGGCAGCGTTCCTCACTAAATTCAGAACACTAAACAATATTATGTTTCAGATTTCTATCAAGGAAAATGGTGAGCTCACAAAAGAATTCTCCACATAATACATAAAGTCTGACTGACTTGCCAAATCATAGATCTGACTATAACCTCTTTTTAGTCTGAAAAAAATCTCTTTCCTTGAGTAACTGAAAGACTTTTGTAAAATTAAGAGATTGTCTCGGGTAAGCTATTATAAAAATGAGAAGTGACCGTATTGTCTCCTAGCTGTGTTACATTTGTGCTGATTTCAAGTCCAAGTCATCCAGGGGTCCAGAAGAGAGTGACATATTTAATTTCGTTTTGACTTGAACAACAATTACAAAGGCAATCTTTTGGTTCTTTTCCAAAACTATACTACAATACAGCAAAACAGGGCTGTTGCTTTTACAGTTTGGGGAATGCTAGATAGTAACTAGGTACATTACCAGACTTGGCGAGAGCTAATTTTAATTAGCTTTCAGTTATTAGACAAGTTGTAAGTTGCTACCATTGACAAAATGCCAATAATGTAGTCATATATCAGGCATCCTTTGCTTAGAGGAATGCTGATCAGAACCCACTCTGGAAATTACAAAGTGGATGGGAGAGGTTGCTTTTGGATATAATTTGATAAAAATATGACATAGTAATAAGTATTGATTACCTAATCTAATTTTTATTCATTAAATCTTTAAAAAGTATTTTATTAAAGGGTCAGGTTGCTCTTTTGTGTAGAAATCCTTGATCCAGGTGAGAACCTTCCTAAAGCATCCTTCAGAGACTTTTCTCAGTTTGCACCAGGAACCATTCAGATCATTCCACGCCCAGTTTTCACCTTATCCACCCAAGCCTGGCTTCTTGTTGACAGAGATTTGTAGCATTCATTCTGCTTCTTAGATGACTGATATGTTCTCAAATTCCCTGGCAGCAAACGCTATAGAAGGCCAGGTTGGCAGTGTGTTACTGGCTATACAGCATTACTGGCTCAATCGCCATTTCTTATTTCACCAAGCTATTTAGGTAAAGAGGAAAATCTGTGTGTACTGAGTGGATCTGCAGGAAATGCCCAAGGATGTGACCATTAACAGAGATAGGCTTAATTGGTTAAATGGTTTGCCAGCCATTTGTCTTCACAGAAGTTTAGTCACCTTAACTTCAGGCAAATAGAAATATTAGAAGGGAAATATATCTAGTATTTTCCCTGTTTTGCAATGATGTGGTGCTTTTTTCTTTCTTTTCTTTTTTTTTTTTTTTTTTTTTTGACTGCATCCTTTGGTTCACAATTTAGGAAACTTTCTCTTTCAGTGGACTTTGGCTACAAAACCATTTAAGCCTCTAATTTGGTAAATCTTAACCCATTTTCTAATTGGTTTAATAGTGCATTGACTAGAGAAGAGCAGCTGCATGATTATGGTTAAACAGGCAAAAAATATTTAAAATCAGGAATTTAATTGCATTTTGTTTGATATTTGATACCGTGACTTTTAGACGTCTAGTCATTTTAAAAGGCCACCATTTTGCTTCTTGTTCAGCAAACCCTTCCTATATAACAAAGTGTTTTCTGCTGCCGCTCCCAGATGGGGCTCCTGCCACAGCAGGCTCCAACATGGTTGCAGAAAAGCAAAACTGGCCCTAATCATCATCTTCAAATGCGATGTCTGCATTCAGTAACTTCTCCCAAGTTTCGTTCACTTATGTTTTGAAATTATGAAAGTTTAAACCAGCATGTCAGTTACTTAAGTTCTTTTTGGAGTGTTATGTGGGGTTAGATTTCTTTTTTGTGTGTGCGAGAACTATTTAATCTACATCTTTAGTTACTTAAAACATTTACTCTATTTTCCCTTTGTTAGTGTTTATTTAAATAACCCACAGTCAGTATGCTTCAGATACTTTGCATTTGCTTGATGTCTTGTAACTAACAAACTACTTTACACATTATCTGCAAATCGAGCATTCTTACCTCTGTGGAAGAGTGAAATTCATCCTGCATTCTGATGGGTTTCCAAAGGCCTGCATATCTTTCAAATCCTGCCTAAGCCTTCGAACTGTAAATATGTTTTTAGTAAAGCACAGGCACAAACTGTTAACTACGTCTCTGAACAGGATGACTTTAACCTAGGCATACATGGGCTTGACGCTATCCTTATTGAAGCCAGAGGCTGAAATTTTTATTAGCTTCTGTAGTTCAGATTCAATCCCTAAATGACTCTTTCTGGACACACAGAATAATTAAAAGTGTTTCTGAGCTCAACTTGGAGGGCACTGTTGATGTTGGTGCCATGTGCATGACTTCAGTGCAGTTCACTGAGCTTGCAATTAAGCTAGGCTTTAAACTGATGTATCAGAGGTACCTGTGTAACAGTGAAGTCAGGGAAACTCAGTGCTGGCCAGAGGAATGAGGTAAATCGGTTAATGAGGATTAAGACAAGCTCTTTCTATTTTGTTCTGTTAGCTGCTGTGAGCAAAATAAATATTTCAACCAATTAATTCTTGTAGCTAATCAGACCAATCTGTCAGAAGTGGCTGGGTGGAAGGAAAGTTTTCAAGGAGGCTTGATTCCTTCCTAATTGAGTCTAGTTTGGCTTTGGTGCTGATCACTCACACTGATATGACAGCTAAGTAACTAGTCACAGTAAAGACCAAAATAGAGAGATCCAAGTGTTAATCCTCTGCGGCTATAACTAAAGCTTAACTTCCAGGTGAATGGCATGTATGTTTTTATCCAGGTAGGGAGCATTGAAGGTGTGGTACCCTTTCTGGGATTCATTAATGGGAGTCATAAGGGTCAGGCAGAGCACGGTCACCGAATGCCACACTGTTCTTAAAAGCTTCAAGTGAGATGCGTGTTTGATAGGAAGTAAACTACATAGTTTCTCTGAAAAGTTTGAGTTTTTTCAAGCCCTTGATTTGTTATCTTTCTCACTGTGTTTTCCAGTAGCAGGTCATGGGGCATAATTGGCTATTGCTTCCCTTGTGAGCTTCACAGGCAGTTGTGCTGACAGCTCTTGAGTTGCCTCTGGGTCTGTCATATAGTAAAGCTGCTGATGGGCTTTCTGTGTTGCTTACCAAGCTACTGTGGATTTAACCATGCCTCCTCCTGAGCTCTGATGTGTGATTGAATTCTCTTACTTAAGTGAAGCACACCAAGATCTTGCAACTTCTATCGCATCAGTGGATACAAGAGCAAAGACACTGCTATACTTAGTGCCATCGCTTTACTTCTAGTTTTTTGTTAGCAGTAGCGATTTAACAGAAAGAAGCGGTCAGAATTAGTGAGCAGGTAAATGGGAACTTTAACTCTTAAATTTTTTACATTATTAGTAAGAATAGTAAAGTTCTAGAGCTGAAGATGTCTTAAAAGGAAGATAGTAAAAAGTTGATTACGTGGGAAGAAGAGGAGAAAAAAAAAAAGAAATACTGCTACTGAATTTAATTATGCAGAAAGAGCATTGAGTTAAATGGAAGGAAAAGAGTTAAGTGGCTTGAAAACGCAACTGGTTTTCTGGCACTAGAAAATTCTTAAGAGAATTTTGTGAATTGCAAGAGTATAGGAGTCTTGAAAAATCAGAGCTTTGAAATAGCTATTAATATATTTACTGTCCTGTGATTGTAAAATTTTTATTTATTTTCTTAAAACTAGTTTCCAACTGTATCAAATCTGCAACAAAGCCATTGAATCACCAGGTCTAGTCTCTGACTATTTTTTTTTAAGGAGAAGGTACATTTAAATGCTGTGACAAATCAATACAAAAATGTATCTAAAATTACAAGTACAAGTAGAATGTTTTTCTTGACTGGTTTGCTTATACTGAAACTATATTATTTTATGTGAAATATGTGTAATAGAGCATTAGATTTGAAAACTCTGTGTTGAATATTATTTCTGACAGCCTTTTTTAGGGTCACTAAAATTCCAATAATTCAGTACAGAATTGAAGTCGATTCCAGAGAAAAATTTAATATAGTCTGCTTGCCTGCCAGCTTCAACATAGTTCCTGAGTATTGAAATGGTTTGACACATTGAAATATAAAGTGCATTTGTCATATGTATTGGTGGAGTATTTTATGTGATCATATCTAACAAAACTCAAGTCAGAGTAAAACTTAATGTTAGTATTGTATTTTTACCCCCTTTTTCTAAAAATAAAACAAACCCCAACATTAAGGAATATGGACTAGTAAAAAAAAAAATACAGTCTTATCTGGTGATGTCGTATTGACCCTCAACTAATTTCTGTTGTATACTGTTTGTTTTAGTAGTTTTATATAATACAGAAGTTGTTATGTTGCAGTGATGTGCAAGTGTTCTATAAATGTTCATTTATAAAACGCCTGTATCTTCTTTGTCTGTCCTTGCACAAGCAATTCTGCATTTTACATGCAAATACTTTATGAATACCCTGAAGAGAAATTAACTTGTGGTGACTACTGCAACATAAGTTCATGAAAATTAGTATCTTTTTTTTCCTCTTTGTTAAAACATTAGATTTACTGATTACCAGCTCAAATGAGCAAAGAGAATACAAGGCAATGGGAACGTATGCTATCCTAATACTTGCTGAAACATCTTCATGTTAGCACAAGGTTTGGTTTAACTTCTGTGGACTTTGGGTCAAAGCTCATGGTTCACATGTTGCTGAAGCAAGACAGTGAGGCTGAGGTAGGGGTATAAATTAACAACTCTGAAGCAGATGTGCCCTAATAGTAAGACAGCAGGAAGCCCATGTTAATGGCTTGTCCATATATTCCATGCATGGAGGCTTTAGAAAGATAACACCGAGATGGTTCAAAAGTATAGGTGCCCAGTTTCATGAAGCTATAGCTGCCTGGTGCTAAACATGGACCTAGCGATTAGATTAGATTTACAAACTACCTGAAAAGCATGTATGGTCTGTGTTCATACACTGTAGTTCATGTCATTATGAGGCAAGCTCTGCTGCCTCTTTAAAATGTCCCAGGGCTTTCCCAGGGAGGACAGCGTAGCAAAGAAGTTTCCTTCCTGAGGCTCATGCTAAAGGATAGACTTGATCGTAAAATACAGTTTCTTAAAATTTTTTACTTGATCTTCAGAGGCAAAAATGGCAAGGAAAATACCATAAACATTCTGCACTTTCACACATACTCTGGTCCTTTGATAACTTGGTGGCATTATTTGCACTGTTTGGCTATTGCTCCCTAGGTGATTATATTTCTTCTACTAACTATTTTAGTGGTCTTCATTCTTCTAAGTACAATATTCCAACTTAAGCATTCCCAAGCAGTGCTTCTCTATTAGTGCACCTCAGTACAACTGGGCATACACAAAACTTTGCATGAATTTGAGGATTCTGGTTGCTTGCCCACTTTGCATGAGGGTTTAAGATTAACAAGTTACAAAGTAGAAATACATCTGTTCATTATTAAATATCTCTGTTGCAATATAGGAAGCATATTGAAGAGTGAACTATGTATTTTGGAGGGGCTGGGAACATGACAGGGGAACTTTCAAATAAAACTTGGTGGACCTTTTTGCTGTAGATTTGAAAATAAGTCCAGAAGGCTGAGCTTAATATAACATGTGGCAGGTGGCCTGCATTTGCCTGGAGAATTCCTCTAGGGCAAGGCAGCTCAGCAAACACATAAATCCTTTTTTCTCTGTTATCTAGTAGCACATTTAGTTGCCATGGGAATTTTATTTATGCAGCAGATCCTCTGCAGTTCAGTTTGTGCCTAAAGTTTAACTGTACAGCTGTTACCGTAAATACTACATGGCAATATTTTCAAAACACAGCACCTTTGAACAAAAAGAACATGTCTTCTCTATTATTGATTTTGTTATGTTATCAAAATACCATTTTGATTACACTAGGATAGTGTTTCCCCAAAAGCTCCATAAGTTGATCTAAAGTGTGCACCTCCTGTACAGCTCTTCCTAATAATTATTTATTTACTTAGAAAAACACATCCAGCATTCTATCTGAAGAGTATATTACAGCAAGTGAAATTTGGTAACTTGCAGGAGAGAACTTCATATGAATACAAAGTGCATCTATAGGTCTCTGCTTACTTTCAGGCTATTGGTTTTCCTTATTTGCTATATGTAATAAAATATTAACGTAGCTCTTATTTTAGATTTTTTTTTTTGTTGTTTATTTGTACTTCTGCTTTGCTCGGCAGGGACATGTGAAGAGTTTTAAGTTCACTGGCTCTGGTCTGATTATTAGAAACAAATTTGTTTTAATCCTGTTTTGTGCAACAACAAATAAATCACCAAAGGTTTTTTTTGTGCAAACCAGCATGGGTTTATGAATGAAAAATAAACTTGTGCTTTTTTAGGAGCGAATGGATTATCCAACACCATCTGTATCCTGACCCATTCTCTGTAATCTCTAGATTGCAGAGTATATTAACTAAAGGAATTAAAAATAAATAAAGTTATAGTGCTGAAAATTCAGTAATATCTTGCTATTGATTGGAAAGTTTTCCCTATATATAAATGAAATATTTACTTTTTTAAAACTCTGGACAATTTGTTCTACAGTACTGCTTTGCATAAATACAACTGTGATCAAAATACAAAATAAAGGCTTCAAGACAAAATTTTAATGTTAGATTTTAATGTAATTTTTTTTGGCACAAATCATACCAGTTTAACGTCAAACCGTGTTCCTGCAGTAACAGTTATTAAACAAGATTCCTGGTATGAGCACACAACTTCCAGGTATTTCCTCTTTCAGTATAAACTGTCTGAATATTCAGAAAATAAATTCCAGCAAGGTTAATAGAATAAATTGCTTTAAATGGTAGCAGTTTGGAGATCTTGAGTTTTGCTGTTCAGGTGGTGTTTTGGGTCTTTTCAGCTTGTTTGCTGCTAATCTTGATGCTAGAGAACAAAAAAGCTACAGCTTCCTGCACAAATTTCTGTTGAACTTTCTGTGCGTTAAGCCAGGCTGAATGGCAAATGTATGTAACGTAACAGAGCACTTCTATTTCCTTTTCACTGGTAGTCATTTAAAAGTAGATGAGAGGGGAAAAATGCATATATTTGCTAGCAGCTGTACTCATTGCCTGTGAGAAAAGGAGTTTATTGTCTGGCTGACTGATGGATGCTATGTGGACAAAACTTGGTCAGGAAATTTTCCTGGCCAGGATTTGAGACCTGCTCAGTTTTTATTTCCCTGAAGCGCTATTGGTTGCTAGAAAGCTGATGTGAAGGTCTAGGACAGCAGTCCTAGAGGCCTGGAGCTGCAGCGTTTCGTATCATGCTGTGAGTGTTTTGGTGGACTTAATGGGTTTAAGACAATTTTGTGTGCTTAAGATCTTACTAAGCTCATATGCAAACGCATATAGCCACACCTACTGTAGCAGATACAAATCTTACTTTCTGCTGTGACACGTAAGACCATATGGAGTATGGAGATAGGCTTTTCTTGCTTTGATACTGACAGAGAAGTCGTTTGTGGTCTTGCTCATATCTGAGGTCCTCCTCAGAACTATCCATGCAAAAATAATCCTCGAGGTTACTTGGGAGCAACATTTGTAGTGGACTGGAGAATGAAAGATAATGAGCATCTAAATTTAAAAGATACATGTGCAGGAAGTGAGTGCGTTGATCAGTCCTGTCTCTTCATGGCGTTAGGACTTCTCTAAAATAGGCCTTTTCTTTTTTTGAGATGATGGGGGTTCATGAAATTTTCTGATTTAAGGGAAAGCTTATTTATGTGGCGCATCTTATTCAAAGAAGATTGAAAGATGACTTAATTCAGATTGCATAACTACCTTCATGGGGCAAAAACATGGGCTGCCGCAGTTGCTTTAAAATAACAGACAACAGTAACAGGAGCCCTTGGTTGGGAGCTGAAACCCGATGAGTTCAACAAAGAAACATGGCACTCATCAGGAATTAATCTGAGAACATGGTGGGCTCACCACCTGTAGATGTCTTCAAATTTAGATTGGCTAACTTTCTGTAGGATATAGGTTAGCCAGGAAAATCACTGGTTTCAATACAGAATTTCAGAAGCTATCAGCTGACACAATCAGTTATGTAAGAGGCCAAAAGTAGATAACCTAACAAGTCTTTCTGGTGTTAAATTCCATAATCAATGAACTTCTACAGGGATAAACTATATTGTTTTTTCTTGCACACTTGTAGATTCTCCTGAATGTGACCTGAACACAGAAGAGGGGAACCTTCTTCCTTTACATGCCACAGAGGGAACATACTGAATTCCCAATACTACATCTCTGAGAATTGAGGTCTTAGCAGTGTTCCCATGAAATTCCCAGACCAAAGCAAGAGGCATATGTATTGCTTTCTCAACATCAAAAGGGCAATTTTTTTCATTAATAACATGGAAATTATTATCTGATAATTTTGGAAATTTCTTTAATGGAATTCACACATTTAACTGGACATTCAGGAATTAGATGTCATTGCTGCTCTCAGTCCAGAAATATTTAGATGTATAAAAATAACACACAGGTATTGTCAGACAACTTAGTGCTTCTTATCTAGAGTTTTTTTTAATCATAGAATAGTTTGGGTTGGAAGGGACCTTCAAAGGTCATCTAGCCCAACCCCCCTGCAATGAGCAGGGACATCTTCAACTAGACCAGGTTGCTCAGAGCCCCGTCCAACCTGACCTTGAATGTTTCCAGGGATGGGGCATCTGCCACCTCTCTGGGCAACCTGCTCCAGTGTTTCACCACCCTCAGTGTAAAAGATTTCTTCCTTATATCTAGTCTGAATCTACCCTCTTCCAGTTTAAAACCATTACCCCTTGTCCTATCGCAACAGGCCCTGCTAAAAACTCTGTCCCTGTCTTTCTTATAAGCCCCCTTTAAACACCAAAAGGCCACAATAAGGTCTCCCTGGAGCCTTTTCTTCCCCAGGCTGAACAACCCCAACTCTCTCAGGCTTTCCTCACAGGAGGTGCTCCATCCCTCTGGTCATCTTTGTGGCCCTCCTCTGGACCTGCTCCAACAGGTCCATGTCCTTCTTACGTTGGGGGCCCCAGGGCTGGACGCAGTACTCCAGGTGGGGTCTCACCAGAGCAGAGGAGAGGGGCAGAATCCCCTCCCTCGACCTGCTGGCCACGCCGCTTTTGATGCGGCCCAGGATAACGGTTGGCTTTCTGGGCTGCAAGTGCACATTGTCGGCTCATGACTACCTTTTCATCCACCGGTACCCCCAAGTCCTCCTCTGCAGGGCTGCTCTCAATCCTGTTGCCCCCCAGCCTGTATTGATACCAGGGGTTGCCCCAACCCACGTGCAGGACCTTGCACTTTGTCTTGTTGAACCTCATGAGGTTCGCATGGGCCCACTTCTTGAGCTTTTCCAGGTCCCTCTGGATGGCATTGTGTCCCTCAGGCATGTTAACTGCACTGCCTAGCTTGGTGTCATCTGCAAACTTGCTGAGGGTCCACTTGATCCCACTGTCTGTCATTGATAAAGATATTAAACAGTACTGGTCCCATTGTGGACCCCTGAGGGACATCACTTGCCACCAGTAGACATTGAGCATTAATGTAAGAATTTATATTTTACCACCAGTTCTCTGTGGCAAAAACTGTAAGTTAGGGCAGCAGCTCAGATTCTCTACTACCACAGGATAGACACAGAAGAAAAATGTTTACTCCTGCATATCTTTCAGAAAGAAGAAAAAAACTGTAGGTTCCTTATAAATTTGAGAAGCCTCTAGTTTTGCACTGTATAACCTGTTTATGTGGTAAAACTCCAGTAAAAGTAGGACACCTATTTTTCTGAAAAGGTACATTCATTGATGGAAACGCCAATAACAGTTTTAGAAATAGATGGTTTTTATTAGTAAAGGCTCAATTATCTCAATAGACATGCAATAAAGAAAAATTATAAAAGACAATTGCTATGCATACTTAATGTAGTGACTTTTCAATATTAAGTAACTTATGCATTTTAAAATATATTAGTAATTTCCAGTATACTCCTGAAAAAGTTAAAAAGTAACTTTAAAACTTTTTTCCATTTTCGTTCCATCTGCATGAAAATGCAGTAGAATTCAGTAGGTGCAGAGATCTTTGCCAGAAAGTGAGCATTAGCAGTGACTAAACACAGTTAATGAGTGCTATTTCTGCCTTTCCTGGGTACTAGTTTCTCTTATAACTTAAAATGTGTCATAAAATAGCAGTTTCTCAAATTTTACTTTTCTTTTTTAGTGGTATGTGTTGTTTTCAGAGGAGCTGGTGAAACAAAACATTAAAAATAATTAAATATCTATAGGAAGACATTCATGCTTCACCTCACTCATGTTTTAACACTTGCTTTCTAAGTAGAGTGTAGCTTCATACCTAAAATTGTCATGTTCTGAAGGATGTTTGCTCTGTGTGGTATGCCATATTTTTTTTATCTTCAGGTATTTGTAGTTGACTGAACTGCAGATACGCTACGTTAGATTAGTCAGAGAGACTATAAGATCAGTGAAATTAGGATCAATTCCCCCAAGGCAATGGAAGCTTTTCACACCATTCTGCTCTAGCAGACCCAAGGTACTCAGCGATAACACTCAGGGGGAACGTTGGCTGGAAATAGTAATTGCTTCTACATGTAAACACTAAAAGGAGATAGTAAGAGGAAAAAAATGTGAGGAGATAGTAAGTTTGGATCTTGGACCCTGTAACCCATCCTGTAATAGAATTGAAGAAAATCGCACCAGAAAACTTGCACCACTCTTGGCTTTTCTGAGGTCAGCAAGAATCTGTGGTGTTGACTATTATACATGGATAACAGTCATTGCTGTCTCCATTACAGGTTTCTGTACTGGTTTAGATCCCAATGTTACTGCTTTTTTAGTGCTAGTAGCTGGCAGAAAACACCAAACTTTGAAAGGTTTTCTCTCGTTACGTGAAAGAGTGGGTTTGATAGTCGTGGTGCTCAAAGTAAGAGGAATATAAGGAGAAACTTGCAAGTCAGCAGCATGCATGGGAAGTAGGAAATGGAATACAGGAGGATGGGAGGAAACACCATCAAAACACCTGGTGCCAGTCCTCTCTCTCAAAAGCTATGCACTCTATTTCTTTCTTTGTGTTTTGGGTTGTTATTTTTTCCCCCTATTGTTTCTCTCCCTATTAAATCAGTGTGTCAAACTTAATTGCATATTTTAGAAAAACGTTAGAGCTTGTGTCTATGTTGGGGCAGTGAGGATGGAGGAATAATCAAAGCTTTTTTCCTTGGGGTTCTTGGTCACTTCGAAAACTTGTTCTCCAGTCAGAACAAGTGGAAAGACCCCTTGATGCCTCAGCTTGTGTGAAAAATTTGGGGCAGGTCCTTACTAGGCCAGATACTGTTGGTTGTTGCTGGATCTCTGTCAGTGATGCTTGGGGTTGCTATTTCAGCGCAGCTGCTCTCCATCAACAGCTATTTTTTCTCCCCTTGTGTCTGATATTTTTCCTTCAGTGAATAGTTGTCTTCCCTTCTTGTTCTCCAGAACCCAAAGCCCAGTTTTCACTTTATTTTTTCTCTTCACCAAATCCTTTGAGAAAGCCAAGTAGCATTCTGCCCATTTCCAAAGGGCATTTGTTCCACCAATTTGTTGTCCAGAGATGAGAACAATTACTTTTCAGCTTTACTTATCACCACTTTGTTCGTAGGAAGGAAGATTAATACTTTGAGAGCTATTATGACCACTTTAAACTGTCTTTGAAATGCTCAAGTATACTTTTTATATTAAAAAAAAAAATCTTGTACTACAATGTCACCCACTGTTTTTTCACATTCAGGGCCTGAAATCTTGAAAACATCTAAGTTGCGTTTAATCAAATTTTATCTTCTAGTAAGGTGGAAGAGAAATGCTGAATATGTGCACTAGAAAGATTATATAAATATATGTTTTGCAGTTCAAGCTTGTGATTTACCACTACAATTTTATATTTTTCTTGGCCTTGTATGTCTTATGATCTTCTATCAAATACTGTTTTTCTGAAAGAATCCTACTAATCACTTGCAGTTTCATTCCTTTTGCATAATGGATGTTTTTCATCAATTTTCTTGTATCCAGTTGGCAATTTGTTTGTGTTTTTTTTTTTTTTTTATTTTGGCTTTTTTTTTTTTTCCTTGATTAGTCTTGCATTCTTGAACTCTTCACTTCTGACAGCACACTCGAGGAGTTTGACCTAGAAGCCACTTTGGCTTTGAGGTGTGAATCAAAGACATGAAGCTTGTATATTTGAAGACTGAGTACTTTAAGGAATGTATAAGATGCTGCAGGCAGCATGCTGGGACACCAAGGAGGCTACAGTCCATAGTTCCTCCTGATGAAATCCCTGGGAGAAGTCTGTTTACATATGCAACTGACATACATACAAGTTTTCTAGTTCCATATGATATTAATTAATAATAGTTCAGCACATATATTTGATAAATATATACTGCATAATTGTATAAATCATATACTTAACTCTATAATGTTTAGAAATATCAAACACTCTTATTGCTCGCATTCTTGCCTTCTTGCTACCAGATACCATGGTAAGTAACGATACATTGGAAAGAAAGAGAACAAAAAGATTTCTTCTGTGCAATTTTTATCTGCCCACTTTCTTCGCTTTTAGTTGTACGTAAAATGTCTTGAGGCTGTGGACTTGTATTAATGATGTCTAGAGAAACTTCCTGAATAATTTTGTTTAGGATTTGTCATTTATTCTGAAAATACAGGTGTTTCAGCCATTTTTAGAAGAGAATTTGTTGGGTTTATATTTTTATTTCTGTGCACAACTTAAGCTTGTTGGAGAAAGGGCAAGGCTTGCTTTTGTCCTGCTTAACTCATCCACCGAATCTCACATTTTGATATGAAGAGAGTGTTTCTAATTAACTATGAAGGAATTTAGGTGACACTACAATTAGCTCTTAAAATATCATTCTGATATTCCTTAGTAAGCATTTCATCCTGCATATTTATATTTTATTGTTGGTTGCATGGTTGATAGTGCACATCACGACAGAATATGGAATAATATGTCACTTCATTACCACTTCATAGGCCTCAGTGGAGTTTGAAGTGGCTCAGGATTGGGCCCCATATCTGTACTGTTTTTTCACTGGTACAGCTGTTGCTAGCTGCTTCCTTTTCATTTGGAAAAACGGAGATTTAGAAATTTACATAATCTGATCTACAGTCTGTACAAACAGAATTTCAGATGCTAATTTTCACTTGTTTGTTAATCAAAGGTTTTGAAAAGGCAATGTTAGTGTATTATTAATAACTTTAAAGTACATCCTGTTTATGAGGTAATAACCTTCTGTTGTGGGCTGAATTGACTTTGAGTTTAATTAGCTCAGAATTTGTTTAATGCAGAGTTAATCAACCTCACAGTGGCTGTGGAGGAGTTTTGGGTTTGTTTTGTTTTTTACTGAGCCAAGCTTCAAAAGATAAAAAGTAACAAATGATGGATGTGCCCTAAGAAAATAAATATATGTAAAATGTGTTTAAAAGCCCCTCAAACATATAAAATCAAAATTTGCTATAAGAATCAGAAACTCTTTAAATAATTTGCTAGTTTTTAAAAATCCTTATTACTGTATGGTTTCACAGAATTTTACTGCTCAGCTTAACAATTAAAGGAAAAGAAGACAAAGAAACGATGTTATATATATATGTATATGTTTGTATGTCCATTGACATTACAGAGTTTAGTTGATTAGAACCATTATAAAGAGTAAGTTAATACATTTATAATAGTGGTGTGGAACACAAATACTTCTGTCTGCTTTGAAACTGGGGTGGTTATAAAATGCCAAGAGAGGATATCCCTGTCTGTTTAGAGTAAAAAGATTTGGCTACAGTATCTTAATAATGAACTAGCACAAATGGTAATGATTTTAATGCATGGTAGTTTGTTACATGAATTTGAACTAATACTAGGACTCACATTTTTAATATCAATCTCTGAAACAACTTCAAGTATTGGGAGATTTTTCTATAGCAGTTCAAACAAAAGAAAATCAGTTCTGATGTTTTTCTAAGGTGCGTGCAGTAATTCAAACAAGAATCAGTTTGAGAATCCCATTATCTGTGTTATATGTGAATCTTCTGGTTTTGGAATCTAGACATCTGTATAGCTTATTTCTAAATTAACCTGTTACTCTGTACTTAAATGTAACGAGAAAGTTCAGTGCAGTGTATTTTTGTTTGTAACAGATATTGGATCACAGTATCATAGGATGGCTCAGGCTGCAAGGGACCTTAGGAGGTCTCCAGTCCAACCTCCTGTGCAAGCAGGGTCAGCTGCCAGGCTTCTCAGGGATTTTTCCAGTTAAGTCTTGAAAAACCTCTAAGGATGGAGATGCTACAACCACCTTGTACAACCTTTGGCATCACTTGACTGTCTTTGCAGTGAAAAAGTTTTCTTTTATATCCGGTCTGAAACTCTTTCATTTGCACTTATGCCTGTTGTCCCTCACCACCTGCCGTGCACCACTGCGAAGCGCCTGGCTTCATCTTCTCTGGAACCTCCCCATAGGTAGTAGCAGGCTGCCCTTAAGTGCCCTCCCCAATTCCGTCTCTTTTCCAGGCTGAACTAGCCCCAGTCCTGTAGCCTCTGCTCATAGGGCAAGTGCTCTGGCCTCCTGACCATCTTGGATAGTCCTTTGCTGAACTCCTTGAGCTGACCAATATCTTTCCTGAATTGGAGAATCTGAAACCAGACACAGCATCTAGATGTCATCTCCCAGGGCTAAGCATGGGTGGCTGATCTCTCTGCTTGATCTACTGGCTGTGCTCCTGTGAATATTGCCCAGGATGCTGTTGTGTGGGCTCATTGCCCATGGCCCCAGGCATTGTCTGTGTGCAATTTCACAAGGTTCTTGTTGGCCCAATCCTCTGGCCCATCTGGGTCGCTTTGGGTGGCAGCCCTGTCCGCGAGTGCATCGGCTGGGCCCCCTCACTTTGCTATCGTCTCCACAGTTGGCAAGAGACCACTCCGATGCTTTCCCCAGATCACTGATGGAGATTTTAAACAGGCAGGTCCTATGATAGAACCTTGTGGTGCTCCAGTTGTTATCAACCACCAAGATGCTGTACAAGTCATAACCACTACCATCTAAGGCCAACCGTCTAGCCAGTTTTTGTACCCATTTAGTTATTTTTTAAATTTTTTTTTTACTAGTATATTTTGAAGAGAACAACTTTCTTGGATAACAACTGGATCTCCCATTACTGCTCTCAAATAAGAGAATGTTGCCAAAGTATATTTTAAAAATTACTTTCATGTGTGCTTTTTAACAACTTTTTGTATTATTCAAAATTGACTGTTCCAACTTCAGTGGACAATTCTTGAGTTTGTAATCTTGTTATCTGGTTACTTCTGATGAAGTGCCTTATGAAATCAAGGACAGTATCCTAGGATGGCTTAAAAATACTGTAAAGTGCACAGGAATTTTTGGCAAGCTTCATAAGCTATACGAACAGGACACTAGAGGATTGCAAAATTCTTTTTTCTATTCATTCTGTTGAACATGAACTGCATTCAAAATATTTCAGCATGGACTAAATATGACACTTCAGAAGTTCAAGCCCAAGCAAGGGGATGAGGAAGCTCCATTTAGCTTTTACTAAGATGTTAACCTGAGAACAGATAACATTCTCTGAGGTCTACACCACAAAGGTGGGAGAGGAAAATAAGTAGTTTTGGACACGTATGCGATTAAACCAAGTTGAAGCTTTTTTTTACAAAACCAAGCCCCTATGTGTCATTGATGTTTCAAGATGTATCATCAGTCTAAAACCCAAATTTCTAAAACCCAAATTCTTTACCTCAAGCAGAAGTTATGGCTATGGTATACAAACTGCTTGGCAGAACCTGAAAACCTGTATATTCTGGAGGTCAGAACAGATGGTTATAATTGTCCTGGTTTTAAAATGGATGAATAACTCTTCAACTGCATTCCTCTTCTGCTGTTTTACAAGCAGGAAACTAAAATATGAAATAGAAATTGAAAGCATTAATCAGCTAGACTAAATCCTTTTGGCTTCCTCATTACTCCTTTCTGGCTTCTTCTGAAGTGTTTAGCTTAAGTTTATCTGTGTTAACTCCAGTCTAACAAAACTTCTTGTAACCAGTCCTTGGGAAGACAGAATGTGGCAAGTCTTTAGTGAACCTCTAAGAGACAGAAAACACAAGAAATCTACAAATATTTGCAAGTGTAAATTCCAGCATTTTGATTTGTGTGTTAGAATAAAATGTAAATCAGAGGTAGAATCCATTTCATATGGATGAAATTTCTTTCAGTGTGTGAAAGCAGTGAAGAACTGTTCTTGCTCTGAAGGAGATGTAATGGAAATTTTGCAAATTCTATGATACTCTGTTGCAAAGAACCAAATCATAATATGTTTTTACAATTTCTGCTTTCTGTCTGTTAAAACATAACCCTATTACCCAAATGTAGTCTGCAGCTAAGGATTGTGTTGCATTATCACTAGGACATTGCATGGGTAAAGCAGCGTTCCTTGGACCCTGATGTCCTGGTAATCAGTGTTCTCAATCAGTGAGTATTTTCCTTGCCAAGTTATAAGCCCTGACCTACTGGTATACAGATACAAACTTTAGACTGTATGTATGCATAGTCTCGGTGACTTCAGTCAGACCTATGTCTAATTTTATATTGAATACTTAAATAATGAGCTGAATTTGTCCCTTCGGGAGGTATCATCATATAGGCAAACTATAATCCTGAGGGAGAGGGAGAGTGTTGAAACAAGAGATGAATTTCAATTCTCATTTAATTTTTTTTAGTATGGCTTCCAATGCTGTCAACTGTGTTGTTCTTTGAAGGTTGTTAAAGGAATTTTCAGCTTGTAAACAGTAAACATCTTGTAAATCTGAATAAAACTTTACAGATCCATAGACAAATGTTTTGGCTAAATGCTCATTTTGAGAACACTAAAGAAGGCATTCCATGTAGCTGAAATGTTTCTCTGCAGAATTTTGTTTCTTGCATTTTATTCAGAATGAAAGAAATCTATTGGGCTTTCTAAGATGCACCATCTCAAACTGGTCTGAAGCTGATGGGTTCGACAGGCAGTGTTATAATTGTGGGGGTGATTTCACATCTTCCAATATAATAGTACAATGTGCACTCACAGCCAGAAAGCCAACCGTTATCCTGGGCCGTATCAAAAGCGGCATGGCCGGCAGGTCGAGGGAGGGGATTCTGCCCCTCTCCTCTGCTCTGGTGAGACCCCACCTGCAGTACTGCATCCAGCCCTGGGGCCCCCAACGTAAGAAGGACATGGGCCTGTTGGAGCAGGTCCAGAGGAGGGCCACAAAGATGACCAGAGGGATGGAGCACCTCTCCTGTGAGGAAAGCCTGAGAGAGTTGGGGTTGTTCAGCCTGGGGAAGAAAAGGCTCTGGGGAGACCTTATTTTGTGGCCTTTTGGTGTTTAAAGGGGGCTTATAAGAAAGACAGGGACAGAGTTTTTAGCAGGGCCTGATGCGATAGGACAAGGGGTAATGGTTTTAAACTGAAAGAGGGTAGATTCAGACTAGATATAAGGAAGAAATCTTTTACACTGAGGGTGGTGAAACACTGGAGCAGGTTGCCCAGAGAGGTGGCAGATGCCCCATCCCTGGAAACATTCAAGGTCAGGTTGGACGGGGCTCTGAGCAACCTGGTCTAGTTGAAGATGTCCCTGCTCATTGCAGGGGGGTTGGGCTAGATGACCTTTGAAGGTCCCTTCCAACCCAAACTATTCTATGATTCTATGCTAGTTGGGTCTGATGTTCTACAGGGTTCTTGTTTTGGCTTGTTACAGTTAACACTTATATGCTGCCTTTGGACCAGATTAATCATTGGGTTGACACTGGGTTTCATTTCTGGACTGAGGACATGGTAATTCATTTGTCAGTTAAAGCAGCAAATCCAAACTGTGTTTTATTGTCTGGATCAGTTCCCTGGAAAACATTGAAATATAAGTTACGTTGATTTTCTTTAGTTAAATTCAAGTTAAATGAAGGTTTTTCATTTCGTGGCTCTCGCTATAAGCTTAATGCCACCTCAATTTTTGATGTAGCTTTTATGTATATATATTATTCACAGTGCAGGATTACCACTTCAACATCCATATTCCTGTTGGAATCTGAAGTGTCCTTTAAACATCACATTGGGCAGATTATTAAGACTTCCTACTGTCATTTGAAAAATGAAACCATACTTTGTCTGTGTTTATCCTTGTCTGTTTATGAGAAGCTGGCTCAGGGTTTTATCTCCTCCAAGCTAGACAACTATAATGCTTTGCTCACTGGCCTGCCAAGTGGTCTCATTACCAAGCTTGAGCAAAACTCTTTTGCCAGAGAAGTATATCTTGCAAAAAAAGACAGCATATCTCCCTAATCCTAGCATCGCTGCATTGGCTACTCAGAAACAAAGGATTGATTGTGAAGCTGACCTGTCAGCCCCTTCATGGTCAAGGTCCTGAATATATCTCCTGATTTAATTTTGAGATATATCGCTTCCAGGCCTCTGTGCTCTTCAGTGCCCTCTTAGTGCAAGTTCCAATTACAAAACTACAAACCTTGTGTGATGGAGGATTTTACCATTATGCCCAACAGCTAAGGAATAAGCTGCCTTTCTCAGTTTAGGAAGCTCATGCTCTTTGCTTAAATCTCCTCTTCTGAAGATTCGCTTGTCTGTCTTTTTCTTTTTTTTTAGTGAGTAACATTTTATACACCATAACTCAGTCATTTGGGGACTGCAATATATTCTGCGCTGCTATGCGGAATGAAGTGGTAATTGTAGTTTTAAGTAGAGCTACTCAAGGTTTTTTTCTTTTTAGTTGGTTTGAAAAAAAAATATTAATTATTATTTTTGTCAAAAGACAAAGCAGTTAATAGGAAAAGATTCTTAGATTTAGAAGAAGGGAGCAAAGAGGAGCACCTCAAGATTACTGCACCCTCCAGTATCCTAAAATTGGTCGCTTATTTGGATTTGGAAAGCTCAGAGCCAAAGTTAGCTATCTTCCCTTTACTGGAATATTTTAAAATTATCAAGCTGTTGGCTACTCTGGAGTGAGGCTTTCTAAGTCACTCCTATGATGAATGTGTTGTAACTAAGGTTAATTGATGCTTGGACCTGAAATTAGATCTGATACATTTTGCTATAGACCATATGCTGTTCTAGAGTAAATATTTGTATCTTACCTCCATCTTTTGTTATTGTCCTGGTTTCAGCTGGGATAGAGTTAACTGTCTTCCTAGTAGCTGGTACCATGCTATGTTTCGGGTTCAGTATGCGAAGAATGTTGATAACACTGATGTTTTCAGTTGTTGCTAAGTAATGTTTAGACTAAAGTCAAGGACTTTTCAGCTTCTCATGCCCAGCCAGCGAGAAGGCTGGAGGGGCACAAGAAGTTGGGAGGGGACACAGCCAGGGCAGCTGACCCAAACTGGCCAACGGGGTATTCCATACCATGGGACGTCACGTCTAGTATAGGAACTGGGGGCAGCGGGGGTGGGGATCGTTGCTGACGGACTAGCTGGGCATCGATCAGCAGGTGGTGAGCAATTGCACTGTGCATCTTTTGTACATTCCAATACTTTTATTACTACTGTTGTCATTTTATTAGTGTTATCATTTTTAGTTTCTTCTTTTCTGTCCTATAAAACCGTTCTTATCTCAGCCCACAAGTTTTACTACTTTTCCCAACTTTCTCCCTCATCCCACGGCGGGGGGTGGTGGGGTGGTGAGTGAGTGAGCAGCTGGGTGGTGCTTAGTTGCTGGCTGGGGTTAAACCATGACAGTTAAACTGTTAGAGAAAACTGAAAAAATTCTAGTTTTCATCTCAGCATGGAAGGAGCAAAAAATTTTAATTGCTTGTTGAAAGTTACAGATACTCCATTTTCATATAGACCAATTTACTTTTATTAACTAGTGGTCCTTTGCAGAAAAAGTGTATGGTTTAAATTAAACACTAGAAATTAAATTGTTAATGTTAAAATATTTTAAGTCCTCCAAAGTGGAGGAGTGTCATGGTCAAAGAAAAAAAATGACCTTTGTAGCAACCTTCCAAATGGATAGAAAGAGGGTAAGATGACATTTCTTAGAGACAGAGAAAAGGGGGCTGTAGTAATACAAACATAAAATGAAGACAACCTGGATGAGACTTTTAGCTGTTTGGATCTCTTTCATATAGAAAGACTAGGTGAGATTTAGGTATAAGCTGAATTTGACAGCTTATAAAAAGACATGCTGAAGCGGCCATTAGAGAGGTAGAGGAAGAGTTAGGATGATGCAGTAATGGAAAAAGTGAGAGGATGAAAAGGAAGAGAAAGCTTTGGAAAAAGAATATGGTCAGTGTTAAAGAGGAAGTAAGGTGTGGAGATAGACTGCTGATTGCGGAGGGATTAGAGATTCTGTTGAGGAGAGTTACAGTAAGTGCAATTGTGGAAGTCAAATAGAGATTGTCTAGATGGGCGAGACACTGAAATGGCAATTATAAGTTGTGTATGCTTTGAGAGGATTGACATATGGGGGGCGGTAGGTGAAAAGGCTAAGAGAGTAACTGTGAAAGTTGTCTTGTGGCATCAAGGTGACTGCAAAGGACAGATGTAACTCTAGACACCTTTGCCAATAAACATATATTGTATTACAAACACAGCAAATTGTAAGAAGTCCTGAACAGTTTGATGCATTGCATGGTAAACAAACTGTAAGTTCAGCAGAACAGGGCAGGTTTGGTGGAAGAGATGGGAGGTGCCAGATGGTTCTTCTCCCTCCTCCCAGGGGCTGCTGCTTGTCTTGGTAGGATTCGTGCTGTGCTACCTACAACAGCAGTACCTGCTAGCATCTACATGCTAGTCCTTGTCAGGGTACGTATGTTTGGCAACGCAATGGTCAGTTCTTGCCAGTTATAAATCGGTTTGTTTTTATCAACAATGGTTTCATTTCAACAACCTAGTAATAGCCTTAGATATACTGTATAGCAGCAACAGATTCTGTGCAGCTGCAGCTACTACCGAAGCAAAGAGTTTAAAAGTTTATGCAGTGCCCAGGTGAGTGACGAGGAGGTTTATGTAGTGACAAAGACTAAGACGTAGGTCTTAGTCTAAGCAGACCTACAGAAAGGCTTTTGCAGTATTAAAACTTTTTTGGCAGTGCTTTTGGGGAGGCCACAGAGGGTTAAATTCCATATATTAAAAACATATCTAATGTTTATATATTTATATATATTTTTTGATAGGAAAAGACATGTTTTTCTATTGTGTCAGGAAAGAAAGGAAGGAGCGTAGGATTATAGAGAAGAATAAAGGGTAGCATTTTCAGTGATATATCTGCTTCTGTTAAACTTGGTTGGCTGATGTTTATGTGGAACTTCCATGGTCATTTTGGTTTATATGCTAAAGTGAAATTAAATTCCATGCTGGGTGGTAGTGACTGGTTAGGATTTTTTTTTTCTACAAATTAGTAATGATTTGTAAAATAAATAGCAGTTGTTATCCTTTTGCTAGAGAAGGCAAGTGAGTGGAGGAGGAAATGAGATATTGTTAAATGGAAATGTATGTGGTTCTTCAAAATAACTGAAAATATTACCCTCAAAGAATTTAACTGAATGCTAACTGTACTATAGTATATATAAACACCATTAGTGCATAAAAGTATGGCTTAATGTAAAAAGTTTTATCAACATAATATTTTCCTTTCACCCGAGCTTTTCCCTTGGGGATTACAAATAAAATATTGTAACATAGGAGGCATTAGCAGTCATGTCAGCCAAATGAATGCAAAGTTTCTGCCAATTAAAACAATGTGTATAGTTCATACAAACTCATCCACAGCAAGTTACAGATATTTAAGGCAGATTTGAAATGCTAAATTATTGCAGAAAGCTTTGTGTGTATTGCATATACAAAATAAATTTAATGTAGTAGTTCTGTAAAATGAAGTTGTTCTCAGTTTATTTTTGCAGTAAATGACCATTTGGGGAGTCCAGGTCATGTTGTAACTTTTTTTTTTCTAATCAAAAAATGGTGGCGCTGATTCTTTTGTTGTTTGACTGTTCAAAGTGCAGCTATAATGAAAACAAGCGTTTCGGTATTTTGAAGGAATGGTTGTAGAGAAAGGGGTTGATCTCATTGTCAGTCCTGGTGTATGTGACATGTTGGAGAGCTGACCTTTTGTAGCTCATTCACAAGGCTTCATTTTCCTTTCTGAAACTGACTTTTTCCAGTAGATTTCTTTAGCTATTTTGCCCTTGCCCAAGTAGATGTTTGTACAATGCTTTTGGTTTTGCATACCAAAAACTTCAAGCCAGAAATTTCCTTATGGGTTCCTCCCCCGCCATGATTTCGTCAGTCATGTGATACATTTTCAGGAATACATTTGCAATGCAGTTTAAAAACCAAACAAGCAAAATCCCCAAAACATTCAACCTGAATACATAGTCCATATAACATCTTGGAGAAAATATCTTCTCCACTCTTCACACCTTTGTTTTTCTTTGACCACATACTTCATGGTCTTCATTCAATGTAGTTATCATTGGACAGCAATCAAATAAATGAGTCTTATCAGAGCACAAGTGCCTATTTAAATTAAAGGAAAACAGTTAAGACTTTTTAGATGCTAATACTTTGTTCAGATGTTAACAAATGACTTACACACATGTAGGCAGCAAAAAAGAACAGTACATGCTTTTAGCAATACGTGATCTGGGCAGCACAAAAAAGAAAGGAAGCTTGGAAAGTGTAGTCTTGTGTTTTTGGCAATATTTTGCTCCACACAGTGCTGCCAGAGCAAGAACAGTAGCGGACATTGTCTAAAGCGTCTCTGACCATCCTCTGAACTCTTGGACCACCCTATGGATGGATGGTTGCCGGGACATTTCTTTCAGGGGAAGAGTCTCTTCCTCTGCTGTTGCGTTTTGGCTGCCTTGTCCTTAATCAGAGTGTGTTTCTTTTTGAGGTGTTAATCTTTCTGCTTCTCCCACAAATGTTATTTGTGCTGTAGGCGCTCACTGAATTCCTCTGTCCTTCAGGGTGCAACCTCCACTACAGATTTCAGTCTTATTTTTACTTGGCTTATAAAAGTAAGTCAGAATGTAATTCATAAATCCAGGAAGCCTTCTGAACAGTCTTACAGGCACCAAGCACCCAGCAGGAATTAAAACCTTTCTCTTTCCTGATAGCATAGTCTTTTTTATTTCCCGGTTTGCAAGAGCCGAGGAACGAGGAGAGCTGGGGAAGCCGAGCAGAGCACAGGACAAAAGTGCTAAAGAGAGCAAGACACCTTAAAAGCTGTTAGGAGCAGCTGCATTTTGAAGTTGATGAAGGAAATAGAAAAAGCTATTGACTAAGGCCAAATGCAGCCTGAAATTCCAGAAGTGACCTGCTGTAAACCTGCTCAGCAAGCTAGCGATCTCCGGGTGTTTAATGCTGACATGCTCTGGGGTATATGGAGGACAGCCAAGCAGCGCGATGGCTGTATGCTAAGAAAATAAGCAAGTTCTCATGTGGGGTTTTTTGCTGTTTTGCATGTCACTGGAGTATAGTCACAGCAGTAAAGGATGTGGCTCTACAGCGCTGCTGAAACTGTAGTTGGATAACTGCTGGCACTCATTATTTCCAGGAGTAAGGGTGTGAATCAGATGGTTAAAACAATTCAGAGGTTTTTTGAAATAGATCATAAAAATGCTTCATGTAATGCTAAGACATGCTTTCATTGGCTGATGCTACATACTCCTTGAGGTCTTTGCCTTTGTATCACGTTTTTGGTATGTCAACAATAGCTGAGAAGTGTTCCTGGTTTTATAAATGGTCTGCAAATATCTTCTTCCAGAAAGTAGCAGACAAGTGGTGGTTTTCTCACACCTCCGATATTAACAACTGCATGCATCTAAGACCAGTCCCTTGGTACTGTACCTGACAATCCCAAGTTCAAATACGTGGTCTACTTTAAATATATAGTATCCCGAATATGTTTTTAAAACATTATTTTTTCTTTTAATGAATAACAAATAACACTAAAACTTTTTTTTTAATAGATGAAAGTAATGCAGGCAAAAAGATTTGCTTCATAAGTTCTCTGTAAAATATAGTAATGGTTCTTACATAGACATGGTATGATGTGTACATTATAGCATACTATACTTTTTCAGCTAAACTAAAGGGAGTGCTTTTGCAGATGTAGTCTGTGTGGTGCTGCAGAAGACTAAGGATTTCTTTCTGTCCTCTTTATATTCTGAGTGAATTAAACTTGTGAGAAAAGGGAACACACAATAGGGCTCTCTAGGGCAAAGCTTGGCAGGAAGGTATAGTGGCCTTTGAAACTTTAGGAGGTATTCTTTGATTCCTTCAAAACTGCAGTTGTGTGGTGGTTTAAAAAAAAGTTATGTAATATGGTTTCTGTGACATAAATAAGCTTGTTTGCTTTTAGCTTCTGAATAAATAATACATTCCCAGTCTTACATTTCTTGTAACAAAGTGAAACATGAATAGCAATATAAAGTCCCAAACATTTTGATCCCTTTATATTTTTTTCTTGCCTTTCTTAGTGCTTACTTGATGCTTAGAGACTAATACCAAGTGGAATTGAACACCTGCAGCTCTCACTTCAAGTTATGCTGTATACTGAAGAGGAAGGGAATTGCAGGCGTTCTGTATTTCCCAGAACTTATCCCATGTGCCATTGCCTATCTGGAAGGACTTAGTGGTCAAGCAATCTCAGACTGAGCTTTTTGTTGCTGGATGTACTTAAGGCTCTGAATATATGACAGTTTATGCCTATTCCGGGTTTACCACCCCACCCTCCAGCCCCCAATGATATGTTCATTTCTCTCATTTTTGAAGTTCTTGGGATGGTTTAAAATTATTTAGATAAGGTCTCATGTTGGGATGTTCTGTAACTTCTTTGCAGGGAATGATTAGTTGCTAGCCATCAGCTATATCCTCTCTGTATATCACCTGTTATCTCCTATCACCTGACTACTGCTCTTGGACATGATTCTAGGTTTCTACGTGAATAACTGGCATCTTCTTGAAGGTGTGGAAGGTGGTGTTATTCCTTGCACATCCATGTAAGGAATTGATTTTGCATTTGATTTTGGTTCTTGGAGACTAGTGATGCCAACTGTTATTAATAACAAACAGCAGAGAGTAAAAAACGTTCTGGTTAATGTCCTCTGAATCTGAGTTGCATCTTAGATCTGGGTACTCCTTTCTCATTTTCCCAGAACTATTTTCTGTTGGATTCAGTTGAGCCAGACATTCTTTCTAACCTTTTTAGCTTCAAGGAAAAAATCAGCTAGTTTTGCCATTTAAGAATTCTGGCCTTTCACTGGAACCTTTGCCTGTATATGGTCCCAAAGTATATTATTTCAACTATGCAGTATAAATGCAGAGCTACCATATATTAATGTAAGAGTAGAAACAGGGCATGTGGGCTTTGGTGCATAATTTAGAATACTTGTATTATCTTTAAAAAAGGAATTGCATGATCTTGCACATGTTGTTTAAGGAACGAGTTTCGACATTTGAACTGAACTTCAGTTCAAAAAGCGTCCCATAAGAAATTACAGGTAAAGTATGTGGTAATAAAAAGTGGGAAATGGTACAAATATTAAATTTCAAATTAATGTAATGAAATTAATCATCGTAAACAAATAAAAGGTTTTCTGTGCAGATCAAGGGAGGATATAGCCCTACATGATCCTCACACATCAGAAAATAGGGAATGCATGTTTTGCAAGCCATGCTAATAGGTGATGGGAGAGGGAGAGAAGATGGCACAGTTCTCTTGGCTCTTCCAGCCAGCCCTTCCATTGCTGGGGCCAGTGGAACTGCCTGTATCACTATTTAAACAAAACAAGCTACCCTCAGAGCCACAGTTCCCTTTTTGAGAACTTAATTTTCAAAAATATTTCTAAAATTAAGTGAAAAGCCAGATAGAAGTACAGGCCTTAGCTTTGAATCAGACCCTAAATATTTTCTGATGTCTGTGGTAATGCCCATATTACCTTGTTGCATTTGATCTTCTTTACTCCAGTGCATATCAGAATTGGCTTACAGAAGTCAGAGGAGTTACACAGCTGTGCAACTGGTAAATGTCATTAGCCTGAGAATCACACTCTGGACATTAGAAACTCTTTTGCAAGTGTTTAGGTTTAGCTAAGGGTACACTGGAATGATATTTCGTAGTTAAATTTCAGTGTCTTTGGTTTTGATGTCACTGGAAAGTCATCTATCAAGTTTGCCTCACAGGGCCTTTTTCATGTGTTTTATAACCTATTAGACTAGAATGTAAATCAGCTTTGGTTGAGTTTCACTGAATATATTTAAATCTGTTGGAATTCTTTGAAATTTTTTTCTTTTTAAATTTCTCCTTATACCACATCATCACGAAGAACAGACAGAAAACCCTAGTCCATATGTAGTATGTACCATTTCTGATAAATACAGATTGGCAATATGGAATATAGTCACATACTGCATTTTCTTGCTTGCCTTTTTAAAATCCCCTTAATTATTTACAACAAGATAAATCATTTAACATTTTAAATTTTAATTATCTGCAGAAATCAGCACTTAGTATTCTATGCCAAACTTTTAAACTCTGCATAGATTCTGAATTTCTTCTGAATAGATTTCAATTAGGCTTCTTGCTCTTTTTTGCTGGGGAATAATTGAAAGTATAAAAGACCCATTAAAACACTATCCTCTTCTCGAAAAAGGGGCAACATTACATACCCAGCAGGCTTTGAATTCTTGATGCGCTTTCAGAAGTTTTCAGATATTTGTTTTAATAATTGTTAAGAATTTATTATGATGCATTAATTGTGTGCTCTGTAAGTTATTAAATAAGGAGTTCAACATATTAATCTTTCATGTTATTGTTGTTAATGCTATATTCAGGAATGAAGCATTAATTAAAATATTCCTTTAAAGATTTTTCTAAAAGAAAACAGTATGTATACTTATCAAGATACATATTTGATCTATGGGGAAATGATTGTGAGCAAAGTTTTGATATAGCATATGCTGAACTTGAATTAAAAAGATTTTGGTTATGTAGAGTTCAAATTACCTTTGACATATTTTTGCAGGTTAGTTACAAATTCTCAACTAAACATAGAGCTCTTCTTTATCATACAGCCTAACATCAGATTTTAATCATATTTTGTACCCACAGGGTTTTAGGTTTCCAACAGGCCACCTGTCTCAGACATTAAAAAATTCACAGGACAGATGGGAAGGTGAAAGTAGTTGTCCTTGGATAAAGAAATTCTTACACTGCAGGAACAGTCACAGTCAAGGCTGGCCAATATATCACACATATACCCCTTTCTTCTAGCATTGCTGTATCATGATTGCAAATTTCCCTTTAGTAGTATAAATACAGAATTCATCACTTATCCTTTTTCAATAGCACGATTTGCAAAACCTGTCTCTTTTCCACATAATCTATGAATCACTGAGGGATAACATGACATGCATAGTACTTCAGCAAATACAGTGTGTCTTGTACATATACCAGAGCTCCTAGAATTCCTATGTTGTTTATTAATGACACGAGTGTATGACTATTCATTTGTGCAGACCTCTGACACGGGTTTGATAGGTGTGATATATTTTAATATGACAAATGTACCAACCTAAAGAAAAGCAGTTATTGGAAAGAAGTGTAAAATGGTGATGCTTCCTCCCACGTATTGTCACTGTTTCCCACAGAGATAGTTTTTGAACCACACTGGCCACTATGATGTTGTGGACCAACTCTCAATATTATATAGCAAATACCTGGCAACATTTTTAAAATGCAAGGGGCAAATTCTGATCTTAGGTGTATGTATCCAGTTGTCATTGACCCAGGTATTTAAGAGCCAACAAATCCATTGGAATGATCAATTTGCTATGTTTGTGATGAATGAGAGAGCAGGCCAAACAGCAGACCCTCCTGCGTTTGGCTCCCGTGAAGATCTCCTACTTTGGGCTCTTTCTACTCTTCCCCGGCACTAAAGAGGAAAAAATGTTAATGCTAGTATATAGTGTTCAACAGCTGTTAAGCGTGCACAGGTTTGATAACAAGCATTAAGCCTGTGAGGTTCCACCTGACATACATGACAGAGGGCTGCTAGCATGCGATCCGGAGAAAGGTCTGTGCAAGCACCCTGAAACTGGTGTGGCACTGGGAAAGCTGGGTTTCTCTGCCTGGCAATTTATGTTTCTAGATACATGTTTTAAAAGTCCGAGACAATCCAAATGCGGGGGTTGGGGGGGGGAGGGGGCAGGAAATAATCTCATAGTAGTTTTTGGAGGTTGCAAGTTCATACTGTAGATTTGCTTTTCCAGTGTATCTTTTGTTGTATACCAGCTACTAATTTAATCGACTAGGACAGAATCAGAGTCCCCCTGCCTGCTTTCCAAGCATATGCCCTGATCACTAGGTAGGGAGGCTGTGCATGTCTATATATGTTCATTGTCTCTGGCCCAATTAATGCTAATTCTTTCCTACAGAGTGCAGGAGGGATTAAGAGTGCCCACCGGCTCTGAAAGGGATGATGGGGGTGGTTAGTGCAGGCCCTTAGGGTTTGATCCCTCAGGCAGGGGAGGAAACTGAACCTGCTATCTCTATTTTTCATGACTGTTCTAACCAGTAAGCTGCTGTGTGAATAGAAGCACACGTTCTTCTGGTCTAGCTTCTGGTTTTGTATAAAGTTACAACTGCACAGAGACATGATTTGAGCAGGTTCTGAGGACACATCAGATCAAGGTATTTACTGGAGATAGGTGTCCGGTATATTGCATAATGCATATGCATAATGATTGTGCCCTTACCTTGTTTGGGCAAGAGTGAGGATGTTTTGGGCGTAAGCAGAATTGTAGGGACCTGGGAACTGAACAGTCTCTGTTGTTTAGAAGCTCTCAAGATTTACGTGGAGATGAAGGAATGCAGTTCTGATCTTAGGTGCCTTCCAAATTTCCAGTTTTTTGTGCCTCAGTCCTGTGGCACATATTTGTTAATTAATTAGTGCTTGCAAAGAGTTTTACACGGAAAGTCCTCTGCTTATTTTGTTTCAACAGATCTATAGGTAGTTCCACTTGTCCCAGTAATGATGTGTCTTGGTCTATGTCCTCTTTGTAGAGATATGAATCCTCGTCAAAGTGCTTTGATCTATAATGTATCTAAGAAATAGGATTGGAAAGGACTTGAGTTTGGGGAAAAAAACCCCAAAGGGTATCAACTTCTGAGCACAGATCTTTGCTATCAGATGCAATCATAATTTTTCTTACAAACTTGCTTGGCTGCCTCTTCAGATCATGGAGAATGCTTGACTCTGTCTCTACTCATGTCTGGCCCAAATTGTTACAGTTTTGGTAGGTAAGAGACCGGTGTATGAATGAACCCAACATAGGAAGATGGATGGCAAAGCACTGGTCCTCTTAATGCATGTGAGAGAGTTTCCTTTGTATTCACTGGGGTGTCATCTAGTGTGTTTGTGGGATACCTCTGGGTCACTAACAAGCTTGACTTGTTCATTCTTTACCTACTGATCTCCCAGAAAGTTTTTTCTCAGAAGCTTGAATGCCTTAAATCCTCTATGAGCAGAGCTTGCCAAGAGTTATCCTGTGCTCTGAAATCCTTAAGAAAGTCTATTCTAACAAATAGTTTCAGCTCTATGGACTACAATAAATTTGTTTGCTCTTGTGTTGTGGTGCATATTTGCATATAATGTAATCTTTTATCTCTCTTTCTTTCTTTCTCTTTCTTGCCTTCCCCCCCCCACCTTGTTCTTAATAAGTACGTTTGTTTGGAAATAAGGATGTGGAAAGACAAGCATGCCTAATATTGAAGGACAGTACGCTTGTGCCTAATACATTAGAGCAATTGTTCAAGAATAATTCATCTTACGTGAAGATTACCCCTGTAAGGCTGCCAAGGTCACAGGGACTTTAGATTATCAGCTGTATAAATGCTGCTTTTGTGTTTTAAAGGGGTAGCCTTAACATTTCATTACAGTTCTTTGAAGCAATTTTATTTATTTATTTATTCAGTTTTGCGTTCCCTATTTAAACATCTGATAGATTTTTTCTTTCCTTTTTTTTCCCCTCCTTGTCTTTTTGTTACTCATATCATTGTGGTAGAATTACTTGCAGACTTCCTCTCTAGAGCAGCAGCTCCCCAAATGTGGGGTGCTGAGCCCAGGGGTAGGTTGTGAATGAAACCCTTGGAACTGCTGCTTTACAGTGGATAGGTGTTCCATGAGATATATGTCAATCAATCTTGTACAGCAAGCGTGAGGAGTGAGGGAGGATGTGAGCCTACCAGAACTGCAGGAGCACTCCTCTAATTCAGTGTTCTTAAAAGAAGCTGCTTTCATACGTTTAAAGTAGAGGAGCCGTAAGTAAGTCTTAAGATTCAGGCATTTCAGAGACATGAGAAAAATTTAAACCAGAAATATGAAATGTTTTGACAAATTGTGCCCTGTACCTCTTTTAGTGAACGCAGCTTCCCTAAAGATAAGGGGCAAGACCTTTGTTTTCTGTAAATCTAGGAAAGTCTATTTAGATTACCAGAGCTAATGTACTTTACACCAGCTGAGGACTGGCCTATAAACACTTTAAATATATTCCCACTTTCTTCCTTTCAAGCTATTTCTTGTCCCTGGAATGCCTAGTATCTGCAGGTTTTGTAACAAGCTTTGCATCTAGCAACAAAATGAAATTAATTTGCTTTGTTTTCTAAAACAAATCTGCTGTGGACTGCCTGTGACCCACTGGTCTCATTGGTCTCTCTGACTAGTTTTAGGCTGCTTGATCGTATTAAAAGAGGCTTTGCAAACTAATTTAAATATTTTACACTGGTACTTATAAGGATAATAAAGCTGTAGTTTTAACAGGGATTTATGTGATTGTGCACTGGGAGTGAGATGGCCTGCAGTATCATATTTAAGAGGGTGAATTTCTGTGCAAGGCTGTCAGCTAGAATCTTGGTTTGCAGCTGGAAAATGTTTTGGAAACCCTTGCCAGCGTTAAAGAAAAAACGTTGAATGTGAATTCCTCCATTATATAACTACTGTGGGTAAATCCTATGACTGTCTTATCAGTATAATCCCATCAGTGAAGAGTTTGCACATTATATTTGTGAATGAATTAATGAATTGATGTCAATTTTCTAGAGGTTTGCTACCTGTGTGGTCAAAATCTTGATGTGTTCATTCTTTACAAAATTGAAATGGAGAATGAGCATTTGATGAACTCCTGACATGGTTACGTTATTGCGTAGGCCTTGCGTTATCTTGCACAGGGAAGGAGAGCACCAAGTTCCTAACATCATCACCAAAAAGAACACATACCTCTGAGATAGTTACTGTTGACAAAGAAACAGACTGGCCCCATGACACCAGCATGAAATCATGAAAGCATCTCAACTCATGAACAACTTGCACTTAAAAAAACTGTGTAGAATTAGTTTGGTTAGAAAACCTCTGCACCGTTCATTTATTATTTAATCTTATTTTACTTTGTACAGACAAGCTATCTGGCCTAGTGTGAGGCTTCACACAGCCAATTACTTCAAGGTGTTTAGTTCATTTATTATTTAAAGCATAAATCTTGTACAGGTTGTCCATTGACGACCCTGTGAGGAGTCTATAGTAAATGCCTTTCATCATTGCTGACTGACTCATGCACACGGACCTACCTGCTGGGCTAAACAGGCCAGGAAAACTGATGGATTTGTAAGGTATTGGATTTAATAGCCTTTTAAAACTTATATACTTAAGTGATGGAAGTTAGTACATATAGCTGAAGCCTAGTGTTAGGATTTAAGAAGAAATGAAATTTTATATAGTGTCATGAATTGTATTTGGTTTTGCTAATTGAAAACAGTGCATAATTAATTTTGTGTGCTTTGTACCTTAAAATGTACTTTTAAAGCAATTGCTTGTGTATTTGAATATGTTGCCATAGGAAGCTACCTAATGTATTTAATAGCATATTCATAGAAATTCCCTTTTTAAGACATAGGTTCTGCCTTCATGTTTGTTCTCCCCCTCCATCCCCAAATCATTCCTCTCAGGCTGATTTTTAAGCCTAGTGCAGTGACACCAGCAAGGTGCTCTCTGAATGGCTTGGAAAGAGACTTGCTCAAGTAATGCACCGACTGCATCTGATGGGTTTATGTGCCATTAACAGTGTCTGTCCCACACTGAATGTGCCAGGTATTTAACTGGGGACTGGTACTAATTTCAGAGCTAATACTAAGCTGTTCCACATCAATGCTTACAGCAGGTGGTTTGAATTGACAGTGTAAAGGGAGAAAAAAAAAAAAGTGAGAGAAAATTACCATTGTACTATAGAATTTCTCTGATTGAATTGACTGATTATACTGTCAAAAGAGCATTGGGAAACTGGCAGAGCTTATGAGGAGGAAAGAAATGACAGGATTCTTTTAGAAAGAGGTTCTCTGACTTAGCTCAGTCAAATAGTTCAAAACAACGATAAGATTTGATGTTAAAGGTTTTAATCTAGCACTTAAGAAGTCTCTGTGTTCTCCAGTTTATGATTTTAAAGCTAGCATCCTGTGTAAACTCATCCTGCATTTTTCTTACTCTATGCTGTCCCCTTTCAATACTCATCAGGTGATTCAGCATGAATCAACATAGATGATTCAACATAGTGAATCCCACCTTTTGTACTACCTTTGCCTTTGGGTTTAAAAAAACAAAACAAACCCCAAACTAAACTAAAACCCCAACCCAGCCTGTCACCTTCCAAAGCCAACAGCACTGTTGTATTTGAAAAACAAGTTGTGTAAGACACCTGGAGAATGTATGTAAAGAAGGTGTACTCAGTGGCTTATAATATTGCAAAGTTGTTCAAATATATAAATAAACAATGTCTTAAGTGAAGCTGCTTAACTGCATTAATACCTAATTCCGCTCACAACTGAATTACTCTTTTAACATTGATTTCAATGGAACGAGACCAGACACAAATCAGAGAAATAGTCTGAATGTTTTTTAGAAACGTAAATTAAAATTTTCAGTAATGACCAATTATCCTGTTCATTTTAAGTTATTAATTATGCCCTGTGATAGCACTGGGATTTTTTTTCTTTGTCTGATGGGACAAATTTTTTCTTGATTGTATGATGCCACTGATTTCACCGGGCAGAATTTGGGACTTATCTGCTCCACTAAGGGGTTGTGCATGTCTTTGCTGATAGCACCAGTGACCAGTAGAATTTTCTCTCTGTGTAGGCTCCAAAATTGGATGATAATGAAAGCAGCTTTAAAAAGGCCTCCAATCTGTCCTTGTATGGGTGGCATAGAATTTCATGAATGTAAATAAAGTAAATATTGCCCAATTCTTTCTGACATTACAAAATAGAGTTGACATAAGAATTTTTCTTCTAGTTTGTCTGAAAAGAAAGTTGGTTCATGAAGAATAAGAACTAAATAGAAACAAAAGTTGATTTCTCTCTCAGATAGATTTTATAAATCAATCCAGAGGCTTATTACCCTTTTGGTTTTGGAAATCACGACAGTTAAACTTCTTAGTGAAATTGTTTTCAAACTGTGAAGAGGGGACGTAGTATAGGCTGCCAGAATAGATACTCTCTCTCATTTCTTGTACAAATATAAGTGTGCTTTCCTTTGTGAGCTTTGTGATTTATGTAATTGGGGTGCCATTGAAAGATAGGTTACAGTGGAAGCTGGGAAGGGCAGGAAGTGGACAGCAGTCTGCTAATCTCTTCAGTCATAGGACAATGTTATATATAATCTGACACATATAGGAAGATATAGTATACCAAAGTATAATTACATTTATATGTAAATATATTACTAGTAGGAAGCAAGGAAAGGAAAAATTCTATATCTGAAAGTGTATTAGAACATGTGTGGTTTTGATGCACCATTTATAATGTTGAAGGCTATATGGCTACATTATAGTTATTCCAAAACACCATTGCAGACCAGCGGGAAACTACATTCCATAGGATTTCTATGGTGACTACAGAGAATTTGTTCCATTGCTTCCAGAGCAACCAGTTGTAGCTTATAGTGGCTTTAGGGCTAATACATGGAGCTTTGCAGTTCTACTTGCCTTTGAACTGTAGTGCTGAAAGTGAGTGCAACATAAATACAACAGGCAATATATTTTATAATCTGCAGACTTTATCAGACCATTTATAGTTTGGCAAACGTAGCAGCAGAATCTGGAAAAAATACAGTATCCTTAAATTGTTTTCTTATGTCAATCAAATTGTACAATCGTTTCTTCTCTTTGCATTTGAAAGAAATCAAATCCTTGCTTCTTTGGGCTTTTACTAGTTGTAAACGTTGATATTACAAGGGAAAAAGTATTTTGTTTAGACCACATATATCTAGGAGGCATATTTGCTTTAAGTTGGTGTTCAGGCTCTTTACCGATTTGAAAAGGAAAAATAGCATGAAAGAATGACTAGCCGTACTGCTGGATTCATGAATTTAACTTCCCTTTGTGTATGGAAGGAAAAGATATATCTTACTATTTTATAGCTGACAGCATGAATGGTGTAGATTGTCATATTTATAATGTGAGGAGAAAAAAGTTAATACCATGTAGCATGTAAAACAAAAATAAAATGGCCACTGCATTGTATACAAGGAAAAGAGGTTAAACTGATTGCTATTCATTGCTCTGAACGTATTGCTATGTGGAGATTAAGGATCAGCTCTTCTTTTACCAACTGTCACTCTCCTTACCTAGGATAAGGTTTTGGCACAACTTAAATTGAAGATCTCAATAAGTTTTATTTGGCTGTCAATTTGATTTGATGCGAGCTGATATAAGTTAAGTCCAGTTCTACAAAAGGAAAATCAGTAGTGTGTACTAAACTTTGTTGAAAAATTTACTCGTGACCTCATTCTTTTTCTCAAGAACTTTTTTTATATGTTATTATCTAACATGCACATTGGTTTCCTATTCCTGCTCGCTGCTTTTAAACTTACACTTCATTTTTGTATATGACACTGTTTCTTATTCCAACTCATGGTGTCACGAGTAGCAACACTCGATAACAGGCAAGGTGAACTGCAGGGATGCAGAAGCAGTAGGGCGTTACATGTGTGGAGTAAAAAGTAAAACATTTTCATACAAGAGAAAAATAATTGCAAATAAATGGAAACTTTTTAACTTGGATAATGTGCATGGTGCACGTTTGTGGTTGATGTGCAAAGCAGGTGAGAAATAAAGTAGGAGGGATTTTCTCTACTTTTCTGAAGATGGAAACGGAAACATGACCTGTGGACAATGCTTCAGGCATGTTGAAACCATCACGTATATGTCCCCCGTCCCAGATTTTATTCTGAAAGTGTGTTTGCCAATTGCAAAATGATAAGAAGTTCTACTGAATTTTTTTGACTTATCTCTAAAAATCAGTTGAAAACTAAGCTCACAGCAAATTTGAAAATTACATACAGGACATAGTTTACTTTGGAAAGGTTGGAAACTTTGTTCTTCAGTATTTTGGGAGTTCTGTAGCCCTCTGGTGGAATGTAGGGAGAATCTACAAGTAAAATATTTGATAATCATTTATATTCAATCATGTTTTACCAGATAGCTGAGTAATATATTCTTTCCCTAGTTATTTATACAGGAGTGGTGCAATCAGCCATAAAGCCTAAGTTTCCAAGTGTTGCTTGAAAAGTCTAGATTGTCTTTTTTGTTAAAGTTTTGTATCTTGCAACAGTGCAGGACACAAGAGGTAAAAAGTTTTAAATGGCTTGACTGGTTGGAGAGGGACTGCTTGATGAGAAGGGTGACAAGAAGTTTCCATGGCCTGGCTAGAAATGTTCAGCCTTTGTGATCAGACTTCAGTCTGTGTCCCTGAAAAGACGGCTCTATTAAAATCAACTGTTGTATTTGGTCAGGAGCTGATACTTAGTTCTGACAAGGAATTTTTTAATATTTTTTTTTTTTCTTCTTGCTGAGAGAGTGAGTGAAAAGCAAAATGTCTTCCAAGGTGTTGCTCTGGTAACAGGAGAGGAATAACTAGTGACATATTAGTAGTGTAGAGTCATGCAGTCTTAAGAGAAAGTGGAAGCCAGTTTCCTTGTAGCTAGTATAGCAGATGTGAAAGAAAAGCACAGCAACAGCAGGCTTTTTTGGGGTTGGAGGTAGGGGGATAGCAATAGCAGAGGTCCCGCAAGAAGCGGTAGGGTGTCAGCAACTTACTTTTCAGGTGGTATAGCCTCATTGCTGTTGAGTTTTAAAGAAGACACTGGGGCATGGCTCCTATTGATGTACATGGAAAGGGTCAAGTCAGAGCGAATAGAGAGGCAAAGAAAAATAAAGTCATGTTAGGGAAGAATAGAAACGGGGTGTTTTGGGAGTGGGGACATCTGCTGAATACCTGCGTGAGGATGAAAGGAAGACAAAGTAGTTGATTCTGGTGGGAAGAAGAAAATGATTCCTCTGGGGCTGGGCCCTGAACTCTGATTTTATAAGAGCTGTGTTTTGGAAGAAGGCAAACATGGATACTTTTGGGGGAGTGGGGGTTCTGAAAGAGAGGGACTTGAAAAGTACTCTATTCTTATTGCATGGCCCAGCTGGTAGAAGAAAAAAACCCAAGAAACAAATAGCTGGTGAATCTGAAATTTCTAAGAACTGGCAGTAGGAATTGCTCACAGAATCTCAAATACTACAGCGTGGGAATTGAAGGTGGCCAGGAAAAGAAATAAATGACAATTCTAAGTAGTCCAACCCTCCTCATTGTGGACCTGGCAAATTTTAATAATTCTAGTGCTTAGCTGAAAACTTTCATGATGTGTCTACAGACATATAGGATGTTTATTGGTGTTCCTGGTCTCTTGAATTAGTTATCTTTGTTAGACAGTAGAATCAAATTCTGTGCTGTTGCAAGAAGAGAGGCAAGCTATAGTTTCAAACTGGAAAGATGGTGGGCCAGTACTACAGGGTAGGGTTTTCCATATTCTCCATTCCTCTACTACCAACTCAGTTTCTGCAAGAGTCTAACATGTTCCTTGCAGAATGTATCTACTCAAAAGAGTTTCAGAGCAGCATAAAGATCATGAAATAGTTGTCAGGATTTCTTGTGTGAACACTAGCTGTCTGGCACAGTAATTATCTGTGACTCCCATCCCAGTCTAGTTAAGATAAACCAGTCAGAGCTGGGAGGTCAGTGAAGTTGCAAATAAAACATGACCATTTAAATCGAAGCTTATCCTGGTACTGCCATGTGGGAATTAGGTTAATGCGCTTTTGGAAATGCTCCATTCTGATATTTGAAGTCATGTGCGAAATGTATACTCGTTGAATTTCCAGGTGCTACAGACATGGCTGAGATGCCCTGCTGTATTTGATCGGTTGAAATACATGCAGCCAAGTTGTTTAAAAGACAAGTGTTTTGTCTCTACCCTCCTTAGCTCACCAGCACTCTTCACCTCCCACAGGACATTCTTTTGCCTTTATTCATCTCTGCGCAAAACAAGTTCTAAGATGTGCCAGCAGAACTTTGTATCTTAAAACCATGAACACATTTCTTTCTCTTCTGCAGAATTTCAAGACTAAATCCTTTGTTAGCTTTTTCAGAAAGAAATTTAATTGCTCCCAAGCCAGGATGCTTTATGCCAGGTTTCAGCCTGTAGCCACTTCTTACTGCCAAGTTCTGAACCCCTGAAAATAAGGGCTTATAGAACTGCTGACACAACCTTAACTATAATAATGCGAGTGACACCATCATAACACTAATGATAAATGGCATACATTTTAAAACATTTAAAATGATCATAGCCTTAAAGTCAAACACATCTGGGAAATATTAATGGTATATGAACTGCCCTGTGTGGATCTGAATTATGAACAGCACAGAGATGGAAAGAGATAAATTGCATAATAAATCACTTTACTTATTGTATTGTTTACTTTAAGAAAACCATATATACTTTCTGTTTATGCAGCATGTCAGCTGTTTGAAAAAAGATGAATAGTTCTAAATTCATATTTATTCCAAAGAATGAATATTTAGCACTCTGGTGTCACACTGACTTCAGAGAAATAATTACAGTATATGGTTTTACCAGCAATGATGCTCAGAGGCCATTGAGTTTGTATATATTTAGTATGGTTTTATCCTCTGATCAGTTTGTTCTTTTTCATTTCATGGATTTATAGAAGTCAGGTGTTTTTCAACCCTCCCTTCTAATTTGGCAGAAATGGAATACACAGCATTGTTTCTGATGGTGCTAAATGGATAATTGAAGAAAGTGTTTCACAGTGTTTCATCATTTACTGTATTATAACCCCCCCAATTCTCAAAACGTGTGTAATAGTTCTAGATTTTATTTTTTCCAAATGTCACTTTGCCAAACTGATTAAGCACAAGGGAGTCAAGGAGCTTTCCCAATCTATCTTATCTATAAGAACGTTGGTTCTGTGCGAATAAGTTACATGGACTTATTTTAAAACGCTTCACTGGGTACTGAAATAATAGTAATTTATGGGCAAAATTCAGATGTACACCTGAGGCATGAGGATTTTTCAAGGGGCTGTGTATGGGTCAAAAGCCCCACAGTCAACTTAGATCCGTGATGATAAAGTCACAAATATCTCTCCCATCCTGTTCATGCATGGATCAGATTGTGGTCCACCGATTCTTATCCTTTTCTTGTTCTTTTTCTTTTTTTCTCTTCTCTCCTCCAGTCTCCTTATTGAAGAGCACTGATGCTTTTGGTTGGTTGGTTGTTTTTTTTTTTCTTTTTCAGTCTTCCCCCCTGATTGCTGGCTCTGCCTAGGCTTTCAGGAGGGCTCTCATCTCTTTGCTTCAGGTATTGAGGAGCCCAACACAGAAGCTTTCCTTAGCTAGGACAGATTTAAAGGTGGCATGCAACCTGAAGTTTTTCAGTCATTTTTGACAGCTAGTGCAATTGTATGCATGGAGGAGTTAACACTGTAGAGGTAGTGAACATTGAGCACTGAACAGTATTTTAATACATTCAACACAATAATTGCTTTTTCCTTCCTGAAAGCATGAATTTGTGTTTGGTTTTGATTTTGTCTACTTCTGATGTCGTTTGTCCTTTTGTTCACAGCCCAGGTGCTTCTTGCTCTTTGGCTTCCTCAGATACTTCTTTCAGAACTAATGCTTTTTCCTCTGGTCTTTCCTGTCCTATTTTTGTTTTCAGTTGGTTGGCAACATTTACTACTTCCCTGCAGAAAACTCAATTCTGGAAATGTTGTTTCCAGTATATCATTTATTGAATCTGCTATATTGAAGAGCTAGGCAGGCTCCTCCCCTTTGTTTCCTGCTGTCTTTAGAACATGCTTCATTTCTTATGGATGATGATAATCTTGGTCACCATTTTTCTTATAGACTTAGAACAATAAGAGAATGGTAGGAAACGTAAGAAGACTCAAACCGAATAAATATCATAGGGCTATGAGTTTAAAATGTGCTATTCTCAAATAGTAATTTTTTTCCTACCTTTTTTTTATTTAAGGGTACTTTTTTAAAAAAAAGTCATAAAATATAGAGTGTGATTTTCTGCTTCTCTGCATGTACTGTACTGTAAAGTGTAAGGAAAAATATTTTCCTTTTGCGAAAGTATAATCTGGAGGTAATGTTTTGCTTTTCAAATGAAACTTAACTGGAAGAAACTTTTGCTTCAGTACAGAAAAGGCATAAATGAAAGTTCCACAGAAAGACACTAACAAAATGATCCCACAGTTCCCTAATTAATCAAGTTCTATTAAAACTCATAAATCTTAGACTTACAATTTTATGTTACTCTAAAAATAAATAGTAATCATTGTTGCTTCTTTACAGTTTATCACATAACAAACTAAAGAAGGAAAGTGAGCATTCAGAGTCTTCAGAAAAGTAAAAACATGAAAAAAAGTATTTTGAAAGGTATTAACATTTAAAAGAGTATTTTTTTTTTTTTTTAAATTATGAATGAGTTGTTAATATCTAAAGGCCGGGTGGTTCTGTGAAATGCAATTTAGTGTAAATAACAAAATAGCCCTATTTAATCACACATTGTGATTTAAAAGAACCAAATCCTTAATATCCAAGTTTTCAAATAAAAGTAGCAAGATCAGCAGTTCCAAAAGACGGAATGTCTCCCAAGATATTCTTTACATGAGAAGTGGAAAGGAGTTTTTATTTTTTTTTAGTGTTGCTAGCAGTTATATATAATCTGAAGTTTTAAAAAAATTTTCTCTTGAAACATTTGTGTTTTAGATTGATTTTATGTATATTGCCAAATCTTATTGCGATCAGTTTAAGAGATTAAATTGGAGATTGTTCACAGCATTCTAAGTTCTTGGGTTTCTCTTCCACTTATGGGAATTTTCACCTGATTATTGTTTCCTTAATCTCTTTCAAAAATCCTTGCCAAAGTAAGAGTTTGAGTCTCTGAAAGAGATCTGCAAACATGTTCACACCTTGAATTATGCTGGTTGTGATACTTAAAGGCACTGAAACACTGAGTTGGTCCTCCAAGTTCTCTATCATTTCCTTTATATTCTATACAGATTATTGTACACTGCTGACATATTACATGTCTCAAATGTACTGTTCCTGTACAGGATCCCGATAAGTCTCTGAGTACATTCATTAATTAAGAGATATATATCCAAGCCAGAAGAACATTGACATGATTCACAATATCTGTTAAGATGGTGTCTTCTATTTTATTAAACTGTTCACTGTATTTTTGTATAAAATGGAAGTTAATATGGGCTGTGGTCCAGAAAAGCACTTTAGACATGTACATAATGTTAAACATAAATAGTTTCATTGGCCTTAGTGACACTGCTCATTATCTTGTAATTATTTATATATTTATTTCTGTATTTAAACATCCTATGGAATCAAACCCACAGGCAACGCATCCACTGAAGGGAGCCAGAGTGGAGGGTAGAAACCTGCAAATTTAATTTCTTTTTTGTTGTATTATAACTGCTACTTATAATCCAAAATTATTTTTGACATTTATTATAGTGAATGGAAAGGAACTACTGCTTGGTACTCACTGATGCGTTAGAAAGGACCCAATTCTGGTTTTTATTTAAGAAACATTAATATAGAACTAACCTGTACAATGTTATACGACTCGGAAGTTTTACTTTCTGGAACTCTTAAAACCCTTCAGGCGAACTTTTTCTTCTTTTTCTAAGTAAACATAAAACGAGCATTATGAATAGTTGTGTCCTAAAGATAGCAGTTGCACCATTCAGAAGATTAGGCTGTCAGTATTATTCTGAGCTGAATTTGCAGAGGCCCTGATGATTATTTTCCAAAACTGTGGTTGTGATTTGGGTGGGGGATAGGCACACGTATGTGCCACAAAGCTGTATGTTTGTGGCACCTATGTGTGCATATGGTTTGCTTTGTGTTTTTAATATATGTGGCTGATAGAGATGATGGCCCCTAAATCCAGTTGTGGACTTTATTCAAAGACTACAGAAATAAGTGGAAAAACCTCCTGTTGACTGTAGTCGTTGAATTCTTGGCATAAATCCATCAAGCACTGATCGATATAAACACATTTTGACACCTAAGCAATAGAAATGGCAGTGGGCAGGTAGTGTCGCCGTTCCAAGTTTTACTCTTCTCCATTTGACTTGCTTTATAATACATTCGTGTATAGTGTGTGCATAGTCATTTTTCAAATATCATGCAGCAAGCAAGCATCCAAAGTGATCCCCAACACTCCTCTTCAAAACTAAATAATCCAGTGTGAGTTTTTTCCTTCTAAATTAAAAGCAAAGAAACCTGTTACGTATGTGTATGTGTAGGAAAGCGTGTATGTGTATGCGCGAATACGCAGGCACGCACACTTATTTTGCCAGTAAACTGTTGCCTAAAGAAAAAAAATATTTCCTAGCCACTTGTCACAGGCTACTTCACCTCTGCCATTACAGGTGTGACTGTAGCATCTGTAGGCATGCCCAGTCTAGCTTCAACCAAACGCAGTCAGGCTGTAGCAACGTGGATTTCAGTGCATGCTAAGTGCCCAAATATGCAAATAGCCTGCTGGCTGCCTCTCTGCAGCACGCTCTGGGACTGGTGATACACAGCTTTACCATCATTCATACCACAGCTAGCTTTGGTCTGCCTGCACTCACACATTCGCACCTCTGCTTGCTGCAGAGACAAAGCCCCGGTGGATTATTTGGAAGGCAGTGTCTCGTTACAATTTTCTGTAACTGTGTTAGAAAAAGACCGTTTTCACTTTCTAAAGGGAAGAAACTGCCTAAGACTCTATTGTGAACTGTAATATGGTTTCTGCGCAGCCTCTAATGTTGGGTAAAGCACAGGAACTGCGTGGATTAATTGAATATGGGTCAAAGAACTGTATCCAAGGAGTCTACCTGTGCTCCTGCTTCTGTCATTTCTGATGCCTGAAAAGCTGTTGCCTCCACATGTTCTGCTTCAGGTGCCAATGCATGCTCCAGGGAGAAGGACATACTTTGCATCTATGCATATCAAGAAGAGAATAATCAATCAGTTTTTCTCCCACCCAAATAAAAAGTGTTTGGAAGACTGAAGTTTCAGTTCTTTTGTAGATGAATTATTTTGTGTTAACTATTTTCTGAGGTTCTCTGCTTTAAAAAAATAATAACAAAGAATCAAAGGTAGAATAAGATCCTGTGTTTTTCACAGTCCTGTGACAATGGAAATAGGATATGCTATAATTCAATAAAATTAGATTTTCTGTTTAGTTAGAGTTCTTTTCACTGAAATAGTTCAGAATCAAAGGTCTGCCTTCTCAGTAAAGGGGGGAAAAAAGCAAGCCTGGTTGTGCTAAAAATTTGAATAGTAAAGAATCTGACCGTATAATTCTTTATGGCAATAGTGAAATGTACTTTCTATATCCAAATGCTTAAACTTCAGCAGTTTTCATGTAGATTAGGTAATTGTTTGCCTAACTGCCAGCTGTGAATTCAACTGCTGGTTAACTAGCCAAAAATGCGGATTTGCAGGTGAATAGAAATACTTACACATTTTAGTAGTGGTAGCAACTGCACCGAACTGAGATTTTAACTTGCTGAATGTTTTTTAAAAAGTCATGCTGCTAAGTATATTGCACACATTTTCTCCTACCTTTTCATATTTTATCAAGCAATAGTTTCAAATGAATGCTTTAAAGATCTGTGGAAGTGAATGGTTCTAGAAACTGTTAAAATCACTTTAAACCTTCCATTTTTCAGACAATAAAATTCTACCTATGTATAGTTTATAATATTCTAAATTAGTGTTTGATATTGCTTTGTGACCATTGCTATTGATTTTGTGACTGTTTTACTAAAGCATCCTTCTGTGTTTGAAGAAAAAAGTTTTTACTTTGAAATGAAATAACAGGAATGGAGTGGTATGAGACATTTGGCTGGATACACTTTAAGCGAGCAAAAATTGGCTGGTGTATCCCCTGCTGAAATAAGTGTATTTGCTAAAAGTGTGTGTGTGTAAAGAAAAAAAAATTAAAAAAAATCACAGCCCTTGCTAATACCTCTATGGCAGCAAAACTGGAAAGGAAATGGAAGAGTACTAGAATAAGGGTCTAATAGTTTATTCCATTTAGGGAAGAAATGTATTTTTTTTTTCTTCTTTTTTTAATTTTGCCAATGTAGGTTAAGCTACAATTACACAGGGTGTGGGGGCGGGGGGGGAAGGACACTAGTAAAGAGCAGGGAGGTCTTGGTTTGGTTTTTTTGCAAAGTGCTGATTTGGGGATGTCTATAAAATAATTCAAAGAACAGCTGTAAAATGTGATCAAAGAGCCATGTTAGAATTCAGGTTGGACTGAATATGGGAACTTTCTTTTTCTTTTTTTTTTTCCTTTTTCTTTTAAGCCTGTTCTTATTTTTTCATTCAAGTAATGAGAAATTGAGCCGTAAAAAAGACTGCAAATTCTTTCGATTTTGTCTTACAGTCTCTAGTCTTTCACACGTTTTGTAAGTCTTCTTTTGCCATTTTGCATTATCTCCAATTAAGTAACATTTTCAGTACAATGTATTTTGAATATTCTGTATGTTCTCAGCTTTTCAAGAAATAAGCTTATACATTGTGACACATAAAACAAAAGCAGAAAAGACACAAGAATGCAGCTGTTTATTACTAGCTGATGAAGAATTAAATAACTTTTTTGGACCATCTGCAAATCTTACTCATATGGCCTCTGCTTTTTACTGTCATAAAATGTAGCTTTTGAATTAGTGGCGAATTCGAGCTCTGAAATTATCACTACTAATCACGTATTGTGAAAGAATGGAGAATATACTATTCACAGAATCACTAACTATTGCTCGATTTCATAGTTACTGTATTTGCTTTCTACGACAGTGGCATATTCTAACACGTCTTATCTCCTCCCTTATCTCTTCTTAATTTAAAGTGCTAGTAATGAGGGAAGGGTATGCCCCCAATCCAAGGTTAGGAGGTGAGAAGGATTAATCTAAATGGGGTCACAAGGTTTTCACCTCTCCCTTCACTATGGACTTACCGCAGGCAGCCCTTCCCGGGGTAAGGGAGAGTCACACGAATCACAGAGCCTTTGGAAGCAGTAGCAAGGTGGAGCAGGGATGCGTGTCTGCCTTTTTGTTGTGAATGCTACCGTTCTCTAGCTGAGAAACAAGTTATAGGGAGCCATGGTTAAATTTTGCATCTGTGTGGGATAGCAGTAAAGGGGCAGAAGCATCTGTCTGCTTATCCAGCAGCCCAGCTGTAAAGGTCAGTTCAGTATCTCAGGATTGTGGGAGAATCAATTCATCTGTGAAACACGTAGGAGGGAGGGAAGGAAATGGTGCTCCCCCAGTTTGGTATCCCCCAATAGAGGTATTTTTAGGAACTTGCTGAGGATTCACTTGATCCTATCATCCCAGTCATTAAAGAACACGTTAATTGGTATTGGCTCCAATGTTCATCTCTGAAGGACACCAGTAGTAAATTAGTTGCCAGTCAGATTTTGTACCACTGATCACAGCCTTTTGAGTCTGATGGCTCAGACAGTTTTCCACCCACCTTATTGTGCACTTATCCAGTCTACATCTCGCCCCTTTGGCTAGAAGGGCCTATCAGGAGACTAGGTTGCAGATGTTCGTAAAGCCAAGGTAAGCAATATCACTGCCCTCCCTGTACCCGTCTTAATCATCTCATAAAAGGCAGTTGAGTTGCTCAGGTATTACTTGCCCTTGCTACTTCATGCTTGCTGTTCCCAGTCACCTCTAGTCTTTTACATGCTCGAAAGGGGCTTTGGGAAAGATTTAGTCCATAGCCTTATCAATTAATACCAGGGCTGTCATTGTGAAGCTTCCTCCAGTTCTATAAAGCAAGCCTCATCTAGTTCTTTTTCTTGATCAGGTGGTCTGCAGCAGCTGCCTACCTTGACATCACCCGTGTTGCTTTGTCCTCTGATCCATACGTATAAGCTCTCAGCTGACTTGCTTCCATTGTCCTCTTTTCTCCCTGTTACCTCTGAGCTTCCCTCCCTGTGCACCCTGAGCATGAAGGCTGGAGAGGGCCAGGCTGCTCAGACTTAGCAGCAATCAAATGGAGCAAAGGCATGGAGGGCAAAAAGGGCAGACGTGCCCTTGGTGAGGGAGAGAGGTGCATCTTTTCGGAGATCTCCCAACTTACCTCCCTTCCCAACTAACATTAATCTCCACCCTTTGCTGCCAAAGGTAGCCAAGCCCTTCCCATGAGATTGCTCTCCCTTTACCCTGTCTGAAGGTCTTAAGAGTCAAAAGGCCAGATATTCCCCCTCGTTATCCAAAGCCCAGGTGGGAATTTGAGAGCAGAAAAGTGGGGCATATCTGCAAAAAACACCCACATGCAAGTAACTCAAGCTGTATAGGAACCCAAAATAGGAGGGAGCAGAGCCGAATCTGTGTATGTGATCAAGCATGTGTAGCACTCTGCACAAAATGTAGCTGCTGTTTTTGAACACGGTATCTCTGGGAACAATGCACCTCTCCGCCCAGACTGAAGTGCAGGTTACAGCAGAGCTTACCAAAGAGGGGGAGGCAAATGGAGAGGATGGCATCCATTCCTGGGAGCTGAAATCGGCCAAGAGAGTTATCCAGCACTCTTGGAAAGGCAGTCTGACTGCAGCCAGCTACCCTGGATGCAGGAATACATCTTGCATAGAATGCATTTGTTTTGAGGGAAAGGGAGTAAAAGGCACTGAAAGGAGGATAGTGAAGGATATTACTTGTCCACTGAGTGAACTTGTGTCTTCTGATGGTTGGAGTACTCGGTGATCCATAGAAAGGGATTCTCCTATTACGTGTAAGGGGTGCTAAACATATAGAAGAGGCGCTTGCCAACAGCCTCATGTAACTGATAGAGTGAGTGGTTTCTATGTATGCAGTTAAGAGAGCCAAGTAGTAGAGGTGAATTATACCTTTCTTTCAAGCAGCAGTCCTGAAAGAAGTGGCTTTTTCTGCTTGTACCTTCAATGTCTGGGCTGGGGTGATTAAAATAAGATCTTTGCTTTTGTTTGTCACCAAAAGACACCACCATCCCCCACCACACACACACCCCAAAAAAAAAAAAAAAAAAAAAAAAAAGACAGACAAAGATCTGATGAGGCTGACATTGTTCTCTGATAAGCTACTTTAGTCAGATATAATTCAAGACAGGAAAAGAGAATTTCTGATTTCAGTAAAAGGTTGAGTAGAGAAGGGAAAGGGGTCCCGAACAATCCCTATATTTAGGACTTTCATTTGTATATTTTCTTGCAAACTAAGCTTTTGAAATACTCTTGATTGTGGAGTTCCATGCTTTAAGAAAAAAAAAAATCTGTGTGTATTTCTAGATATGCTTCACTCGGAGCTGTGCACTTTTAGAAGAAATTGAGTATTGCAGGGAACCAGATGTTGTGACAATCCGCAGCTGGGGTTTTGGCATCTAATGGCTATAGTCACCTGGTACGAGCTAGAGCAGAACATGCCGTACTCATCTCTGAAAGTGGGACAAGCTTTGCACAGGGAGTTGAGGTTGAGCTTTTATCATTTGTAGTTAAGTTGTACTTAAGTTGCATAGAGATGGATTCTAACGTAACTCTGACAGAACCACCAATAGCATGTTTGAAGTTAGTGGAGTTACTAAATTGTGAAGAAGTATAAGAGATCGTAACTGGACCTGCTATTATAAAATAGTTAAATAGCACTCACTATATAATGTTGTTAAATAGTAAAACAAACTTCATTATATTCTAACACAAAATTAAGAATGTACTTGAATGCATGGATTCAAATGATGCTTTTATTAATTTAAGGCTCCACAGTTCTCTCAGGAGGTCATGGAGTCACAAAATATCATAAAAAGCTGGCTTTACTATCAGGACCTCTGATGGCTTAAGGATATGTAAACAGTTCATAAGACCAGACAGATTCTAGTTGGCTACACATCTGAACAGCCTCATATAAAAATGTTACTTCAGGTAACATCTAGCTGTTTTTAACCAGGGTTTTGGCATTCATCAAACTTTAAATTAGTTCAAGACTTCTCTACGTATTTTAAGAAAGAAAAGCAAAGGATTCGAGCGAGAAAAGTTAGACTAGCATGGTATCAAAAAACCTTTCAGAACAACAAACTGTTTCTGAACATGGAAAGCAAAAGTAATAAGTGAGTTTTGCTGTATTTGTTACAAACCACTAGGAAGGGAAAGAAATCAAGTGAACGACAGCCCTGAGGAACCCGGCAGAGATCTGTTCTAAGATCCCATTAGAATGCAATTCAGGAAGTTGGCTGACGTTGTATTTGCCGTGGTTATCTCTGGCACACTGTGTATTATTTATTTCTATCAGCTACTGAATAGAGATATAGAAACATATGCTGTCAATTATATTGAAATCTATTTTCTTCTGTGTCTGTGGTTTCAGTATAAGGTTGAGTTCCACCAAAGTCCAAAACAAACCACTGCCCCACCGTGGCCTTAGGTTAGTGATGGAGCTGAGGGAGAATTTAAGAATTTTCATACTTCTAAGTAAACAGTTCTAAAGGAATGGTAATTTCGGCCAGATTCCAAGTGGGCAGTTTCATTCTGGCAACCCTTATTGTTCTGACAGCTTCAGCTAAGTATGTAGTCTTGCTCCTATCGTCACCTTTCCTTCATGAATATGTTAAGCTAGTAGTGCTTAGAGATGTGTTCTCACTCATTCTGTGCCACCCCCACTTACACGGGCATTTGTACATCCATGTGGTAAACTGGATTAAGGAACCTGTAAACTAACCCAGTAAAAATCACTTAGTAATTTTAACCTTACCTATTCCCAAGGGAGATGATGGTGCAGGCTGGGTATACAGTACCACTGTTCAGAGGAAAGTGGTTTCTTTCAGCTGTAATGATAGTCTATGCCAGTTTAATGTGTTTGTGTAGCTAAGATCTTCTTATTTATTCCTCTACACAGCTCCCAAATATAACATATTTTTGGTAGTATATGAAATGATATCTGTATTCACTGGTGTCCAGCTGTTTCAAGTGAAGGGCTAAACATATTTCAGAGAAGTCAAGGGGATGCAGTCTGTGCTTTGAAAAAGATTCCTACATCTGTTCCATTTGCTTTGCACAGTTCTTCCTGCTTTTGTTCCTTTTCAGGAGGGGAAAAAAAAAAAAAAAAAAAGAGAGAGATATCTACACCCCCACCCCGAATGTTGCATGGAGAATTCACTAGCTAATACAGGTAGAGCTAGCTTCTACACCTCGTCCCTAATGTATGTGCATGTGTGTGCCCTGGAGTATGAGACTGATAGGAGCTCACTATGCACCAGCAATTCCCCGTTGGCCTATGGTGATGTGGGTATCAGGGCTAACCTCTCATTTGTCTTTCAGTTTCCAACAGGAAAGCTTGAATGCACTTTTGTTTTCTCAGATTTTCCTTCTTCCCCCTGCCCTTTCTCTTTTTTGGGGCTTTTTTAGCTATGTTGGGGGAAGGACAACATCCTTGAAGAAATGCTCCCTAAGACGAGGTCAGCTCGGATTTACTGAGAGCTAAATGGCACCTGTTTTCTGCGTCACGATATGGTATGATATGCTGTGATAACAGGGCCAGTAAGAAAGCTGATAAGCAGTCATAGCAAAGAAAGGAAAGCAGCTTTTTGGAACATTCCCAGCTCATATGAGCGTTGCTCCAGCAGCTGCAGTAAAAGCAGTGGGAGGCAGCATCCCATAGCAATGAGGCTGATTCAAGTACTTAGGTTTTAAAAGTATGTGGTGCAGGGATTACATCTTCAATTCAACATCAAGTACACGCTTTCTTTATAGATAAATTTTCAGGATTGCAGTTTAGGTACACCAGAGCTCAGTGTCAGCTAACCCACAGGCTAGACTTGCCTGCATGGGCCTGAATCATAAATTCTGATTTATTCAAGAGATCCCTGTATAATCTCATTGAAATTAATGGATTACTTTTATGAATAAACTTTGCAGGTTTGGGATCTCTGAGGATTTGAAAACGTATTACGTAAGCTGAATCTCAGAACAGTTTTTCTATCAGGCTAATACTGAGAGTCTGGAGGTCAAGTTAGTGTTTTGCTCTTGATTATACTACAGATTAGTGGTGGACTGAAATTAGAAACTCATCACTGACAATCAGCCTCTGATATTGGCATTATTTGTATAACTTAAACTTATAAGCATGCTCAGCATGCCCCAAAAGCATTTGTCAAAATATGTAATACAGATTATATCATCTTTGCAGAAGGATGAAAGAATCCTAGTAGCTCATGTTTTATACTCAGAGGCTGATACGAACTGCTCAAACAAGAACCACATTCCAATATTACAAGATAGAGTGCAGATCCAAGGGCAAAATTTGGCTCTAAAGAACTGAATAGAAATTATTCTTAGAAAGGCTTCAATTATCTCCACAGTAAAACTACTAGAATCCTCATTTTCGTCACTACAGACACTTGATGAGAGTAGCAGATGGCCACACAAAGCATCCATGCTATTTTATTTGAGATTTTAATGTAAACTGAACTCATAAAGTATTTTAAATAAGACTTTTAAAATCGGCACAAGAATTCTTACTTCTCAAAGGCTGTTAGTCTAAACAAATCTTGAAGTAACCTGAAAATCAGACTCCTACCCTGATTTAATTTGTTCTGTTGTAGCCATGCAGTCATTACTATTCACTGTCCAAATCTCCTCCTAATGTTTATTCTTCTTGCATATCAGGCTAATACCTTCTTTTATACTGGCCATTAATAGAAGACTCTAAAGCTGTTTAGTGTTGGCATTTCAGTTAAAAACTACTCAGTAGAAAAAGTTTCTTCTACTTGGCCAGAATTCTAGTACCAGCCTTGGTCTGTTTGTGGCTGTTACTTTTTAGGGATGCTGGAGGCAATTATGAGACTCCTGTTCTCTGATTTCTCTACAGGAGACAGTCACAAACTGGAGGATCAGACACGTGGGTGTATTTTCAGTAGCCCCTGCCACAGGTCATATGAGCACAATAGTCAAGATCCCGTTTTGTCATGTTAGTCGTATTTGTCAGCAGGCTAGCGGTGTGGGAATTAGCATTTGCACCTTATTAAAGCTATAGTAAACCCAGTTGCTCAGTGAAGTCCTCAAGTGCCTGGAAGGCATTGAGCATCACACAGATACATTGACTCTTTCTGCATTATGGGGAACACTTCAGCTGCTTTTTCTCCCTTGCTCTTAAGAGCATGATTTTTCCAATCGTGTGTTTTTGAAGTAGGCATTCCTAAGAATATAAATAATAGGTGTATAAGCTGAAATCACAGCAACTGCTGTTGTCAACAGTCATGATTTAATTATAAAGATTGACTCTGTGTATCTCTTCATCCCAAAGTAGAGATGAAAAGATACGTGAGGTATGCTATACCCCGTATACAAAGGAGTTCAGAGAAGACAGCAAACCTGAAACCCCTGGTGTAAAAAGAGTATTAAATAGGCAAATTCAATGATAAAAACAAAGTATCTCAAAGGTTAATTCAACATAAGTTTACTAAAGTAAAATTTAATGTGTTTTATCTTTCTGAGGTTTTGTTCCTCATTCACTTTTCCCAGACATTTAGTCATGTTGTTGAGATGAGCACATATCCCAATCAAACAGTTATAGGATTATTAGTACATGATTCCCACTTGACAGCAAAAGGATGGAGATTTAATTTGTTCAGCTGCTGTGAGCTAGCTGAAACAACTGTGTACCAAAAGAAGGATTCCACAATTTTTTTCTCATTTTGTTTTTCAAATATTTACTCTTATGAAATCACTTAACACTAAGGGTCTGTATTGTCCTTTGAAATCAATGGAGTTGGGCAGGCACATCTGGTAACAGAATTAGACTCTGATTTTTTTTTTTCTTTTTTTTTTTTCTTCCCCTTGCTCTTAATTCTTCAATGGCAGGAGTTGCCAGGACTAGCTTTTAAGGAAAACAAAACCCCTGTCATATTTGAATTCAAAATGTATCATTTTGACTGAGGTGTTTTTTCATATTACAATATTACAGTTGCTTACCTATCTTTTTGTTGTAATAGCAACAACTTTAACTGATGCCAGATTATGTATTTATATCAGGGATCAGGCTGCAAATTCATTCTTTTCCAGAGAAGCAGAAAGATCATGTAAAACTGGTGACCACATGTTGACAGGCTGCATGATTTAACAAAACCAGAGGCAATCATTTCAAAGAAAAATGTTTTATTTTCTGCCAGCAGAGTATAATGGAGAGAAATTGGCTGGTATTATTTTTAAAAATTGCTCAAATCACTGTAGTTAGTATAAAATTGTCTCTGGAACTATTTCCTGTAAGTTAACCAGACATATGATTGTATCCTTTCTATTTTGAATACTGAAGCTCACATTTCATCTGTCTTGTGTAGAGCCCGTCAGGTATAATAGCTCTTTGTGATGGTTCCTTCGTTTCCTCTTTCTTTTCTGTAGCTAAACCCCCACCCACAAACCTAATAGAATTGCTGGTTTTAAGCATCACTCAGTAGCTATTACTAGCAGTCTAGCAGTCATTGCACCTCTTTTTCCTTCCGATGAGCTTGTAGATCTATCAACAGGTAAGTTCCAAGATTAACATGCAGTGTTTATGGGTATATATTGGTTTTATTTTCTCCTGACTCCAAAGTATTTCTGGTTTACCTGACTGAGGTTATCCCAGTGATGACAGGTTTTAAATAGAGTAAGGTGGCATTTTCAAGCACAACTTCCAGGGCATCTTTTCACTGGGAGCAGAATTATGCCAGCACTGTGTAGTTTTGAAAATCCTGCCTTAATTTTTTTGTATGTTTTGAGCATCTGTGTAAATAATGGCTTTTGGGGATTATCTCAAGAATTCATTATTAAAACCATGGCCACGGGAATATTTTGGGACAGAGGCTTACTTAGTGTATGTGTCTGGGTATACTAAAAATCCAGTACTTGGGCAATGACTTGAAATGGAGAACACAAACAATGCCACTGCCGACGTTTTTGAGGCCTGGGCATGCTGTCCACCTTGAGAAACAGTGCTGGTTTGATTTTCAGCAGCCTTTGAGGAATAATAATATTCTGCCACCAGTCCATCTGTGACAAATTTGCTGTTTGCCATCAGTGATTCACAGTGGTGCTCTTAAATACTCTCCATCCCTGTTCACCTTCACAGGTCAGCCTCACAGTGCTATAGAAGTCAGAGCACTGGGGAAGTTGGCCCAGAGGTTAGGAGGAGAAATTCTGGTCCAAGTCAGATGAGTTTAAAAATCCAATAATTTTAAAGCATCATGCTGTGGCTGAATAGGGAGGGAATAAAATGGTATTTATCTCTTCATTATTATTTATTTATTTAGTAGTATTATTATTATGATTGATGGAGCTGTTCTGAGCAGGTGACAGTCTGGTCAATCCAAGTGGTCTGTACTGGGAAGCATGGGAGCCTTCCTCTCTCTGAGGAATTTCAGCTCATTTGGAAAACAGAAAAAAATTAAATCTGGATAAGTGAAAAATGCTTATCTCATGCTGAGGGAAATTAAGAAACTTTTACAGAATGTCTCTGCTTGTTTCTGAGTTCTGCCATTTTAACCCAATTCTGCCATTTTACACCAGAAAATCTGAGGTGGTATAGAAGAAACTCTTGCCTGCTTGTCTTCAGAGCAAGTGATTGCAGAGAATCAGTCCAGATTAGACTGAAATAATTCTACATGCTTGGGAGAAAAATATGTTGGTTTCTGGCATTAATGAATTAATGTTTTTCTCTCATTTTGCATGCTCTGTAGCCGATGGAACTTATCAGATCTGTTTCCATTTCTGAAACACAATACCATCACTGGCCAGGAATAACACACAGGAAGAAATGCATAACTGACACTGTAGTTAATAGTTATATCTCAGTGTCTCTTCTGTGAACCCCAAATTGAAAAACTTAAGTTTTCTTATGAGTAGCAGAGCACCATAGCCTACTATGATGCTGTTTCAGATATGGACTGAAATAATTTCTAAATATATCAATTGAAATATTGAACATGGAAAATGTCACCTACTGATGATTGCTACTGGGTTCAGTGTTGGAAATTTTTTAGTTGCTTTTATCTTGAAAAGAAGGACTGCTAAATGAAGACTGGAAAACATACAATGAGTGAGTTTATTTAGTCAATCGAGTCTCTTGTCAAAGGGAAGGTTAAAAGGGTGACTTGATCATGGCCTGTAATTACCTAGACAGGAAGAAGATAGCAGATATTTGGAGTTTCTATTGTTTAGTGGACAAAGGAATCACAAGATTCAGTGACTGAAAGCTGAATTCAGCAAAGCTGAAACTGAAAATAAAACCCAAAATGTTAATGGTGAGGCTAATTTAAACATTGCAGCTGCTTAGCGATAGAAATTCTTTACTTCTTGGAGTTTCCAGATTAGGATTGATACTTTCGCAAAAGAAACCAGAATTACTGGGTAACATTATATGGCCTGCCTCATGATGAAGATAGTTCCTAGATAATAATATTCCTCCCTGATCTAGACCTGTGAGACTTTGCAGGTAGGTGCTTTACCTGCTGAGTAATTAAGCAGCCACTCAAGGCAAGGAGGTTTTCAGAAGGGGATCTTCTGGATCTTGCTTTTTGTTTTTTGTTTGTTTTTTTTGTGGCTTGCTGTCGCTCATGTTTCTTGAGCTCTGTGGCTGGTTGGGCCTTTCTGAGGAATTGTTTTTTCAAAGACCTTTACTCCTTGGTGGAGGTGTAGCCCGGACGGCTGTTGGGCAGTTATTTTAGAGCACTGATAATTTTAGTGCCTTTGATACATGTGCACTGATGGTATTGCTACTCTTGCTTGCAGCTGAATATTACTGAAGAAGGTAAGCATTACTTAAGACATGAGATTTATGTCTCAACTGTTAAAGCTTTGAAGCTTTTGGTTAAGTGTTGCTTTTTAAAGTTTTAGGATTGTAATTGATGATGCGTGCATTTAAAGGAAAGGTTTTGGCATATCACTACTTTGTTCATAAAATGCTTGTAGCAGCAGGAGTACTCTGACTAATTAAACTGGTTCTGAGGAGAATTGGTTTTGGCTATACCATATCTGAAAGCCTTATTTAGAAATTAGATCTTGGGTCTGCTACAAGTGCCTGAAAACTAAAATACGTAGAGACGTACCTCCAGCACAGCAATTACTACCGCGTGAGGCAGTTCATGGTCTGGGTTGAGTGTATAACCTCTGACAGTAGACTTTTCTTGGCTTTTCAGGAAACACATGAGCCCAATAATGTGTGTGGCCAGTATTGATAACTGTAAATGGAACAAGGAGGAAACTCTTCCTTCTGCAACTGCAATCAATGTGGGTCTCATCTTTATCTGACTGTATCAAAACTGCTGAAAAGATAACAATATCATGTCTTTTTCATATGACCTGTAAGTCTTTGTTATGCACCTAAAATCCACACAGTCATATAACTAAAAAATGGTTCAATGAACTTTTATCTATTTGCATATAAAATTTCATTCTGGGGACCAGCTGAGAACCAGCATGAAAAAATTCAACTGTAAGCTTATTTCCTAAAGAAGGTTGTAACAGCCTGAAAGTAGAAAGAATTTCCATCAACTTGTTACACTTATGCAGTGCTACTATAATGCACTGAAACATGATGATGCAGGCAGTGGGCTTTTTTAATAAAACGTTAAATATAAAATTAATTGCTTTGGGGACTGAGCACTTTAACCCTTATGTGTAGGTTTTCTTTTATTTATTCATTCATTATGAATGGAATGGAAGGTGGAATGGAAGAAAGGGGACAATATGGATCTTTTGTGTGTTTCTTAGGTTTCTGGGGCTCGTTAATGTATTCCATACCACCTGAAAAAGTTATTTTAAGGGCATGAACATTATTTAGTTTGAATCTGTGGGATGCACTGTGTTTTTAAACTATCTTTTTACAACTAATAAAAATGGAAACTTTGTAATTAGAGCTGAGGGGAGACTTGTGGAGCACTGTGCACAGTAACATGTTGCTTCATGAGGCTGTTTTAACTAACCTGTAAACTATAATGCTAGTTGTGTGCTAGTGGAAACACATATGTATGGTTGCCTGGACGTTCTGCTTGAAGTCTGGGGAAGGGTTCCCTCTTGCTAAACTAATTGTAAGATTCTGTGGTATTTGGCAGGTCTTTCATGATCCTTAGGAAGTAAGGACATGTAGGTATGGCCTAATTCCCCCATGAAACAGGTAGGAGGTAGAAAGCCAGCCTTTGAAAATGCATGTTAGTACTGATTTATGGAAGAATGATGGTGTTTTGTGTATTGGTTTGGGTTTTTTTAAGTCATTGTTCTGTGTCCAAACCTATGTGATTGTCTGGTTTTGTTTCTTAAATCTTCGTACACTGCTGTAACACCACCAGTTAAAAACACTAAACCATTACTTTTCACTTGAAAAAAACAGGTGGCATAAAAATTGCGCTTTTTTTTTTTCCTGTTTGATCAATTACTGTTTTCTGGCCAGACTTTTTTTTCCACCAAAGTCTTCTGCCCTTCACCAGTGTTTGCATGACAGTTACAGAGTTGCCCTTGTTCCAGAGGGTTAAAAAAAAAGTAAATGTAGTCCCTGTGCAAGGGACATCTGTGGAGCTGTAGCCTGTCATGGAATATGTAAGCAGTAATAAAGTTATTTCACTGGTGGTACGTGTGAAAGAGATAGCTGCTTGTGAAAATCTTGCTGTCTTGTGATCTGCTGAAATTAATTTACACTAAACTGCTCAGGGTTGAAATCAAGGGGGCTAAAAATGAAAGGCCTTGCAGCTCAGTCATACTCTACTGAGGCAATGGTTCAGCAGCTAACACTGCACCTTGGAGAGTGGAACTTGTGCTTCTGGAAAAATGAGCTTCAATAAATCCATCAGTGAGCTTCTGGAGGCTTGCACAGGCAACGGGGTCTTCTTAAGACTGCAAAACAAAAATTTTGCTTGTGCTGCTTTGGTTTTGAGCATTCAACAGATGTATCTACACCACCGTCCAGACAGGTGGTTGCATCTTTGGGGTTTTTTCAGATGTGCGGAAGGTATTTTTAAACCGGGTAGCTTGAGTATCAATGACAGTGACCTCTATCAGTATAGGTTTTATCACAGGCAGCAAAAAACATGCAGGGCTCAGAGCTGACGTTGGTCGTGTAGCTCATTGTCTGTCCTGGTGAAGTTATATTGTTGTCAGTTTTAAGATAGCTCAGTAGTGTCTCTGTAAACTGCAGTAGCTCCTTTGGATTGCAGTGGCAGTGTGTCCTATATCCCTTCAAAGCTTCTTCACAAAAGGTCTTGTCAAGACTCCCATTGGTGGGGTTTGAAACTACAACTTGCATATGTTCAGCATAGATCCATCAGTGTAAGCATAACTTTTACATGGGAAGGAGAGAATTATGAGATGATGAGGATGATAATTGTAAGAGTGAGTAGGCAGATAAAGCATTTTATTTTCTTTAGAACGGATCTTGATATATAGTAATTGAGAGCACACCACCAACAGATTATTTATGTGGCAGCAGTGCAAGAGAGAGGTTGGAATTCCTGCCTTTTTTTCCTGGCTCTGGAAACTAAATTGGAGCGGATAGTTACAGAAAGCACAGCCAACTCTAACAAAATCCCTATTTAGGTCATCTGTAAAGACCAAACAGGGGATGTCTGAATGCAACATTGTGCTCTTGGGCCTTTCAGCAGTAGTAAAACTTCATGGTATAGACAAACTACCTTGCACAGACACAGCTTTTATTTTTAAAAAAAAAAAAAAAAAAAAAAAAAAAGTTGTTTGGTTGGGTTTTTTTTTTAACTGTGCAGCTGTTTATGCCAGAGCTACCACTGGTAAAATAATGTTCTGGAAAATAATGGCCGTAGCTGATAACAAACACTCCAGCAAAAATTTCTGCAATAGCTCTGACATAGGTGGGGAAAATAGCAGCTGTTTACTCATTCTTTAAAATATTAATTCAGAACCAGATCAAAACCCCCTAACCTGAAGTGTTCCTTCTTAAAGACAGTACTCACAAAAGGAGTACAATAAGAAATTTGGATTCTGTTTGTTCATTTCAGAGTGATTTATTGATCTACTTAGCCCAAAGTGTAAAGCTCGTATTTAAACTGCAGTATGCTATATAGCATATTTAATATGGTATATGAGATAGCTTTAGTCTAGGTTCTCCAAATACGCTATCTGGCTTTGCAATTTGAAGCACTACTTTTGCTTCAAGCAGGTACACGTCATATGCAGTAACTTCACGACTCTCTTGTGCGCTTGTTTTCCCAAATCACATAATGGGTGCACGTTTTCATATGTTTGTGAGATTGCCAACATTCAGGGCTGTAGTCACAATCTGGCAATAGTGTACCTGTGCTATTTCTTTGGTTACCCATAGAAATACTATAGTATAATTGCACTTTTCATCTTAATGCTGAATAAATTACTTCTTTACATATTTGGTAATATATTCTCCTGTCACATAACTCTTGTTATTGTTAATTGGAATTGCTTATGCTCATTGAAGGAGGAATACTTTTCATCCTGTTTTGAATGAAAATCTGTAATCTTGAATTTGTTTCTAAACTTCAGTCATGAGGAGAGCAGTGCAGGAAATTGCTGCTGTTCCACCAAATTAGCTTCTCAGATATCCTTTTAATTGGAGACCATAACTCAGATTCTTAGTATTTTAGGAAGCTGAACAATACAAATTGAAATACAGATATTTCCAGTAAGGGCTCAGTTCAAAGAAGGCTTTTATACACAGATGAGTCTGCTAACAAATAGCATGTCATATGATAATGAGACCATGTTTTCTTCGGCAGTTTCACATTTCCTAACTGCACTGCTGTGAAATAAGTGGAGTGTTTATCTACTCTCTCTTAAACTGACAAATCTCTGCTAGGGACGAGTGTGCCCACTATAGACAGAACATAGGTACACAAAAAAAGTCTAAACTCTCAATCAGAAACACACCACTTTCAAATGCAATATATTACACTTGTTCAGAGCATTCATTTCCGCCAAAGCACTCTGTTTTTAATGTAAAGACTTCAATTTATGTTTAAGAACAAGCAAACTGTAGTACTTTGACAGCCGTTCACACTTAATTTCTTTGCATTAAACCAACAGCATTCTTTTCCACAAACATCCATTGTTAGGACAATGCTCTCAGACGGAATTTATGAGAAATGGAATTATGTTACCAAGGAGATAGCATTTACTATAATGAAGAGTAGATCCTAGAAAATGGCCCCTTTTACAGCAGCTCAGAACAGAGCCACAAAAGCAATTGATTGGTCTTGGCATTTAGTCTTATATCAGCTGTGTCATCCATAGCTTCAGGAGTGAGAACACTAATCTGAAGTGACATTTCTGTTCTGGCGGGCTTTTCTGCCCTGATGAAAGCAATTACTTCATTCCTAAATGATAATTTGCAGGAGTTTCAACCACTTTAATTGATAATTTTTTGTTCTGAGAAGTTCAATTGTGAAGTGATTAGCTGATTTGGTAAATAGAAATTTAAGGTGTGAAATGTACAAGTTGCTCCAAGGTAAAGTGCTGTTTATTGGGTGCTGCAAAATTGCTTGATAAAACTGCAGTTTCTCTATTATTATGAGGCTGTGGCAATTGCTTAGTTCAACGTAGGAAGAAAAAAAGATCAAAACAGTAGTGCTCTGGTTGTAGTTTGGGTTTGAACTGGTGTGTCACAGCTCGCTTAATTGTTGCCGTATCAAAGTGTACATTAGTTTTCAAAGAAAGTATAGGATGGTGAGTTTGTAGTCCTTAAAAACCTGCCAGGTTCCTATTATTTTGTTCTAATGACTCACTTTGGAAATAAATCCTGTTATTTAAACGTTGCAACAAAGGTGCTTATTGGCGATAAAACATTCAATTTAATGATTAGTTCAAGCATACACAAACCTTTTCTTTGAACCACATTTACATATTGAAAATAAAAGAAACCTCTTCTGTCAAACAACAACCCCTAAAAAACCACCCCATGTCTCACTAATATAATAAAAAGCTTGGGTTAATATAGGTATGATTTTTTTTCACAAGTTGCACGTTATTTTTACAATAATTGTTAAAGCACATTTGGCAAAATGTATTTTTGCTATCTACAAGGAAAAGAGGTTTTTTTTAATAGAAACCAGTTCTGTGATATTTTCCTATATAGTGAAAAAATAATGGTCATTTCATGTGTTAAATGAGAAATATAAAGCAAAAATGAAGGTCAAACTGATTTAGCACATCAAACAGTCTTTGTCAGCCAAGCTTAATATATCCTGAGTTTGTGGAACAAATGAAATTTTGCTGCTATGTTACACTTTGCTTCCAAACAACCATTACAACTGGTTTTATATATTGTGTGAGCATCAGACCATCAAACAGTGCATCTTTACTGACGTGTTGCTGCAGTGATGATCTACAGCAGCAATCTGCCATTTATATAAGGGCAAAATGTGCATCTATATTTAGTTGTGAAATTGGCCTATTATACTCTTGATGTTTACAGAGGCTAACATAAATTAATGATGACAGCTATGAGCAGTGCATTAGTTAAGCAGCAGAGTTTTTACCTTGAACTTGAAGGTTCCAGCTTTAACTTCAGCATATACTATACAGCTTTCTTCACACATTAAAAATAGTCTTCTGAAAACATTAATTTTTCTTGGACAGCATTAAATGGCTTCAATTTGTGGACTATGCCATTGATGATGTCAGATAATGGTTTTGTTTACGTTTTTGGCAACTTTTGCCCTGTAAGAATGGTGATATTTATGGTGTGGCATAAATGAACGCCCCTGAAAAGTGTTTGCTTATTGAAAGGGTCTGCTTTGACTGACTTTGAACTTAGTCAGATGTCAGATATCCCTTGTCTGATGAAAAGAACAATTTGAGGAAGCAGTGTGACTCTCTAGGTTATATACTGCGCTTCCACCTGAAAGTCTCCTCATGCAGCTCATGTCAGAGCAAGTATAGATACTGTAGTAACTATAGATTCCAGTTAACTATGACCACAGATCTGACAAGTATGCAGGTGTTCAAAGGTTCATGAGTTAAAATGCTGAAGTCTTTGATGAATTTTTGATGGATGAATTTTTAATACAGGTCGACCTTTTTCCTTTGAGGCTGCATGCTAGATTAATTGATAAATAGTGAGACTGAGCAATGTTCGGATCTCCTAAGCAAACAAGTAGAAAAATCCATAAAAATCTCCCGTCTGACTTCTCAGATGTACTTAAAAAAGAAAGAAGGTGGTAAAATTTAATGTGGCTTTTGATTCTCCTCCTTTCCTCTTCTTTGAGAGGCTTTACCCTCACAAAAGTACTCTTTTCTTTTAAACAGCGTAACTGTTTTTTGTTACTCTTAAAGTTCTTGTACTCTCAGTTCAGAAACAATCTGTGTGAAAAGGAAGTCTATGAATAGGACAGCAGAAAAAAAAGAAAAGCAAAGAAAGGGAGAAAACATCAAGTAAAAAAGTTGTCTCAAAAGAAAAAAATCCCCAAAGATAGCAAAATACTGTGTAGAAATTAGAGGTAAACATGTTAACATACTTTCAGCTTTTCAAAACTAATGGAGTTATTCTTAGGAAGTTGGAGAGGATTTTCTTTTCTTCTTTTAATTCACATCTACAAGAACATTATCTCTCTTGCGTCATTGTTTTGTACTTGTATCTACTATACTGGGAAAATATCCAGTTTCATGCATATTTGTGAGCTCTCTAGAGCATAACCTTTAGAAAAAGAGAACAATAACAAAAAACCCTTTACAATAGGAGGCTTTAGGCTCCTGCTGCCACTAGTGGTGATGCTGACTTGCTAGACTGGACTTTTCAACTGCAATATGTGCAATTATGAAGTGCAGGTTACTCCGCTTTAGGTTGGATATTAGGAAAAATTTCTTTACTGAAAGGGTTGTCAGACATTGGAACAGGCTGCCCAGGGAAGTGGTGGAGTCACCATCCCTGGAGGTATTAAAAAAGCGTATAGACTGGGTACTCCACAACATGATTTAGTGGGCATGGATGATGGTTGGACCCAATGATCTTGAAGGTCTTTTCCAACCTAAATGATTCTATGATTCTTTACTTCCTCCATCTTTCCCCAAGTCTAAATCTTTTTTTGGAGTCTGAAAATGTGCACTGCTGTTCAGGTGAATATCCACTTGGATTGAACACTCTTTTTGAGATGTCACTATTAACGAACACTTTTGAAAAAACCTCAGGCATAAGCAGAGTCACACAGCAGCAAAATAAATAACTATTCCAAATAATTGGGTCATTTCAATATTGATGCTGTTCCATTCTTTGAACTTCTAATTAAGTATAATTGTCCCATGAGATCAGTGAAATGAAAGCAGATTTTTATGGGCCAGAACATGGCCTATGGGTGGCCAGCTATAGGTGGGCTTGGACATTATCTTAATGAATTGCCCAGGCATTAAGTCAGTTTTTCTATGTATCTGCTGTTATAAATGGGCTGAACTGCCTTTACTGTTTGCACTGGTCAGTTTGAAGTCCCAGAAAAGATTCTTCTCAAGAATGTGGCTAAGTGAGGCAACAGGTGATAGATTATTCCTGTAATAGATCAGAATGTATACATATTCATATTAAATTGTCATACTCATCCACTACATTGCATTGATATAAATACAGAAATGATGTAAATAGGTTATTAAAAAAAGAGGAAGGCATCTGAAGTTGATCTAAATACAAAAATGTCCAAAGTATGACAATACTATGTCATGTCATATTAAGATAGAACAAGGTAAGAACAAGATAAGAGGATCTTTCTAGTGTATCTCATATAGAATTGTACAAATGCACACCTGTGGACTCAGGAGCAGCATAAATTTATTTCCTTATGTAATAGTACAACTAAACTCAATAGCAAGTAAGCATTCTTCTATTCTTTATGTTGGAAAACAATGCACACAGAAGGACATACATAATTGAAACAGGGGGGGTTGGTAGGATTGGATCACTTGGCTCCAGTCTATTTTTTTTATTTTTTTTTTTCTCACAGATTCATTGCGTGCTCTAATGTTGCACATCCTTTCCACATATCTGATTTCTGTGAAATGGATATAATGTCCGTCTGACTACAGCCTTTGGAGGGTTGGATAATGTTTATAGTGGACCTTTTGATCCTTGAATTTAAAAGACTAGACTAATATAAAAATACACACATGTGCATATAGCTTCATTCTCTATAAAGCTTGTTATAAACATTATTAGATATTAAGTATTATTGTTGTACTGTATCTGGTTTTGCTGCTACTAATCCATATTGTTGTTAGAGGCTTAAGAAATTTGCTAGTGGTCGATAACAGCTGAATTAACAAGTATGATATTGTTTAGTATTACAAGATAAAGTGCTCTGTTGTGGTATACTGTTGTGCTTGTAAAGTTTCTCCTGAAATCGGGGAGGATTTCAATAGAATTATCAAAAATACTGTGCATCCTTTGTGAGAGTTTGCCATACTTCTCTGCTCGTAGTTAATGAAAATGAGCAAAAACTATGACAGCACACCGCAGACAAGCTGTCCGTTGGCTGGAGCCATTGTATCTGGAGCTCAGCAGCCCGTCTGTCCCTCAAATCTTGTTTTATGGTCATCGCCCCAAATCCAATCGCTATTTATGACAAGTACAGTGAGGGTGCCGTAAAACCCCACTGGTGCTGTTATGTGGGGCTGAGCAGGAGGAGGCCAATATCTCTAAGAATCCCCACTTGGGGGGTCTTGCCTGCATCAGGTTTAAGGGAACAGTGTAGGTAAAATGTAAATGCTAGCTGCCTTTCTGAAACTGGACAAGTCTGCAATATATCTACTCACATGCTATATTTTGAAATTGTAGACTGAAATATTTATTTGTAACCACAACCATTCCCCCGTTTTCATTCAAAATGCAAACTCATGGAATTAAATTATTTCACTGATTTTTACTGCCTGATCTGAGACACAGAACAGAAGTATTGATATGCTAAAAAATCCTTGCTAATGTAGGTCAGTGCATCTGTTGATATGCTGTAACATGTTTGATTGCTATTATATGCTGCAAAAATTAGGAGCTGTGATTGTCCCATCTTTAAAGTGACAGATGATAATCTGTCAGACATGTGGAGGTTGTGGGTGTGTGCACACAGATATGGATGCATGTATATGCTTATGTATATAAAATATATAAAATGATGTGAAATAAAATATGAAGCAGGTTAAGCTTGGAATGACCACAAGCACAATGAAATCACAAGTGAGTTATGAGTATCAATAAAACTTTTATGCAACACCATATTATCATGTCTTCTGCATCTGCTGTGTCTTCAATAGAAAATCTACTTTAGAAATGTTGTGTACACCATTTTAAAATTATATGGTAGTATTTATTGTACCCTTTCATCTGTAAAAGCCAGACTCCCTTTATATCAGTCCATCTGGAAAGGCCCTAAAAGGAAAAATAATATATATTTTAGAAACCTACTATCTAAAATAGCATTAGTTTTCTAGCCATTGAATATCCTGTTTATATGGTACTGCATCTCAGAATTATCAGGAGCTAGCAGCTGGAAACCTCTTAGTCTTGTTTAGTGGACTCTGTGTGTGGAAATTCTTTGAGAAGTATGTTCTTAAGGGAACACATGAAGTTTTGCCATTGTATAACATCATCCTTTGATATCATACAGTGATGCACTCTGATCGAATTATCTGAGCTCTTTCCCCTTCTCCACAAAAGGCAAAGAGGGAGCAATATTTATATCTCCTAGGTATATTTCCCACTTTCTTGTTGGTACTGTGGATAGCTTATGTAGATTTGTTTGTCTGTTGGGGGACCTTCTCTATCACCATGTAAGAGCTCTTATAGGCGCGATGCTTGCTTTCTTGGTGCTTTCTGAGTGTTTTTGAAATCCACTTAGTAAACATGGGAATAGTTTCCCACACTTTGTTTTTCTCATTAGGAGGGCCTGTGGCTATTTTTAAGTTTTTGTGGCCTGATACTCTAGCAAGTTCATTTATGTTACCAAGATCCACCTCTAATCCCAATGTCACGTGAAAGGACCCAAGATGAGTTTTGCTTCTGTGTCAGCACCACTGCTTTCTGTTGTGAGCTTCACACCCTTCTTCACTAGCATCCTCTTGGGATTACCAGTGCCAGAACTTTGCTCTGTTTAAAGCATCTGAAGATGAAGCTGTTGTTGCCTATCAGAATCACAGGTGCCAGAGAGGATTAACAGTGATGTTTAGGTCATATCTAATGAATTCCTGCATCCTGCTGAGAAAATCACTGCTCCCAAATTAACGACCCATTGTATCAGAATAACTACAGTGTCCAACGCCACAAGTGTATTTCACTAGTGGAATTATGTAGAGTAGAAATTAGGACTTGTGTGCACATTTTGACAGAAGCTGTTTCTAAATTTAGCTTAATGCACTGATGCCAAGAGGAGAGTGCTACAAGTTACAAACTCCTTGACTTGAGTCACTTGTGAAGCTTCCACAAATGACAGTATACCAAATGGCTGGGAGGAAAAATGTGTTATTGATAATACTGTTTCTCAGGAGTTTCTCTTGTATGTCTGTTATAGTAGCTCCCCATCCCTTGTACTTTGGGATTTTTTTTATTGTAAAAGCTTGAATACACATAGGTGGCTTTCAAAGGATGCTGTTTACTTACACAGGTAACCTTACCTTTCAGCTTAACTGACCCACTGCACGCTGTTAGTGGTACAGCAATGCATAATATAAGTTTACATTGCAATGTATTAATCAGTTTCAGCAATCTTCTGAACCCTATACAGGACTTGTAAATTGTGGATTTAGTAGTGTTGCTAAGGAATATTCTATCACCATTCAATTCCTAACTTCTTTCAATTTCAAAAGTTGCTGGGATCTGTAAAGTTTCTGATTTGTTTTACTAGGAATCTCCAAAAGGCCGTCTTCTTACATAGAGGTGTAATTAAGTGCTTTGGAAAGAAGGCATGAACCTCTTGGTGCAGACTTTCAGAATAGAAGTAGAATCTCAGCTCTTCTGGATTCCTGAAACTTGATCTGGGGACTTGAGGTCCTCAGGCTTGGCTTCTGGAGAAAAAGAAGTGTGATGGCAAGTAGTAAAGGCCATCCCTTGTGCCATGAAAATGAGATCTCACTTGCAAACAATTGGGCAGAGACACTTGCCTGCCTCTCCCTTATGTTGCTGTTGTAGGTATTTAGCTTGTATAGGGTATCTTAATCTTATTTCACTGAAATTAATTGGACAGTTCACACCTCACAGAGCTGTAGCTTCCAGGTTTCTACGTATACATAAAACATTTCTATCAGCTATATTTAATGCACCTTTTGAGGGATTTTACAAAATTTGAAATTGGACAGAGATGCATCCGCAACAAGCGTTGTGAAATCTTATTTTTCAGGTACTTTTCACCTAGAATATAACTTATAAATCTAGCTGCTAATGGTCTATATAGAGTTCATAAAGACAAGTTTGTACTTTAGTGTGGCATTCAGTAGGATGGTGTATCTTTACCTGTGGGTAAGGATGTGGCATTTCCTCCCATATCTTCACCTCACCATCTCTATTTCTTAGCCAGACTGTCTTTTTAAATATAGTTGCTATTAGTATAGAATTGTGTAGGGAATATAGTTTGTTAAGCATTCAGGGAAAGATCAGGGGAAGACCCCAGTGGTTACCCGCTGTCATCACAATGTGCATTCAGCGGTTTTACACCAATTAAACAAATAGCCCAGGAGTCAAATAGGAGTTACCTTCAGGTGTTGCATGTGGGTGGTAGCAAGTGATACATTGATGCAACAGGACTACATGTCTTTGGATTTCTGTCTGCTTCGGTGAAAAGCACAAGGTCCTTTGACCAAAAAGTTGTCAGTCTGACGCATATGTGGCAGTGAATTACAATCAGAAATGTGAAGCAAGTAACTGTATAACTGCTTGCTCATCCCTCCAACAAAGGTTGCTGTTCCCACAGCAAGGACAGCTGAACAACTCATGAAGAGCAGCTTCATGAAATCCAGGAAGGTTTACGTTATTGTGCCAGACTTAAACTTCTGTGGCTCAGAAGCTACTGTACAACCTGTTTGGTCACCTTGGCTGCACTGCAACCCTTGTCAGAGGTGGCATGCACTTTGGTCATCTGCTTTTAACCTCCTTTTCCCAAGAGTTAGAATTTGGCACAAATTTAGACAAAATTGGGTTACAATGGGTCAGGAGAAGCAATAGCATCTATGCAGATAAACCCCACATGTACACAGCATTCTTGGGAATCTTTCTTGCGACTGGCAGCAGAAGGAGGAAGGACAGGCTAAGAAGAAAGTGGCTGAAGTGAGTTGGGAGTAGTTACTTAATATGTTGGCTACCACTGAAACTCAAATATTATCATTAGTTTTAATCATTCAAAGACTGGAGTACCATTAAATATATCCTGATAGATTCAAGCATTTTGAAAAAGTGGTAATTTGTATAGAAGACCAACAGTGAAAAAGCAAATTGATTAAATGGGACAGAACACTAATATTGATGAATGTCCTATTTTGTTTATTTTCTTTCAGTTTACAAGCTTTGAGGAAGGAAAAGTCCCGAGATGCTGCTCGGTCTCGCCGGGGAAAGGAGAATTTTGAATTCTATGAGTTGGCAAAATTGTTGCCACTGCCTGCAGCCATTACCAGCCAGCTTGACAAGGCATCCATCATCCGACTTACAATTAGCTATCTGAAAATGAGGGACTTTGCTAATCAAGGTGATCCTCCATGGAACTTGAGAATGGAAGGACCTCCACCTAATACATCAGTAAAAGGTATGGAGTAAATATGTTGTATAGTATCGAATATGGCAGCCTTTAGTAACCTCTAAATTGAAATTTTTACCATCATCCTTTCTTCTTTCCCTGCATATCAAATCCTTTAAAGGGATACAAATGTGGAAATCTGAGGTCTGCATGAGAAAGACACCATGTGAAGGTGAAATAAACCTCTTATTTTATTATTTATTTTTTTTTATTTAACAACAAACCTATTGATGTAACTATTACAGCTGTAAGTCTTCTGGGTGACGTAGACTAAATTGTTTGAAGTTATTTAGCAATGATTGCGTTGCTTTGTTTTAATATTTTATATAAGGATGCACTTGAGAGGAGCATGGCATTATTCCTTGCTTTGAGGACTCAGTCTCTTAACTCTCTGGCTAAACCTTAAAGGCAGAATCATGTATTTCTGAAATTCGAGAGCATCACATCCGAATTTTTAAATCTTCACGTTATAGACTAGCATTTTATTTATCATCTTGTAAAGTGTATAGAAATTATTTTGACTTCTGAGCAAGTAGGCATCTATCAACATTTCAGCTGAAATTTTAAACGCCCTCTTTTCATGCTCAAATAAGCAGTTGGGCAGCAAAATCAATGTTTTAGACATGAGTTGCCACAAAAGTCAGGTAATAGAGGAATCAGACACTTATTTTAGAGCTGTGTGCGTGTTGGTCCTCAGTAGTGTTTCCAATGACTTACATAAGCTGGAGTTGTGTGGGGGTTTTTTTTGTTGTTTGTTGGTTTTTTTTTACTCACGCTACTTATGTAGATGAGTGTGGTCTTGCTGTCTGATAAGTATTTTAAATTAGGGAGCAAGTTACATTAACAGAACTCAAAGTTACCAAAACCTGGGAATTGATTGTCCTGGCTTTGACAGCACAGAAGACTACTGTTTTGTTTTAGCTACTGATCTCATATTTTGGAGGAAACTTATTTTGGAAAGAGGCATATGAGATTTGAGCACTTCAGGGTTTTTTCCACTCATTATGAAACTTGAGCTCTTCATCTACACTAAACTAGATAGAGTCTATATAGCATGAGGCAAAAGAAAAAGCCACCTTTAAGGGTGGAGGGAGGAGAAGGACATAGAATCTTATTTATCAGCCCACAACTGCCCATGAAGCGTTACTGGTATTGATGGTGCAAAGGGCTTTTACCTGCTCTTGCATTGAAAGGAAACAATACTAGTTAAGGAAAGTTATAATTTTCAATGGACAGAGATAGACATGGAGGGCAAAAAACAAAGGACTTTCAGGCTGATGATTTAGTAGCTGGACATATTTGTGTCATTGCATATATTTCATTTATATTATCTGCCACATAATATATAATTTTCATGGAGAAAAAAAAGGTGGTAATTACATCATCCAGAGCATAAGTGTAACATGGTTCATCAGGCTTCTGATATAATATGCAAATGTTCCCCATTTTTTCCAGGATGAGAGTTTATTCTTAGGCAATTAAATGGTGTTTCAAGGCGGATGTAAAGTGGACTCTGCTGTGCGATCTATGATGTGTCTGTTAAAATAAATAATTCCTCCCAAAGTTCCTGTAGCTAACAGACATGCAGTGTTGTCCCATATTACGGAAAGTCCGATCTTTGCAGATCTCTGTGTATATTTTCAGAGTATCTGGGATCTGTTTTTCATTATCCTCTTGTGGAATATATACCTGAATAATGAAGCTTCCTTTTTGTGCAAAGATTCTAATGAAGAAAAGAATTTTAAGGGTGAACAAAACCTTATTCTTGGATGACAGCATAAATAGTCTGGCCTAGATTAACACGTTTCTCCCTATAAAAAAGCTAGGTCAACATTTAATGTCTTTTCACCCTATCTGATATAATAATCCTGCTTCTCCCCCTATCTGGTGATATAGTTCCCATTCCTCTAGGCATACGGGGTGTGGGGGAGCTGGGGAAGAATTTTTGCTCTTCTCCCTCCCTGTTTGAGTATTTAGCTTTATACTAACTGGGATTATATTATTTATGTGCCAGTGTATTGAAATAATGCTTGATGAAACAGTGTTTCATTGTGTGAGAATTCCCCATAAGCAGCTTTAACTGTATAGTAAAGGTATATTTTATTACTTCACCAGTTCTCCTTACATAGAAACCTGTTAACACACTCTGATCAAACATTCATGAAATTACATCAAAAGAAATTAATTTTCATTTATTAAGGTTACATTTGCTGCCCTTGAAGAAGTTCATATGGATAAACAAGCTCACATAAATAGCTTGCAGCTTCACGTGAAGTATGGTTGCTAATCCTACAATAAAACACTAGACATCATACTTTGTACGTGCCCAAGCAATCTTCTGAATAGACTTAAAGGTATTTGGAAAATTATATGAGGTAGTTACATTGTGTAGGCAACTGCTTTTTTCTGCCCCGCCCCCTGCCTTCCCCCCCCCCTTCCCCCCAATGTGTTGGTCTGCTTGTGTTAATAATTAAATTTCAAAGCTTAGTTTTAAATTTGGCCCCCAGTACTGTACAGCAGTTTAATAATTTTAATTTAGTATTTCAGGAAGGTCCTTTACTCTGCCCTGTATTTATCACAGCTTTTCTTAAAAGTCTATAAAGGCTGATGAGTTTGGTTTTTTATGCCTATTGTATAGTGATCACTACCAAGTTGTGCTTGCAAATGAACACTCAGGTAATTCCATGTAATATTTTCAGAGTCAATTACTTCATGGAAATATTTTGAGCAATTGGAAAGTAACAGATAGTTTTCTCCATTATTTTAGAGATATATATATATATATTGTTATAATACAGATCAAATCTACAATGAACATTATGCATTATTCAAGAAATGACCAGGCATTCTCAGCAGTGTTTCAGCTAAATAACTGATGATTGTAACCTTTAAAGAAATCTCATTGTGGTGACTATTGGTAAATCATTTCTCCATTCATAGTAATCTTTATTTAGAGGCTATCTAGAAATCATTATATCTTTTATTAATCTTAAAAGCAATAGCCAATGATTTGACATTTGCTAAAAATGGATAAATTTTCCATCTTCTAATACAGCAGACTTCAGTCAATTTTTTTTGGTACATTGTCTAAGGCTTTCTGTATGTAGGAAGTATTAGTCCTTGTAAACAAATATGCACACAACTTGCAGCAAATTTGTTTAAAGATTACAGTTCTTAAAGACCAGGACATGAATCTTATATGGCAGAAAAATAATCAAAAAGTTATTTAGAGTCAGTAGTCAATTGTTATTCTTTGCATACTACATACAATATATTGTGAATAACAGTACTATTCTTCTCTGGTTCCATCCCTCCAAAAGTCTTTGTTTGACTCCCAATATTTAAGGGTTATGTTCCCGGGAAAACACTCAGTGAGCTGCTGATCAATTTTTTGCACTCCTAGTTGAGTTTTCTGAAAGTTCTGATCTGGGAATGGGAGCATTTTTATAGCGTATACTGTGTGTTCAGCCAGTAAGTGGTGCTTTACATGGCATGGCGCTTGAAGTCCTCTTGCGCGTTCTGATTGCCTGACCCGTACCAGGGCCTTTCGTCCTTTTCCAACATCAGACTCCTGTGAGACCCTTCATATTCTGGAATATTGTCTTCAAATGATTGGCTCCAAATTTCTTTATATTTTTAGCACAAACTGTTGCTGAAATTGTTCAAAGATCATGCAGCTTTTTATGTTCTTTTCTGCTGTGTTGTAGGTGTTTTTACCAAGCCATGTTTTCTTCCTTCTTTTCAAGTGAAGAGAGGAAGGGAGGAGGAGGAGGAGTGTTGAGGCACTGTGATGTTCTCTGGTGTGCTGAATGCGTTTGGCCCATGTAAAGTCATGCCATGTATTTCCTTTCTGGGCAATCTCTGGGATGCTGGTACTGACTGAAGACCACCGTCACTACAAAAAGTGGGGTCATGACTCTTTGTCTTGAACAGAATGTTTGCCATTTCTGGCTCTTTTGAAGCAGCAATTAAACCCAGCAGCCTGTGCCTAATTTTGCAAATCCTTATCCTGGAAATTTGCCATGATAACATCAAAACAGTTACTAGATTTTCTTTCTTTTTTAGCTGAAGTGAGGTGTTCATTTCTGTCTTTAGAGATACAAGTGTTTGTGCAAGGCCATGAGTTTAACATCCTGCTTAATGATGTGACATACGGAAACTAGAGTATGTAAAACAACTTTGGGTGTGTCTTTTCTTTGAATGAAAAAAGTAATTGTGAGATTATCCACAATCTCAAGTTATAAGTGGATTTATCATGAGGTTTGGTTTTTTGGGTTTTTTTTCTTAAGCCAAATCTTTACATTTTAGGTTACATAAGTAAAATAATCTTACTTATCTTCTGTAAAAGAAGAGGTGAATGACACATTCTAGCTGAGCAGTGAAAAGGACTTGAGTAAATAGTACTGACTGACTGGTAGGTTACGTGAGAATGTCACTTTTAGTTTAGCTGTCTTCTTTTAGCATTATGTGTTCTGCAATTAGGTAGTTTTACACATCTGTGTTCTGGAATTAACATATATCAGTATGAAAAGAAATCAGATGCTGTCAAAAGTGTTTGTGGTGAACTGAAATTTTTCTTGTCCAAATTGTTCCGGTCCAATGTAACTATGACTCTGACGTGTTACTTGCAATAAAGCATTCAATGTTACTTCAATTCTGCATTGGTAATGAAATAAAACAAAATGTTTTGAAAATCACAAGAAGAAAAATTATAATTTAAATCAAAATTACTCCTGTTTCCTTCAAACTAGCATTTTTTTCAAAGGATCCATTCTCAACATAAGCAAAGTATCTAAGTATAGGTTGAACATGAACTTGATGTCTTATACTATGGAACTTGGGGTCGAGGAAATAAGTCCAACACTTTGAATTCTCTGGGAAATAAAATAAGCAATAATGATAATTGTTATCCCAAATGTCAAGTGGCATTACTTTCATTAATTTACGTACCTTTTTCTAATAATTTTTATGCCGGATATGTATGCATTTTTAAGAGACAAATAAATGGTTCTCTTCTGAACAATCTTATTGTAGAAACCCTTTAAATAACATTACCTGTTGTTAGCCTTTTATATTTTAAACTGAGTGTTGTCTCCTGAGCAGGAGATGCAAGATAGTACAAGCCTTTCCCTGCCAAACCACACAAGCCTTGCACTAAGACTTGCCTTCTCTTCTAAACCACCACACAATTCTGACTCGGGGAAACCATCTATAGGGGCAAAGAAATAAGGATTACTTTCTTCCCCAGTGTTTGTGGCCTAAGACATTGTTTTTCACTGTTAAGACATGGAAACGTCAATCAGACGATAACAGTGTAACACAGATGAATTGGTGGTATGACTTGTTATGAAAAGGGTCTCCAAATCTGGCCTTCTCACTTAGTGTGGAACTTCTGCTCTTGTGCTGGAGAATTTTTGATAGCACCGTAATTTACTTCTCCCTATCTTGCAGATGTTTTTCTTACTCTTATGAGAATCTAATTTCTATTTATGTGTAGGCCACTATAAAGTGCTCTGACTGTGTATCAGTATCAAACACTGATTGTAAACATAACGCCTATCCATTGTAAACCTGTTTATGTGGCCAGAGGGTCAGTGCAGCCATAGGAGTAGGTAGCTCAGTCATTGACCTGTTACATAGATTAAAAAAAAAAAGATGATTAGGTGTTGTTTGAATGTAGGAAACAAGTGCTGGAAATTTCAGACAGTCAGTGGTAAAACATTAATGTTCTTTGTGAGAATTATTGATGGTTTTCTAGTATGAAAGATTTGGAACCCAAAATGCGGTAGCTCTGTTTGAATCTCATTGTGATAGATAAGACGAATTGAACACTGGAGTCGGAGTTGGTGGTTGCCTAGTGACAAGTGATCATGACCTGATTGCTTTCAATCTCTGCAAACGGAGGAGGGTGCCAACCAATGTATTCAGTGCTTTTGAGGGACTAATTGCCTAATGGGGAAACTTACATTTGAAATTGATTGTGAGGAAAAATTCTGATGGAAAAATTAGAATGAAAGTTGACTACAACTCTTGAAGAAAAATTTATGAAATTATGGTTTCCTATGCACCTGAAAATTATAAAACTGCATCCTTTTTCAGAATTAAAGTGAAATCAATAATTTGAAAAAAAAAAGTATGTTTATTTATGTAAAACTTTGGGAATAAAAGAGAAATACATAGCAGTTAAACTGGAATGTCTGAGGTGCAGAAAGTTGACAAAGACAAGCAGAGACATTAAGGAAAAATCTAGCAGGATTAGAAAAATTAAAGAAAAATCAGTTTTATGTGTATTAGCAATGGCAATAATTCTGGCAATGGTATAGGCTCATTAGCAGTAAGGTATAGTAAAATTTCTACTGATGCAGGAAAGGCAGGAGAGCTTCATACAGGTTTCTGTAAGTGCTTGCCTGTACAGAATCTGTTCTACCAGTCTTTATAGTTCAGGTTAGTGTTAATGGCAGTGTTCAGGGAGCATATACAATCATAATCATCAACAATACAAAAACTTGGGGAAGACAATTCTGCTCTCGGTTCATAGTTTGGTGGACTTGGAAGTGTTAGGTTTAGGTTTACAGTTGGACTTGAGGATCTTAAAGGTCTTTTCCAACCTAAATGATTGTGTGATTCTATGTCATATCTTCTTGATCAAAATGTGGGTTTTGTCATCTTGTTCATTCCTCCTAGTTTCTCCTTCAAGCTCCTTGTGCAAAAGCATTCTGCCCCTGGAATCCAAATGCTGGAGTCCCAAGCATGAGACTCTAAGAACTGCCTGCCCATGTTTGGGTCATACCCATACCTGATGAATGCCATCTCTGTCTTTTCTGCTGGAGAAACAAGAAATCTTTCTTTAGTGTCTGAATCAAACTTTAGAACTACCTGAAAAACAAACGGGTATAATTCTTAGATGTGCCAAAAAAAGCAGATCTTCCCAACAGGGCGGGGAAACCCCTGACGTCTCAGTAATATCCACTGGCATTGCCCCACTCTGGTTGCCACAGTTCTGTGTTGCTTCAATAGGTTACCTCCCATGTTACAAGCAAGGGACCCTGAAACTCTTGGGCATCATCATCCTGAATCTCAGTTTGTAGTGTTTCTCAGATATTCCAGAACTGTCAAATAAATTGTCTTTTATGTGTTCTTCAGACAAGGATCGGGTTACCTCTGATATCAGCCTGATACAACTTTCATCGTCATCCGTTCTTTGCGCTGCTGGTGTTGTGAAGTTTGCAGTACTGAGCTGTCTTAGCCTCAAAAGCAGTTGTAGGCAAAATATTGGGTAAATTCTTCCACTAAAGGGATAAAAGTAAGATTGTATATTTTTTCAACAAACATGGATAAATGGAAAGTAATTCTTAGAAAACAAACCCAGCTTAATTCTCTGAAACTGTAAGTCCAGTTAACTAGGATATGCGTTGTATACTGAAGTATTTGTAAGGCATTTGACTTACTAGTGTGTAAGAATTATGGTTTTAAAACACTGGAAGAGCATTATATTGGCAGAACCAACCTAAACACGTTAACTGTATAACTGATTGCTCTTGGAAAGCAGACCAAAGTGAAAGATGGTATTAAGAAAGGAGTTTCTGTGGCTTTCTGCAGAAACCACTCTGGGCATGATCATCAATGAACTGGGAGTGAACATGGCATAAGTGCTGTTTTAAAATTTGCAAATTAAGTGATGTTTGGATCATAGACAATGATCTGCAGCTTTGTAAGTCAAACCTCCTAAAATTTATTTATTTCAGTATAATGAAATGGAATATATTATTATCGTTATATTTATTTTTCTTTGCTGTCCTAAACTCCAAGCTACTGGTTGTTGCTTTGTAGTTAATTTTGTTACAAGACAATAAAAGGTTTTGGTTTTCTTGTGATGCAGAACAGGCATAATGGGAAAAGCATTTCAAGTTCAGCTCTCCCTTTTTCCATGAACAAAGGCATAGAAACAACATACCTGATCCTTCCAGTTCTGCTAACAGAAATGATAGAATGATTTAGTTTCTCATGGTGCTTTATTTGTATCGTAAAAAGTTCTATCCATCACTTCTGTGGAGACACAAAACATTTACTGTGGGTAACAAATTAATACTCTTTCTAAAATATTGTCAATCAGATGTCAGTCCCTGGAAGAGTTGTTTATTGCTAGAACTCCACCTTACAACTTAACAATTAAATAGGAAAATAACCAAACAGTAAGTGTTTTTAAGAGCAAGGAAATAGAACCAGGTGACTTTAATGTCTTTTCTCTCACTCCCAGCCACTACTGTATTTCCATTCTATTACACTGCAATTCATCTTCCTTTTACTTGTGCTGTTACACTGACTTGGTTGGACTTGCATTTTCATTATGTTCTTTTAATACAGTTTCTTTTTCTTAGGCATTCTTTCTTTTTTTTTTTTTTTTTTTCTTCTCTCCAGTCCTTAGCTGGAACACCAAATATGCATAGTGTCTTCCTCTCGTACTCAGCTTCCAGTGTTGACTTTCCTTTTTGTAGTCCTGTATTTTTCTCTACGTGTTTGCATTCTCAATGCAGTCTTGGTAATGAAAACAACCTGGTGAAGAATATTAATATTTAAAAGAAACTCAAAAAGTGTGTTTTTTTAACTTTTCACTCCATTTTTTCTTCCTTCAATGTGCATGTCTTTCTGTGCACAGTAATCCTCGCTGTGTCATTCAAGATTTGCTCCTGAGTTGAGAACATACCTTCCTCATTCCAGCTAGAAGATGGTGGGCATTGTCATTATAGTTCATGGTTGAGAACATTGACAGTGTTGGCTGAGTGGGTTTGGCAAGAGCATGGCCTTCAGATTGCAGAGGTAAATATGTCGGAGGGAGAAGAGTACAACAGTTACATTGGCTCCAGCCTTGGTGATGATGGTACAATAAGCCAGGGAAAACTTTCAGATTAAGAACAAGTTAATTTCTTGTCATTATATAATGATACGGATTTTCATTCAGTAGAAGTTTCTGTTTAAATGTCAGTGCCATGACACTCCGCTTTTCCAAAGCTCTTAATAAAATGTTTCCATATGATTTTTACATTCATGTTTTATGTTGTATGGGTTAGCTCCAGGTGGTCTTTTTTAGAAGCATGAATATCTTAAATTATATGTGCAGTCTACATAACTTTTTCAAATAATGCACATGATGGGGTTGGACAATTACAGATGTGCAATAAATCCGGTGTGCCAAAAGCTCTTGTTCTGCTTTTTGCTTTTAGTAATCAGAAACAGACAAAAAGTAATCACTGCTGTAGTTTTTGAGACGTAAAATGAAAAAAAGGCTGTTGCTATCTGTAGATTGCAATATCCAATAGAGCTTTTGTTTGTCTATTTGTTCTTTTCTAAACAGAAGAAAAGTGCCTTTGCTATGAAGACTGTTTTGGACAGAGCCTCAGTAAAGCTTAGTATTGTAGTGCTCCATATTGCAAAAGTGGTTGAGCAATTGGATCTTGTGGTTGGATTTCACAGTTTCAGTACAGCTATCATACCTTAGTCTCCTCAGCTGAGCAGAGAATGTAAGGACATACTCAAAGTCCTGTGAAATTCAACAGAGCTTAGCCTTTTTTTCTTCTATTAATGTAGTTTATTGGTTTTCTGGGTCATCTGAACTTCTACCATGTATCTTCAGTTGAATGACTGCTTCTTTTAGACCTTGTTGAGTCTATTGCAGAGGTAATAAATACATCTCTATAAAGAGCTAAAGAAATAGATTAAGCAACAGATAATGAATGTGGCAGAGACCTTAAAAAAGCCCAAACAAACCCAACCCGAAACCAACCAAACACAAAAACAGACAGGGAGCCGTGTCCTTATTAGTACGTAGACAAGAGGGAATAAAATAGTGTGAATGAATAGGTTTTTATAAGATTTCTTTTACCAAGAGTTACATCACTTTATATTACAAGTAAAAAATTATGACTCAAAGAAAATATTTTGCCTCAAGTGAAAGAAAACACATAAACTCTTTTTTTAAATGGAAAGAGTAAATCTGTGTTTCCCATCTCATATGTTTGCAGTTATATATTTATTAGTATTTTTCAAAGTGACTGTCTCAGTATTTAGAGTAAATAATAGTCAGAGCCCTGGGAATGAAGTTTGAAGTATATGGATTTAATAATAATTCTTATTTTCATGTAATAGTTATATTGGATACCTGTGGTCAGGAGAGCGAGATTTAGATACTGAAGGTAGACCCAGCAATTTTAAAAACCAAAGTGCAGTGATTTTGTATCTATATAAGATGCAAGTATAACCACAGTCTGACCAAAGTTTGACCACACTATCAACGCAGCTTAATTTCTGCAACTGTTCTCTTTGAAGCCAGAGGAAGGAAATCGAGTTTCCACCAAATCCCTATGCTCTTGTGGTCTCCCATTTCAATCAGGGATATAAAGTAGAATACAATGAATCCATAGTAAAGACTTTCCCAGGACATTAGAGAGATCAGTAAAAACTGTTTTCATTAGCTGTCTGTAATTAAAGAACACCCTTCATAGAGAGCTTACAATTTAGAGAACATGTAAGCCTCTATATCTATCCAAGATTGCAAGCAAATAAGAATCTCCACACAGTTGGGGACTTAGGTGTTGTTTTAAAATATTGAGCTCCCTTAAGAAGCATCTTTTCTGTTTATTTGCTAGCTTTTAAGCCAAGGCGAATATTTTTAATTTCAAAGGTTTTAGTCATACTGTGATTTCTGTTCCTAGGGAAGGGAAGAAAGGCAAAACCCTAATAAACTACTTAACTCCAGTTGTGCCACAGTCCTCCTCGTAAATGGAACTGTTAGAAAATGTTTACCTTAATTTCAGTGCTGGAGCACGTCACTCCCTATAATTCTTACTTGCAGAGTTAGCCGAGTGCATCTGCACAAGCATGTGTGTGTTGTCACTGCGTTCTACTTGTATCATATAAAAATTGTTTCTGCTTTGCTTTGCATGGGGTGGTGCCACATGCAAGTACAAAATTCCGTGTCTTCGTCATATGGAAAGTCATTAAATGCATATTCATAATATAAAAGGAAGAGGTAGAAATATTTTTGTTCACATTTTTATATGGACAATTCCCAAACATTACCTATAGCAAGCAGAATAATATCGTCAACGTTATCTCACTTCAATTTTATAGAAAACCACAGTTGTGTAAAGGTTTAGGAAAAATAAAGAACTGGTTTTTTGTTTGCTCTTTTAAGTACATATGACGTTTCTACAACTATCAGAGCAGCTACGTTTATATATCCCCTTTCAAACTTGAATTGCTGTATATGCTAGCTGTTTCTCATCCTCTTGATGAAGCAGAACAGTGCTGATAATGCTAATAGAGAAATTGAGGCATATACAGATTTAAGGCTTGCTTTTCAAAAGAGCGCAGCACCCCAACTGGGGCCAGATTTCAAAAGATCTCTGATCCTATTCAGCAGCAAAATAAATAGCCAGATTTTCAAAAGATTTCAGCACTTTGGTAATCTGATCATAAGAAGCAGCTGCTGAGCACATTTGCAAAGCCAGCCAAGAGTGACTTGTTCAGTATCACGAGAAGTGTGTGGTAGAGCAGGGAATAGAGCCCTTCTTCCCACATCCCAACACTAAGAGTCCAGTTCTTAAGCAATAATGCTATCTTCACATCCTTTGCAAGAATACTGTATTTAATGAGCTTTCCGTTAGGAAATTTAACCCATGTCTGTGAGGAGAGAGTTTTCAGAATAACATTAAGATTTACAGTCAGGGTAGATAATGAGGCAAGCAAATAGGAGGAGTATTGCTAATCCATTTTATATCGAATCTCTGTGTTACCTTGTCTTAATTAGGTATATCTTATAAAAATAAAAAATCCCTTCAGTATTTTTTAAAGATTTTGTAGTCCATTACCAATCTTTTAAGTGTCACAAGAAAAAAAATTAGAATAACGAGGTATTCTAAAAAAACCTACAGAAACCTGTAGCAAGTATACTGTATGGCAAGTCCAGGTCTGATTTTCTGTGGACTTCCACCCTCATACCACATTCTGAGAGCATAGTGTTTATTTTTGTTTACATCTTAAATGTTTCTTTCTGTCCCTTCCTAGAAATGAAGAAATGGGGTGTTTATTTTCTCTTTCTGAAGATAAATATTTTGGTTGCTTATTTAATACTTTAGCACACTGTTTTCTCTTTGCCCTTATACGTCAGGCTGTTTCTGCTTATTTTGTGCATAAATGCTGTTTCTTACTCTTCTTGTCCTGGTCGCTGTAGTTTCTGTCTCTCTGTTTTTTTGGGTTTTCTTTTCCCCTCTGCTATTCTGTTGCTCCAACATCCTGTCCTTATGACTTAAAGGGCAAGTTTTCTTTCACAAATATTACTAAGGAACTGAGAGGAAAATTAACAGCTCGCCTAACCTCATCATAGATTTTGCTTTTGTAATTGGTTTCTTCAACAGCCTCATGGAGACTGTTGATTCTCCAACAAGCTCATTAAACATTTAGGAACTGTATTCTTCATGCAGACAGCTATGTTGAGAGGCCATTTGGCAGCCTTGAGACTAAAAGCTCCAACATTTTACAAGGTCTACATATTGACTCACCCATCACTAGCTTGGACTGAGCCCAACAGATGTTTCTTGGGTAGAAGCATCAGGCAAAGCCAGTGCTCAAACAGCTTTCCAGTGTGTGCTTACTGGCAGTTTTGCTGTAATCTGGTCTCCAGCAGTGATGATGCCCTATAGTGAACATGGCACAGGATGATCTGTGAAGATGCTGATATCTGAAATAAGAAAGGGTTCCTATTTCACCTGCCAAATAGGAAGGTGAATTTTGGTGACAGCCTCTGTTCAGTCTGAACTGAACTGCACACAAAGGGATGATAGATATGATGGTCGTGAGATGATTTGCTCTTGAAGTGCAGAGCACTTGCAGAACTGTTTTGTTGAGGTACAGTCTTGAGCAGGTGTGATAAGCATCCAGTCTGACTTCTTGCAGACCCTAGACAGAGAACCTCATCCAGTATTTTCTGCATCTGTTTGAGATACAGGTTTATCTCTTTGGAAAGTATCTAACGTTGATGTAAAGCATTTAAATGATAAAGAATCAACTACATCCCTGGGCAGGTTGTTCCAATGGTTAATTACTGTCACTGTGAAAAAAGTGTGCCTCATATGTAGTCTTATTTCAGCTTCAGCTTCCAAACACTGGATCTCGTTATGCCTTTTTCACTAGATTAATGAGCTGCCTACTGTCAGAAATCTCTTCCACATGTAGGTATTGTGATCCTCTTAACCTTCTTTTCAGTAACTAAATAAATCGAGCTTTCTTAGTCTTTCACTGTAGGGAATGACTTTCAGAAGTCTAATCACTCTTGTAGCTCTTACTTGAGTCCTATCCAATTTTCTAACACATTTTTACAATGGAAGAAACCACAGCTGAACACAATATTTCAGTAACAGTGTCATAAAAGCCTGAAGTAAAAATTGCAGTATCTATTCCAGTGTGGTATTCTCTGGTTTATCCCAGTGACATATATTTGATATGCATTTTGATGTAATATGAATGTTTTGGTGTGGTTTTTTTTTTTACTTTGGGAATTAACATGAATTTCTCTCTCATTGTGGTGGTTCTGGATTCCTTTTGCTGATAAGGCTTGAACAATGTCGAGAGGTAAATTCTCAGGAATAATGGTGAATGCTGAAGGTTACCCTTGGTTTGCATTTTGTTTCTAAGTCATAATTATTTCAGTAGGAATAGGCTGTAGTAGAGAGAACTGAACTTAGGGAGAAAGTACCGCAAGGTGAGATTGGGGAAGTAATCTTCTGGGGAAAGTGGCTTTCACAGTACGATATTGAAAGGGCCAGGATAGGTACAAGTGCGATGTTAGCTTACCTACAGAATTCGGAACATCTCTGGAGACTAACATCTGTCCAGGATTGCCCCAAGAGTTCCTTATGCCACCTTTCAGTCTGGTACCTGTCTTATTCAGGCAACTTGCATTGGCATGTTGGGTATCAATTTCATATCTGGACAAAAGAAACTGGAGCACAGCCAAACTAAGTCAGCTCAGGAGATCCTTCCTAAGCATGCACAAAAGGTTTCCTTCCACCCAGACCTGCCCCAAAGTCACCTCTACACACACGCACACAATCACAACCCTAGTACTGCGGTGTGCAGAAGTTAGGGCTCTGCAAGGAAGAGCACCTCACCTCCTAAGACAGCATATTAACTGGAACGAGAATTTGTATGGAAATAGGAAGAAAATAACTCTGAATCCAAACTTCCCTCGGTTCAAAATTAGAATTGAGTGGACTCAGCCTATCTGCATGATTTGAGTTCAGCTCTCTCTAGTATTTTCAAGTAATGAAAGACATGAGCCTTGTCTTTAAGAAAAAGTGGCTGCTTCAGAGGCAGGTAGTTTCTTCACAAGTGTAAATGAAGCTGCAGGTTTTGCTGCTGTCTTCCTTCAGTTTGTGTTCTCACCAGTAAATTCTGTAAGTTACAGAAAAAGGTATCAAGCTCTCAGCTATTTACTGCTGTGAATTGCTTTGGGAGAAAGATACTTTACTTTCTGTTTAATCCCATACAAAAGCTGTCTCCTCAGACTTCTGGGTCACTCCCTTTAACTTTCCAAAACTGCAGTTGCATTCAGTTAACTTTCCTAGCCCAGCCAGCAATCTTTGGTCAGCTCAGGGGAAACTGTGCTTCAGTCCTTACTTCAGAGGCTTGGGATTTCATCTGTCCTCAAAAATTTGGGGCAATTACTTCAATTCTATGCTACATGAAAGGAAGCAATATCAGAACTTTAGGTCTTGCTTCTTGTTTGTTAAGTGAGTAAGAAAAGAAACCCCTTGGATCTGAAGTGGTATCACTCGCCACTGCCCTGCCCAGCAGAAGGCTGCTGGGAGGAGATGGGGTGTACTCTTACAGGCAGACTGAAGAGGGAATTGGTACCCTCTATCTCTGTTACTTTCTTCCCTCATCTCACATTATCCAAATGACAATTTTTCAATTTACGGTACCCGTATTTGCCCTGATTTCTTCCCCAAAACTACCTACTGGCGTTGTGTTACTCGGAACACTAGCCAGCATTTAAGAATGCTTTGGCCTCTTTGCACATGCTGTTGGTTATGAGTGGATAAATTGGATAACTGCATTCATTTGCAAGACTTCTCTACAGAACTCTTAAAACGCTCTTTTAAAAGGGAAACCTAAATGCTAATATCTAGTATTTGAGAGGAAAGTAAGTCAGGTTACAGATTATTTCTGCTACTAGTGGAGTTCTTTGTGTATATATAAATGTATTTTAGTAAGTTACACCAGAGTAACAAGAAAGTTGAAATAATCTGAATCCCTCTGTAGTATATTTTATGCTTCTAACAATTTCAATTTAATGCCTCCATTTAGTTTCATACTGATCATTTATACTGACAAAAAGAAGGAAAAGAAAACAAGGAACCTGTCATCAATCATTCATTTAATCAAGTAGCAAAAGTAGATAAATAAACATACTGAGTTAATTATTCTTCTGTATGTAATGATTGACAATAATGTTAATTTATTCCCTTTTTTAACCTTTGACTATCAGTATAGTTGGGATTAATAGGCACTGACAAAATGAAAAGAAATAAATTTCTGATAGCCACTGAACGTTGCTAGCGTTGGAGTGTTTTCCCCTGCAACTTCTCCCTGAAGATGTATCAGATCTATGTCATGTGTTATTTTTCACACTTTTTTGTGCCATGTTTCATGCCATTTTGGTGATTGCTATTAGTTTACAGACATATGGCCAGGAATATTTTATGAATGAAGAGGTTTCTGGGATATACAATATTACTTTTTCACATTTATATGAGAATTGTAATTTGAACATATCAAAATACTTTGCACCTGTTATTGCAGAGTATATTCAAAAGCTAGCAAAAAAGACTGTTACAGCTAATAACTTATGTTATCTGCTGCATCAGTCAGACAGAATTTCTTCCATAATGAATCCTCTATTTCCACTTTGCAATGTTTTACTGGGTCCGTCCAAAGGGAAGAGGGGATTTTTGAGGCCCTTTGACTTACAGGTGCAGAATTCCCAAAGCAGCTTTCCCTGTTAAGAGTGCAGGAAGGGTAGCTCAACCCCCTCTCCCAGCTTTTCACCACCAAATTGTGTCCTTGTGTGTAAACAGGTACCTAAATAGGTTCCAGTTAATCAGTTATTCCAGCTTCTAAAATGTTTTTCTGTAATGATACTCCTGTGGATTAGTAAAAGCTGTCCTGAACAATATGTGAAGAGGACATTTTGCAGCTTTTTTTGAAATGCTGTGTAGCATTTCATTCAAGTAAGTGGAAGGCATAGCGTATGGCATGCTTTTCATCTAGCTTGAATGGTGTATTAAATGAACAAAATACTTCAGTTTTTCTGTTAGATATAATCTGGTTTAATTCAGGAGTTTTTCCTGCAGTATTTCCGTAAAAGTGTTGCTACATATTTCAGAGATGAAAAAGCTTTGCGTGTGGATCTATGTGTTTCTGTAACTGAGCCCACAAATATGTATTTCACAGATTTTGTGTTTGGATATCTGGGAATTTCTTTGTTTGTTTGTTTTTTTTCCTGAAAGAGTGAACTAGTTGCATATAGCCAGATAATCCCCCAACTGGTTATATGTTTTCAGAGGTTCAGAAATGGACATTATTTCTTCTACTTGAAAATTATGCACAATATGGTTCCTTTCCTGTGTTTCTTTTTAAGGAATGAAGACGCAGATGGTAATGGTATTTTTCCATACACGGGTTTTCATATACTAAGAAAAAAACCCCCAACAACAACAAAAAACCCCAAAACACTCCAAAACCAACAGAAAAACTCAAACCCCCCCTTTGTCGCTCTGAAGAGTTCTGCCACTGTAAAAGTAGAAACACGCAAAGATTCAGAAAAGATGGTGTGGTGTGTAAACATCAGTCCTTCAAGGGTATACTTCATGTTTTTGTTGGAGATTTCCTGACAGACCTGTGTCCCCGTGGGCAGATAACCTTGCCATTTTGTGGCCTTCAGAGAGACTGTGGCTTTGCTGGACTACAGCTGGTCAAGCCAAAGCAGGAGCTGGGCAGACTGCGGTGGGCTGTGCAGCCCCCGAGGAGCTCTGCCTTGTGTCAATGGCACCGCCTTGCTGGTAACCTTGTGTAAGTGGAATCTACTGCCTTACTGTAGCAGGAATAAGATTGAGAGGCCCACCAAGGCAATTTGCAAGCTATAGACCTCGTTAGCGAAGGTGGGCATGGAGTAGACTGTAACTGTTAATCTGTAGGGAGCGATAGGTAAGAACAGTTAGTGAGGGCTGGAGGAACAATAAGTAACCACTACTGCGACTGCTTGAGTCTTGACTCTGAGGATCTTCTCATCCCATACTCTGTAGATGACTGGAGGCAAAGCTTCGTTTTGATTTTTCAGGCTTTGTTTAAGGGTCTAAAATTTTACTCTTTGGGAAAACAATGAATTTTCTGACTTGGGTTGTACTGAATGCTATACGTTCACTAAAAAGTATTCTAAACCCAGATTTTTTTCAATAAAAAGAATAGCAAAAAATGTTTAGAATTATTTTTCTCCTCCTCATCGATTCACTTGAGACAAAATTGTAAGAATCTAGCTGAGTCACAAAACATAAAATAGAGGACACTGCTGCAAAACTCCTTGAAGGCAATCTGCCTAAATTTTTCCTCTGCAGTGGAATATCTCCTCTACGCCTTCACTGGGCTGAGCACAATCTTGCCCTTTGTGTATGACAGCTTTATGTTTCTTAGCAGCTCTTTTCTCCTAGCTAAGCCTGACAAAGGATAGGGAATAAGATTAAAAGGACTATATTCTGCTTTCTGGTAGGAAGGAGAGAATTGCAAGTATGAATCGTCCCATTGCTGATGTCCCATTCTGAGCATTCGCGCTGGTGGTCTCTGGTCTCACCACTGCTGAGGGAAGATGGTTCCCTCTAAAAGCACAGCTCTGCTCTAGCAGGTCGGCATCCATGGTAGCTGATTGACACTGGCAGAACCTTTCATGGGAATTTTCTTCTCACCATGGTTATTTTTTTGAAACAGACGTGTTCTAGAAAATAAAACACTTCTTGCTCACTGAAGAAATTCTTATTTTAAGAAGAGGACGTGGATTTTTTCATTCTTATTTGGCTATTACATTTCTAGCCTTTAAAAACTCATAATTAACATATTTCAAATTAGAAATTTCAAAGAATTATAAATTTTGAAATATAATGTTTGGAAAACAGTAATGTAAGAATTATAGTCAATCTGTAATTTTGTGGGTGTATAACATCATTAGGACAAATTGTTGGGTTTAAACGAATATGTCGTATCAAAATCTATTTGTATTTTTAGGATTCATAAAATTAACTGGTCAAGGATGTAAAATATTTTGTAATATCACGTCTAAATGTATTGACACTGTATCCATAAGTAATTCTAGGTTAGATGACTTTGTAGTTAGTTGCCAGACTATAAATTCTTCTAACAATAATGATCAAATTACAATATCAGCAAATATGAATTTGACTGGTTTTCAGCTCAGTACCTATTTATTTCTTTAAACTAAAAAGATTATTTTTTTTTCCTATGTTTGGAATAGATATTCATCAGTGATAGACAGAAATGTTATTTAATGGAAATGATTTTATTTCCAATTTAGATTTTCGAGACTTTCCTGTCTTATATAGCGTTTACTAAGTATTTGCATTATATTTTTCTTTGTATTTTACTGGGCAGCTTATGTACTCAAAGCATCACCTAAGTACCAATAACGCATTCTTGACTGAATAATGATGTATGTTGAATGTTACTTTTTTTGTCTTATAAATGGATGGCAATTTACACAGCTGTGGATGTGGGATGTTTCAATCCCAGACCATGTTGTAAGAAAAATTGAATGACAGTGAGCAAAACAGCAGTAATTATAAAACTAATTACTAAATGCTGATGATGCCCATAGGCTTTGCATAACTAAAATTAGAAAAGGAAATTGCTTTCGGCTTCAGAGAGGCAACATGCTAGTTATTTCACTGTTTCAGTCAAAATGGAACATGGTGTATAAAGTTCAATCAGGAAAAAAACCACATTAGTTTATGCACATAATTTTTTTATACAGAAATGTTAAAGAATTCATCCTTTTTGTCTTTTAATACAAACATATCTGTAACATAAATCGAGGAAAGTGACATGAAACTACTTGTTGAACATCTTTCTATATAGCCTTACAAGGCCTAATTTACCATTGAATTACTTTAGCTTTGCTGTTTTTCAAAAAACCTATGTGAATATAAAAAAGGAAGTGTTTCCTGTCACCTAGGCCCATACGAAATAAATGTTTGGGATAAAAACCAGGAGACTGAATTTCAAAATTCCCTCACCTGAGCTTCCAGTTCCTATTAATGTATCCTGGTGATACATATAAGTGTGTATATATGTATATGTATGTATGGAGACCATATTCATTTCTTACACATATATGTGTGTTCCCAGGGATGGAACTGCTAGAATGAATCTTAATGACTACTCTGAATATAGTATATTTTTATATTTTATGTTCATGCCTATATTACATATACATTAATGCATAGCTGTGTTTAATTAGATACACACACGCATAAAGTACTTAGGAACTTACATGTATGAATAGAGATGTATTAATATGCCATGTATAGGAGTGCAATATATATTTCAGTGAGGGTTGCTTGTTTTTTGCCTTTTTAATACTGCATTTATGCTTTTTCCTGCAGAAAATGAGACTCTCTTATGCATTCTTAGCACATTTCTTTAAAAATTTATTTTAAAAAAAAGGATTAAAACATTGATCAGCTCATGAGCTACAAAAGTATTAGTGACATGAAGACAAAGCAGCGACAATTCAGGAGGCACACAAGGATTACTGCTTGTAAGACTCGGCTTAACATTTAGAATCTATGCTGTTGATTCATACGAAATTACATGGACATTATGGGATTTATCCTCTGAATTCAGGCTTGGTGTTTTCGGGGGTTTTTTTGGTTGTTTTTTTTTTTAATTCCCAATTTTTCTTTCACTCTTTTTAGCTGAGCTAGGAAATGTTTTTTTGTCCCATGTGAGTAACTGATATATAGCACCTTCTCAAAGGCTTGAAAGGAATGCTCATTGAATTCTTGTCTGTCAGTATATGTCAAATGAATAAAAACCATCAAGTGTGAATATGTGTTTTTAACATTCAAGTGGTTGAAATGCATCTAGATTTAACAGCTGTTGATAATGGAATCTAAAAATGAAAAATAAAAATTCTGTAATCTGAATTATTTTTAAGATTGTCTGTTTTATTAAATTTTCTGGGGTTTGGTAAGTACACTGTAAGCCTTAGGAACATCTTTATTTAAGCATTCATAGGGAAGTATATCGTGAGTGTAGTAGAGTCATAAAGTACATTTCAATATATAAATATTACAGTAAGTTTTTTTTATGTGGGCCACTGAGTTATTTTTCATTTTGTATGTCCCAGTAAATTTGTACTAAGGCAGATGATCTGAAATAGAGGTGCCACATACTAACATAGAGAATAAAAAGAGAGTGTTTGTTTTCTATATCTGATTTTGTAGACTCCAACTCTGCAAAATTTCCTTCTTAGTTGTCAGGAGCTGATTGTAATTATTCTCATGTACTGTTTCTATGTATAACATACACGGTTCCAATCCAGGTTTGTAAAAAAGACTCAAAATGGTCTTGAAGATAGAAAGAACTGAAAGTTCTCTCCATTCTTATGGATTTTGGCATTAACAGCAGTAGTATTATTAGTAGCATGCTTTCTAAGTTTCAGGTCTGATTTCATTAAAATCATTAAGTGATGCTGCTGAGTGGGATTGTCTTTAAGAGTCACTCAGAAAAGCAAATAAGAAATCCTTCCTATAAGGAGGACACCATTTTCTCAGAGGTTTCTCTCATGTTACACTTTAGTAATCTCTCTGTTGTGTGAAAAGAAATGATTTATTTTCAGTACTTGAAGGATACAGAATGTCTGACTGACTGCCATCATAGCCTGTTGTTTTTAACATAAACATTACAGCTGTGTTTGCTTTGAAATATTTGGCCATTATCCAGTAAATCTGTGCTGGAACACTAAATTATCACCTTATGCCCTCTTCCATAGTAAGAAAGTGCCTTTGTCAATAAAGCATTGCTGCTGTCTTTTCCTACTTTTTATTTCTGCATATTCAGGAACTTTGTTTTGTTTATCATCATGTAAAAGCTTCTGACTAGTGAATGTCCTGAACAGATAACCTAAGAGGCATACAGAAATACTGATGAAAGTCCGTCCTTAGTAGATTAAATTAAGAAATTTATACTTGACTGTATTTTTGTGAATGTTTCCAAGGTGTTCCAGATTTTTAAGAATTTAAACTATTTGGGTATTCCACCATTATTTTGACAGATATAAAAAGACTTGTATCTTAGTTGTCTTCTTCCTCATTCATAGCTATCATGTTCTATCGTGAGTTTTCAGGGTGTATCTACATCGTAAAAACAAAAGGTAATTAAAATGGATGACAATAGGCAACCCAACATAATCACTGTTTTCACAAGTGTTAGTAGGCAAGACTTCGAGTACTGACCCTAAGCTATATCCTAAGTTACCTTTTTTCACAATTGTTTCAAACTTTTCTCCTTAACTCAGGGTAGTCAGTGTTGTATGCAGAAGAAATGGGGCTAGTATTTAATAATCATGTACCTTCCCCATTAATGCTGGTATCTGAAATTCAGCATGCAGTACATTGCATAAGGTTGGGTGTTTTTCTTGTATGTGAGGATAGAGGAATTACCGTATGTTCTTGAAGTTCTTGAAGGAGTTTTTTCCCCATAGGCTAGCTGTCTTTTTCTAAAGTTGAAGGGTTTTCCTAGTCAGTTTTTCAAAAACCTTTCTACTTCTCTGTGCCATTTTTTGATTCTTTGAAATACTTTCCAGTATCATAAATAACAAAGCTCCTCAATTAAGAAAAAGATGTAAACATGTGCTTAACTTTAGGCATGTAAGCAGTTCCATTGGGTTAAACAAGATTATTCATTTGCTTTGAGTTAGTAATCTATTTGAGAGTCTTGCTGAACTTGACTCATAACAAAAAGGCAAAGAGTGGATCTAACATTAGGACAAGAATTACCTTCCCCAGCTTCTTATCTTTTCAGTCTTTTTTTGTGGTTGTAATCCTTTATCAATTTATCAGTCTGTATGACAGGCTTATGTCTTAGACAATTTGTATACTATTTTTCAAGTCTCTTTTTGTGAAATGCTAGATCTGTTGGTTTCCTGAAGTCTGTTCTGCATTACATTTATTGCATTCTCTACACCCTGTTTTTAAGAACTTACAAGCCTGACTTTAACCACATACGTTTAGATTGCAGAATTTGGTTTGAAATCATTGCAAAGACAACCAAAGCCCTTGTGAGTTAAATCTCAGAGATGTTATCATTGTATGATAAATTCAGCTGATTTCTGCCTGTTCTGCATTATTGGCACAAGGGAGAGGATCAAAGGTGTTTAGCACAAATAAACTATGTAGTTATCTTAGAAAAGAAGCCTCTGTTTTTACCCAACAAGATGAGGTCCACTTTCTCTATGATCAGAGTATTACAAAGCTAGCAAAGAATAATTTATATCAGAGGTTCTGTGATGGAATGAAATGGAGCTCTTTTGAAGTATGATCTCTGAAAGCACAGCATGAAGCTCAAATAAAGTGAAGGACATTCGCTATTACAAGTAATGTCCTTAATAATCTTGTTAGTCTAGTCTCCCTCTGTACGAGACAAATGGAACATTATTGGCTTATGGGCTGTAGTAAATAATTTAGTTTCCAATATTCAGGCTGCTTTGACAGTAAATTAAAATGACATGAAAGGGGCTTGTTGAATAAAGAAAGTATCCAATCAAATTTAATTGGCATGACTAAGGCAGTAGAAATATGTTTTATAATTAAACCATGTTGTCTTGGAGCTTTATAAGCATGTATGAATCAAAATGTCAAAAATTATTCTTTGATACTGTGCATTTAAAACTTTGCATGGTGAATAGTTTTCTTAAACAAGGTTCTAGACATGCATATTGATTCAACATGAAAATAGTTTTAAAGTTTTAAGTAAGTCTGGTTTTAGCATTTATCTACTGATCCAAGGATTTTCTGTAAAAGATTAAGATAATTTTGCAGTCCTCTCATACTTAAAAATCTGGCTTTTGTACCGGTTTTGTATGATCCGGCCTTTTACTGGGGTATAAACTCTGCAGGTTTTCACCTGTTATTGTAGTGCTGGATGGCTGAAATTAGTGCTAGTAGGTGAAAGCATAAAAGCACGTAACCAACAGGAAAAGAAAAAAGGGAAGATAAAGTAGGTGGCAAACTAACAGAAAGTTTTCTTTTAATAAAATGTTTCTTTAAATGTTTCTTATTTTACTCAAGCAATTTTAGAGTTCACGTATATTAACCAAATATTACCAAATTTTCATTGTTGAGTTGTTATTTGCTCATCTCTCTTGCAATGCAGTTTCAAAAAATATGTATTGAGTGTGTATTTTCCTTAATTGCGTAAAGAGAAGACATCTCTGTGGTTCCAAGGACAGTACCTTTAGAAATTTGCACATTTCCAATCATTCTTTTGTTCGTATATACAAAGCCCCCTAGTATAAAATACTCAGTTATTTGCACATACCGATGATACTTATTTCTCTAAAAGGAACATACCGTTTGTTTGGCCATTTGGAGGGAAAAAAAAAAGATTTTCATAGAAAAGTTTACCTATGAATAAGTCTTCTAAACTAATTTTGTCTTTTGGAAATTTTGGTCAGATGATCTCTCCTACATTAAGAATGTTATTTAAGTTACTACAGTCTACTGATGTACTTGCATAAATGGATGCTAGGATTCTAAAATTGATTATACTCTAAAGCACAACAGGAAAATACATAGATACAGAAGTGGAAATGAATGGCAGAATTCAACTTTTGTTTATAACCTTGGCCATGTGAGTACATTGGACTCTTAAGCGTGACATCCTGCAGTGCGAGATGCTCTGGTTTCCAAGTTAACTGTTCAAGCTCGTAAAACCTATGTTACATATACTATGAAAAAAAAGGATGTCCAATTGCATGTCCTCTATCCCATTCCATTCATAGATAAGTGGGTGAAAATTTCCAGCTTTTAAATGAATGAACGAAGGTAAATAAAGGCTCTAGCTGGTCTTGTTCAGCAGCTGGAAGCCTCGTTCCTCTTGAAAGGACAATTGAGTCGGGGGAAGTCTGCCTTAAATTTCTACTCATGACAAATCTGCACTTGTCCTCTCAGCGTTGTGTTCCGTCATACTTTCATTCTCTTGCATTAGAGCCTTGTGGAAAGATTTTGAGACTTAAGTGCAAAACTCTCTTAAATGCCTTTCAGCTTCCTCACCCTCGGCTACTTTCTGACTCATCAGCCCACTGATTAAGCAGAATTTTACCAGCAGTGACAGTTTAGCCATTGATGTTTTATATCATGCCAACCAGATTCAAGAGGATAAGCCCTCCATTGTAGTTGATGAGTCTTAGTAAAACTCCAGCTGGGGAGCTCACATTCCTCTAGCTATGTCACACTTACATCAGCATAAATACGGAATAACTTCACTGAAAATTATTGTTGAATTTAACTACTGTGAGAGGTTCATGCGCCTCCACTCTGTTGGCTAGTACATTCTGGATCTCATATCTATGCCAAGTCTTCTAATAGCCAAAATTCTTCTGAGTTTATCCTCAGCTAAAAGCAGCGCAAAGAATTGTCTCTCAAGAATAGATTCCCATTGTAAATGATCAGCCAGCAAGTAGAATCCAGGTGCAGTGAAACTCATGGCAAACCTCAATGGCAAAATAGTGCCAGTCCTTCCATTGCCAAAGAAAATAGCAAATTATTTTCCACAGGTCAGGATTCCACTGCAGATTTTTTTTTAATTTTTTTTTTTTTTTTTTTTTTAATGCTGATATCTTAAGGTTGCCCAGCAAGCCAAACTCTGATGTATTTTTTGGGAATACTTTTTTGTGTGATGGCTGGCTCTTACAACAATAAGATTTCTGAATGGTTCTTCAAAGTGAAGGACATATTTTTGTCTTGAGTTGCATCTGCTTTGTGTCAGCATAAATTCCACTGATTTTGCTTTAACTGGCCTTGAAGAAAATATGGTGGAAAATAGCAAAGATTTCAGTTCCATGACTGCAGATTACATTTTCTGTTCTATTTTCATGATTCTATTCTCCTATATTTTCTCTAATTTGCTATTTAAGATTGAGAGTTGATCATTTTTTTCTTTATTCTCCCATGTTTACTAGACCTAGGCAATCTCTTCTTGTGTCTACCAGAATTTTTAAATTTTTTTTTCCATGTGTCTTTTTGTCAAGGAAATGAATTGGTAGAATGAGTGTCAGTTCAGGTAGACTCAAGATTTAGACCACATTACTTTAATTTTCCAGTGTTTACAAATTGCACAACTCCCAAACTGTGTTTCTTCTTCTTCAACAATGAAATGTACTTTTATTTGATTAGAATGCAAATTTTATGCAATGTTTAGATTTACTTTTTTGACCTACTAGTGAAATCTAATGTAGGGAAGACAGAAGTTTCCTTGCTGTATGTGGTGGTGTGATGGATTTTTTAAAATTTTTATTTATTGTATGGTCTATTTGTGCTGAAGTGGAGATTGTAATGAATTCCCAAGTAAAATAGAACTTGGAGAAAAACAGATCTCTCTCTCCATGTGTATAGTACATTCCTGAATTAGTATTTTGGGGCCTACTTTACCAATTTAAAAACAAAACAAAAAAGGACAATGCAAAATTATATTTTTACATCATGCTTTAGTTAACTAGACAGCCTTTGTAATGTCAAGAGCGTCATTTTTTTTGTTGGGAAGTCTAGATTATGTTCAGTCAATACAGAATAAGGCTTGGGAGCTATATTATGTGAAAAATGACCATATGTGATAGATTTTTACAGAATAAAATTCACAGTGATACAATAGCTTACCTTTTCACAGTGACACTTATTAGAACTTATGAGAATCATAAGAGGTTATCTCCTCCTAGAAGCAATATAACTTTGTATTTGTTTGTTAGAGCACTGTGTATTATTGGGGAGATATGTAGTCCGTCTTGTTTAGCTAAGACAATGCTATACTGTGTGCCACAGCACCATACTCAAGTTCTTATAAACAACTTATATATATTTTATGATTTTATGGCTTCACGAACAAAATGTTAGATCTTTTTAAAACTTTAACAAAATGTTTTGACTATTTTGCATTTGTTTTTTCTTTCCTGTTTGTTCTTTACTAACCTCATGCAGAATATGTGTATTTTTCTTCACTGAAATACGTCATCCACTGTTTCATATAAGTGAAATAGGAGAGTAAAAATAGTAGAATTTTTAAGGCTTTTGTGTAGACTCAGGAGAGTCTTTCCTGCAATATCTAACTGAAAAGGTAATGAACTGTAAAATATGTTGAAATGATTGGGGATTAAAAATCTCTGGTGTGTAGTGACAGTACAATTATATTCCACAGTAAAGGTTTCTTATATTAAGTGTAATAAATAAAACTTTTTTTTTTCACTGTGATTGGTTGTCACCACTGTAATGATAGCTTTGACCTTCTTCCTCTTCAAATGTCGTTAGCCTGTGACCAACTAGTCAGGATGCTATAGAATGAATTGGGATGGCTGTACATGAAGCCAGCTATTGAAGGAAAAAAAAAAAAAAGAAAAAGGAATATTTAAGCACAAAAGTCTATGTTGTAACTTTTGAGTCTTTTTGCTTTGCTGACCCTGCACAACTACTGTCTTGCAACATGGTAATTTATATTAAGGTATCTTTAGCCAGTATAGCTATCCATTTAGCTTTAACACATCTAGTTAGCATTTTTGACGTTTGGATTTATATATGCTTATAGCTTGTTGCTCCTTCTATTCAAACACAAGCAGCCCCGTTCATCAGTTTGTGCATACCAACTAGAGGAGTGCAAAATAATGTCCAATTTCTTTGGAAAGGTGGAAGAGTCAGATGGAGGAACATAGAATTCCCTTATTAATAAGTTTGGGTTATGCATTACGAAGTGCAGAACGTAAGCCTCTGTTTTAACATTTTTAAATTCAGTCCGAAGTGTCACTACTATAGCAATATTGAAGTACCAGTGACTAGCCATAGTTCTTCATCAAAATTATGTCTTTTGTTCCACCCCCCACCCCCCTCTTTTTTCTGGCACTCTATGTCTGGCTGGGACACCAGGCAGGTAGCTGACCTGTTCGGCTCTTCATCGTGCTGTTCCTATATGCAATAACTGACTCTTTACTCTTCCTGGGGACTTGAAAGTATCATTCCTCCAAAGAGTTTAGCTTCTCTTGGCTCAGGGAGCAAGGAGTACAGCTCATTTCAGTGTTGTAACTCTGGGATCTGTACAACTTCCCTTATTGACTGTCATTTTCAGAGGTAGTTATTTGTTTTAAAGCAAACCCTACAAGGGAGCGAGGCACATAAAAATAGGTGCATTTGTACTAATATTTGACAGACTTTGTAAATATCGCTTTAACTATCCTGTGCAATTACACAGCAGTGTGTCATTCAGCATTAATGATCTTGCGAACAACTGTATTAGTATCTAAAGCCATCTAAATAATGATATTTCTACTCACTTAATGGGCATTCCTCATATGACCAGTTATAAGAAATGAGAGCTCACTTGCTCTAAATTTATCTGAACCTTGAGATGGGAGAACAGAAAACTCCTTCACTTTATGAGAACTTTTGATTAGGGTTTGGGTAGGTGGATAATGAAAGAGTGAAACATTGAAATGTGCCTAAATAACATGCTGTTACAAGCCTTATGATAGATTTGTGTTTGACTTAACAGCTTTTGGAACCTAATAAAAAGAACTTAATTGACAATTTCTTGAAATTGCTAAGAAAACCTAGTGATGTTGGTAGGGTATAATAAGGAGTTTTCTCATCACTGTCTTCAAGATTGAGCCTATACAAAAAAAAAGGATTTATCTCTGTGGTAACTCTAAGTAATTGATATACAGACAAGGTTTGGTTCCAATTTGCCAGCAATAAAGTTGTAATAGGGTTTTCTCTGCAATTTTAGCCTTAATGTGCTCATTCCAAAGAGCGGTATTTTTCCAAGCGAACAAATAACATCAGTAAAGCTTACGATCAGTAATAGCCCCACACTGATGCTCGCATTAAACTTGTTAAATCAATTCACTAGACACTTTCTAAAGTGGACTGTCTGTTTACTTTGACTTGTACCCTGTGAGGATTATCCATCAGTTACATTTATTTGAATGATCTTTACATTTGAAATTTGTAATTATTCATGCATGATTGTGGTTACAAATCTGTCTTCTCATTTTTTGCAGCTTTATTTTTATGACTTCTGATTTTTCCACCTTAGCTGTGTGAAGAATATGGGTGTTTAGTGACACATAGTAGAATGCATTGTATGTTTAGCCTTACCCAAATCCTAAATGAGCACTTTGCCGCATAATTATGGTGGCTTCTCTTGGTAGTTGTATATTTCATATTGCTGTTTATCGAAGGTACCAATGCACTATGTGCAGTATTGTTCTTCTAGGATAAAAAAATTAACATATAAATAATGTAGGATTACAGTATTTTGAAATAATTAGCAAGACGTGGTAAGTACTAAATGATTTATTAAAGATGTAATTTAGTCAGATTTGCTGCATAAGATATTAGAGTGCAAAAAGCCATACTGTACTCTGCAAGGAATCATTTTGTAGATGGTTAATCTACCAACCAGGCTTTATTTTTCACTCAGAACAAACCTGGTATGCTCCTGCACACTGCCTTTTGCCAGTAAACACAAAGAGAAATCTGAAGTAATCAATCTTTCTTATCAGTAGCATTCAGTATGTTTACCTTTCTTTTATTTTATTCTTTGACTAGACTAATATAAAACAAAATGTAAGAGTTTAGAAGTTTGGAATTGTTTATCTGGTAGCTAAAGACACATTTTAAAAGGTAGCACAAAAACAAACTAATGGCATTACCTACTACATGCATTAAGGAAACTGAAAGTGTTTTGGAAGGAACTGAGGTCCTGGAAAAAGAATGGCTTGCAGGTAATGGGAAATTCCCTGGATAAGGAAGCTGTATTGCATGTTTGTAGCTAAAATCTGCATGGATTGTTATGATTACCTACCATTTTGTCACACTCCCAAGGTTGAATCCACATATGTAGGACAGTGAAGAAAAACCTGCTGCCTATGAAATGTTACAGCTGTCCCTTACATGCATCACTTCCCTTCCTCCTTAAAATAATTCTTTACTTTTCCCTTAAGTATAAGTGAGGTTCTATAATGGACATGTGATATGTTTTTTGAAAAGGTAGCCAGCTTGATTATAAAAATATTCAGACAAGATGCATGGCAGAATACTTACCCCCCCACCCCCCCTTTTTTTTTATTTTTAAACTTTATTCCTCACGTGTCCTTATTTTAGCTATCTAATATAACCCTATTTATCTATTTTCATGTATTTTCAAGGATGTAATTTGGCATAGCTGGAAGTGGTGATGTGGAGGGAAATGTGTCCTCTTCTCCAGAATATACTAAAAGTCTGTAAATATGTAATACTGCAGTATTGTGAAGAAGCAGGAAGAATGAGAAATATTATTTGCTGTACATACAAATAGTTCATCCAACCCAGCCATTTTCTTCTGTTTTATTTGTTATCATTTCACGTTGGAAGAATCCCATCCCTTAAGCAATGTCTCTCTTTTTTTCCCCCCACTTCTATGTGGAGAAAAACCAAACACCACCTGCCTTTTCCAGCCCCGCTCCCCTCACCCCAGAAATAATATGATACTGCCATTTTCTGCAGAACAGAAACTCCGGAAATATACTCTCCAGAAAATTATTGCAAACTGTGTATAATAACAAAATCTTCTTAACACTTTAATATCTTCAGTAGAAACTGAGAGTCATATAGTCTTTGCCTTTTTAGACTTACTGAATGTCATTGTTTCAAGTGTAGATTTGCAATCTTTAAATATGGAAGGTGGGGAAAAGTAAGGCAGTATCTCGTCATTGTTTCCTCTCTCCTTTTCTACTGCACAGCTGCAACTGAAGTAAATTGCAGGTGATTAGGAAAGATGTTGAAGCTGTAAGAAGCTTAGTGATTGATGGAAGACTTGTATGTGACTCACAGTTTAATTAGGGTAGAATAATAACATAATTTACGTAAATTCTGTCCTGTTAGGTCACAACTGATTGACATTTACAGTAGGTTGATGCATCTTAAAAGCCAGTTAAATGTTGAAACATTTTGACATACTTGAACTATCTCTTCCCTTTTTGTGGTTTATTTGATGTGATGGTAGCACTGTCAGTTTGGGAAATGAATTCTACAAGAACTGGGATGTGTAGTATCTCTGCCTTAACTAATACCTCCACCCAGTCTTGGACACGGGAATCCAAAGTGGTCAGGGATGGAAACAGGGATGGCCCCATCTCTCAGAGGGGACTGTAGGCGAATTCATGGCACTGGATGGCAAGCAGAAGATGGGAGACACCTGCCTTTCCCCAGTCTGTGCCTTGGAAGTGTCTGGCATTGTGGTACCAATTAGTGTTCCACCAACAACTTCATAAGCAATATAAATGGCATTGCTGTTAATGTTTTATGCAACTAATAATCTTCCTAATTTGTGTGCTACTGTAACTTCAGTCTTCAGAGCTTGTGGTTCTTCATTCTCATAACTCCTGGGTAAGGGAGCTGTATACTTTCAATGGGTTGGTAGTAGAATGGTTGAAGAGGAGACAATCATAAAGAACATTTACTGATAGGCAACTTTATATTACATGAAAAAAGAGCAATAGTAGTATTGTAAGCACTCTGGCAAAGGAAATTGCCCTTAATCTGGAAAATGTTCCTCACACACTAGAAGAGGTGTTGCAGAGCTTACTGACTTTCCTGACTTACCTCCTTGTTTAGTTACATATTCTGCAGTTATTTATGGCTAGATCTCCGTTCAGAATTGAAATCCATCTCACTCTTGCCAGTATGTACAGTACTTACATGCTATCAAGCAAAACTTTCAAGTGGGTTTCGGAACTAAATGAAGAAGTATCTTTTTGAGTGTATGTTCTCTTTCTTGCTTTTTTTATATTGGAAATTGGGTAAATCTCCCCATGTTAATCCAGACCACTAAAATTATTTTCCCTTCAAATTGAGTATTTCAGCGAAGTCCAGTGAGTGGTGTCAAAGATGTCAAAGCAGATGCTCTACTCTAAATAATAATTAATAATTTTTATCTGTCTGTAAAGAGAGAGGTACTTTATTGGGTAATATTTGATCAAAAAATCATGGGCAAGTTATCTGTTCTGTTACCGGCATATAATTTTTATTTTATTTTATCTTTCAATAGAAAGTTTTCTGCCCAGTCAAAGGTTCTTCCTGAGCAGCAGTGGTCAACAAGCTGGCAGTATGGAAGCACACCAATTCAATTAGCCAATGACATTATGAGAGAATGATGTAGAGGTCATCACAGCCAACAGCCCTTGACTCCCCTCCCTGGTACACTTGAATGGAGTGGCAACAACTTGCTGCATGAATTTGGAACATGGCTCAAAGTGACATACCTGAGTCTTTTGTGAGATGCCTTAATTGCTTTATCACCTTGTCCACTCTGGTCAGTAAGGAATAAATAATTTAAAAGGCTTCTCCAACATTTCTAATAACTCCAATCTTGGTTTTAGATAGAGCACGAAGAGTTTCAATGTTTTTGTTTATTGGTAGTTTTTTTCCTCATTTCTGATTTTGTTCAGCTTTTTTGTAAGGATAGGGAAGAAGATAGGCTTAATCAAATACTTTTCCAACTGATTGAATGCATCTACCTAATTGACAGGTATGGAAGCAGAAGTATTCCTCGCACAAAATGACTCAAGATTGAAAAATCATTATTTTTAAGAAAGAACCCCTTTGATTTCCTAATAAAAGCAGGCCATGTGAATAATTACTTCCCACTAATTTTTGATAAAACTCTTGCTGCAAAAATTGCCCCATTTGCTTTTTAAGAAGTTTATCAAAGGAGAAAAAAGTTTTGATGAGATTTATTAACTTTGAAGTAAAAGGTATTGTAAGTGAGGTTTTATGTAACTGTTGATTAGACAGTTAGTATCTCCCCTAGGCCAGCCTGACTTATGCAGTGGCCTGCTCAGAAGAATCCCTGGTTTCTTTAGGTTATTGTTTGTTTTTATTTTGAATGGAAAGTTATATTCAGAATCTTTTTTTAAAAACATTAGTTACCTAGTGACTATGGTAATTTTGTTGATTGATATTTAAGATTCAGTGCAAAAAGAAAGTGTAATGTTTGGTAAGAACAGCAGTTAGTTAAAAGAATGCATTTGCTCTTCTCAAGTTTACGTTTTAAGAGACAAAAGGCTAATGACAAAGGTTCTTATGAATAATATTGTTACTGTGTGCTTGGTTTATTTACTGCTAATAAAATATAAATACTGACAATTCTTGATTTACCCCATGAAGCAGTGTACAACTTTACTACAGTCATAACTGAAAAGAAACATTGGATTGATTATTTCCAGTTCATTCTCTGACATTTCAGAGCTTGAAAATATGGCCCCACGTAACTGTTCTTCCACAAGTGTCTGTACTGCAAACTTCTGGTAATTGTATATTTGATGATTATTATCAAAGGCCTAACTGCTGCCTGTAACCCTTGATTGGCTAAGAAACTGATTAATTTTGCCCCTTGGTCACAATTAAAAGAAAAATATATCTAAAGACAAATGAGTAACAGAAGCTGAATCATGCCGTCTGTCTTGCGTGTGTTCTGTCTTCATTAATCTGATCCTTTTTTTCTTTTTCTTTTTTTAAAAATCAAATTCTGTTGGGGCCCATGCTGCCAATTTCTAAGGACACTGGTTCAGTGGTCATGTTGTGTGCTAATGATTTCTTCAAAGAGAGCAAGGAGAGCTCAGCCATCGCAAACCTGTGATGATATCTATAAGCCACTGAAAATACAATGTTGACCATACCCTTGGTAAAGCAAGCACCTATAAGTGTACGGAGGCACTGGCATATCACATTCTATGATATACGTGGGTTTGGAGGCCCGTGACACTAATAAAGAGATGCGCTCTCCTAGTGTGAGGATGTCATTGGTGAGCAGGGACAGAGATGTTCTGATGGAGAAATTTGCTCATAGGGCATTAAAGACCCAAAGAGAGGAAATTTCTGTATAATATTGTAGCACCTTGTGAGATGGAATGGTGTTGAGAGAGCAAACTGGGGTCAAAGTATGCTAGGGTGGATCTAGAATGAGAAGATTGTAAACTGCTTGTAAAATAATAGGAAGGGACATGATGAATATGGGAAGCATGCAGAGGGAGAGCTGAGTCAGGACAGTAATAAGACAGGCAGAGATAGGGTCAGTGTGGCAAGTGGCGGGTTTGGAAAAGGAAAGTAGAAAAATGTGTCAGAGTGTTAGCAATAAGGACGGACTGATGGAGAGCTGCAAAAGAGCGTGGGGTGTGAGGGGAGGTCACATTGGTTTAGGTCAGTCTTCAGATGTAAGTCGATATTTACTTGTAAAGTATAAAAGTTAGTTGGGAAAACAGGCCAAGCAAATATTGATTTAAACCAACAGCTGGTATGAGCTTTTAATATTGTTGTTCCCTTTGTTCACTACAGCATCAGAAGCTGAACTCTTCTTTATTTACTTACAGGTAGGTATGGTGCAGATAACTTTGATAGAAGCTTTTAGGCTTGCTACCAGTGATCTGAAGCTTGACCTGTGAAAACTGTCCTTTCTGGGCGTCAAAAGTAAGGTAGTTTTAAAAAGCAGTACGGGGCCTCTCCTAAGCGACCTGCCAATCATGCTAAACTGAAATGTTATTTGCAGTGGTTTTGGAATGTGGTTTAATAATTCCCAGAGGACAGAATTCAGACTGTGAAATACGTTTCACTTTGGACCTGAGGACAGACCTGCAGTGTGGTTCTGAAGGTGAAAGCTGGTGTTTATATCCAGTAAGATTCATGGCCTAAAGCAATTCATGAACTTGCTGGGAAATGTTACTAGGGAGGTGTACACTGCTTTGAATGTTTCTTTTTTTCTTTTTCTTTCCTATGTAGATTGTTGTACAGCTGTTAAAGAATGTTAAAGTGCATGGTAGAAATAGTTCCATTTCAGAAATATTTATACAATGACAGAATAGATAAGTACCTGACAACAAACTTACAGTGAGGAATATTTAGTATTTCATTATTCCAGTTTTCTCACCAGACAGGTAGTTATTATGTATATGCTATACAAAAACACAATGGGTTAGTTTTTAAATTTCTCTTTTTGCTTAACACACTGATTCTTTGGCAGAGAGGTGCCTGACTGTAAGAAGAAGTTTTAATACTTAAATTTGTTAGTGATTCATAACCGTATTTCAGAACATCTGACACTAAAAATAATTACTATTACCTGTAGGCACCAAGTTAATAGCAATATGTTGCTAGAGAAAATTCTGTTGCTATACCCTCCCTACTTGCTTCCAACTTTCTTTTCTGTTGAGACAACTCAAAGACAAGAATTAGATATATTTTACTCGTCAAGTAGTTCCTTGGCTTTCATTTAAAAAAATAACTTTTACACAGATGAAATTTCTCTGCCTTACTTCCAGATCAGTAACATGTACAGTATTTCTTTACACATTAGAACTTGAGTTCATTAGAAGTAAAAGATATATCTACGAGATCAATTATTTGCACTCATTTTCTTATTTTCTTCAGATTCATTACACATGCAGATGGGTTCAAGTGCAGTACATGATAAAGCTGTTTGATGGAGTTGCATGCTATTACCTGAAAGGTCATATATTCACCTGATTCCCTTGAAATTTGCTGGATACACAACTGAAGTGATTTCGGTCAAACCCCGAGGCTGTATATTTAATGCACATTATTAATACATGTTATTTAATAATGCAAAATATTAAATATACATATATGTGATACAATTAATGAAATGAAAGCTTTCTTATCACATTGCTTTAAACTCCAGTAGAAAAACAAGATCATAAAAGTAAATTCTAATGAGTCCTAGTCCACTTGCAGCTCTCATGCAGTTTGACGGTAGGCTCTGTCCTGAAGCAACCCAAAACCTCTGGATGCTGGTTGTCTGAGACGGTGTGTGTTGGGTCAGTTGGGTTCTTTCCTGAATACCCACCTTGCAGTGACATGGAGAAGTCACTGACTGGTAGGTATTCCTACAGATTGTCCTTCCCTCATCATACTGAGGTGGCTTTTAGACACATGAAGATTACAAAATATTGCTGAAAAGCTTAGGGAACTGGGCCGCTGTAGTCTCAGGTAGTTGTTAGTGAAATATTCTGATAGATTTGTTGTGAATAATCTATATTACTTTATTTTCTATATTACAGCATACACAGTTAAATATGAACTTCAAGGCATTTAACTAATGTTTCACCTTAGAAATGGTGCTTTCTCCGTCATTTTATTTCCTGCCACATAAACAGAGTAAATGGCTCGTAATCCAGAATTGCCATAGGCTCTCCCCAGATATCCAGGATATTACATCCAGTTCTGTTATAAGCATTAAAGATTAAAATCTTTGAAAATTAACTTAAAGACAAAAATGATAACTGCATTTCATAACAATTATTTCTTTCAAGATTTGTATCAATCTTTAAGTAATTACAAATATTGTGGCATTAGAAAGGAGCAGTTTGCTGAAATTTATATTAGGTATCTTCACCAATGGCATATGTAATGTCCTTTCTAATTTCCTTCATAAGAGGGTAAATATTCTAGGGGCTGGCCGGTTGGCCTTCATCATGGTTTGAGCTCACAGTGTCACAAGTGCACTTCGAAAATGATTGCTTGCAAAAGTACAGTTGGCAGCTTGGACAGTGTACTCACCTAAACATCTAAATAAAATAACGTTGTGCAGTAAAATAGTAGTGCAGATGTCATCTGGATGCTTCATTTCTCCTCTTTGTAGAGCAATGTCCACATAAATGTAAATGAGACAGGGTTTGCAAGGAATATCCTTTATTAGACTGGCTGATCCGGTGAAAAAATAGATGGGCATAGCAGCCCTTCCTGAGTCTGTAAATGCATGCACTTCGGGGAAGTTTTTAAAAAAAACCACTATCTTTGTGTGCATTTGTTCCATGTATATGAATGTAAAGTACTGCCATATACATATAGTTTACCTACGTAGTTGACATTCATAATTGTGTTTGTGTGTGTATAAAGCGACTGCCAAAACTTGCTTAAATGCAATGCTTGACATGTAGTACCTGGGGTAATGCTAAACAAAGACAATTGTCTCTCTCTATGTTTTTATCAAAATAAAAGGAATTTGATAGCTACAACATAAGGACCTTATTTTCTGACCTTGAAGGTTTCTGAAAAACAGGCTGTGCACTTTAACTTATTTAAATGTCGTTAGTTTATGGCCTGCAATATTCAACAGTTTAAAGTTGCTAATTAGAGTAATCATTACAAAAATGTATGTGAGAGGATGAACAGTTTTTATTAGCTTTTTATAATGTGGCAGCAGGTCAAAACAGAGATTATCTACCATACTTCTAAAGTTCAATATGGTCATTTAATTAATTGTGTGGAATGCTAGCTAAAGTGTTAGACGTATGCAATCAAAGAACTTTTTGTCCCCTGCACCAACCTGTGGTGTTTGTAAAATCTCAGTTGCTTCTCCCCATTAGACATATTCTAAAAGTAATATGCATACTCTGTCATGAATGCCAACCATTGCACATTTTTGCTTAAGAGCTGCATTGGGATCAGCTTATTTTTCAGAAACCAGGAAATTTGTTCTGTTTTGGGAATAGCCACTGGGGAAGGTCAGAAGCAAGGTTACTGGTAAGACCACGGGTGTTATTTTTTAACTGATTGGTTGAAGCACACCTGGAAAATGGTATTCTGAGAACTACCACTTTCCAGCAATGCTATAGTTGCTTACTGATTTTGAACAAAAATATTTATTCAAAATTGCTTGATTAAAAAAATAATCCATTGTTGTTCATTCAGCCATCTGGTTTTGCACTTACAAGAGTACCATTAGCATAATTAAATTAACACTTTTTTCTCCCAGTCTTTCTTGCATTGCCATGTACTCCAACTTATTTATACAATTTTAAGTGAGGATACATTTTATAGTTAAATCACGGAATTGAATTAATGATGTCTCTTGTTAAAATTCTATCTTAAAGCATTGTCTTCAAGTTCTAAATGAGTTGGGGATAGAGTAGTGTTTAATTTAAAAGCATACAAACCTATTATTTTGCAAGCTTTAAAATATTGATGACAATGTTGGGGAGAAGATGTCTAACTAGAGCAATAAGCAAGTAATTTTGAAGAAGTACACATTGACTTCAGGTACATGTCACTTTAAATTTTGCCTGATATGTTTATGCAATGGCAGTGCTCTGTTCTGTAGGTCTTGTCCCTATGTAGTTTAAATAATAATAAAATCTTCAGTTGCAGCAAGGATGGCTAATAAAGGCTAGTAGAAAGGACATTTTCACCATTACTTGGACACAATACGATTCTCCACTTGCTTTTTTACACATTTCAAATCCAGAAATTGCAACAATCACTTCTCCCACTACAGATTGCCTCTCAAAGGAAACAATAATTGTTGAACCGCACATATGTGATTTTCAGCGAGAATTGAAGAAAATGATGCATTTAATTAACCAAATCCTAATTTTTCAGGAATCCTTGGATGTCCAATGTCTGTATGTCCAATGACTCTAACTCGCAAAGACAAGGAGTATGTGCCATAGGTGATGTGAAATAACGAGGAGCAGTTTGCCTGTTTTAAAACTCATGAAGGCTTCTTAAGCATCTGATGTTTTGTATGTGTGGTCTGTGCATATATGTATAAACTGTATTTTGCACAGGCTACCCCATTTATAATGAGGTATTTAAATTTTGTACCACTGAATTTTATTGGAAACAGGCTGTCAAATTTCACATTGGTCTGTGTGGTCTTTCAAATGATTTAGTAAATTAATTCAAATAATTAAAATAACTTATTTCTGCCTTTTCTGCTTCTTCAGGTTTCATTTTGCTCCATTTTCAGGTCACGCGCTCTTTATTTCATTCTCCTCAGCTTCCTGTTCAACACCTTCATCTGAGACCATGTCTATACTGAACAAACGCTGAGTCAGTATTAAGTACTAGAAATAATCTATCCACAGCAGTATGGAGCTCCGAGACATAGTAATTAGACCATGTGCATTCTTCACTATAGTATGCAATATGGCCCTGTCCTTAATCCCCCTTCTTCAGTGTCTCCTGCTCCATTCATCTGCGGCTCCTGCCCTCAGCTGCCTGAGCACTTGGGTGAAGGAGCTTCTCTGTTGGCCATACTGCCAGGGTAAGCAGAGAGAGCCTATTTCTTATGGCCTGGATGATGGAAGCCAGAGGAGGAAGCCCAGGTGCTACCAAAGACTACCTGCGGTTTATGAAAACTGGCAGAAAACCAGATCTGTATAGCAGCTTGCCAAACACTTGATGTATTCATAGGCTTTTTCCTGCGCTGGAATCATCTTACTACATGCTCTCTTACATAGCTCGCTGTTCTTTGCACAGGTTTTGTTTCATTTATTTTTGCTTAAATGAAGACCAGATTTTCCAGAAAGGGGATTCTTTCTTGCGGTTATGGGGTTTAGTAGAGTTTAGGTTCCTCTAGAACCTACATTACTTACATTCTCCAGCAGCTGCTAAGAGGTATCATAGCCACAGATGACAGTGAATGAAAATTCAGTTATTCTGTCGGACTATTTGAGAAAGCTGCTGTTAAGGAAGAATTTTGCCATCGTTGTGTCCCTTCCGATTTAGCATGTTAATCTGTGGTACATTTTGCATAAAGGTAATTCGTTCACAGTAGGCATGTTACCTAGTGTTTAAGACATTGACAACATATGAAACAATACCTGTGAACTTTGATGGAGAAAACATGGATAGTAACTTGGGCAGTGAGCAAGGGATGGTGAAGTAGTATCAGTATACCTGTTAAAGCAGGGAGTTCTAGCTCTGTCTGGCAATCTCTTCTTCTTCAGCACTCAATTTTGCATTGCCTTATTCTTCTGTCTAAAATTTTATAATGAAGCACATATCTTTCTATTTGTTTAGACATCAAAATACAATTCAGCCACTCACCTTAAACACTGAATATTTCAGGTACACAAAGTGGTCTCAAATTTAAAGAGAAATTTTGCATCAAGATTGAAAATCTAGACCAAGATAATGAATCTTGATACAAATCTCGATGCAAAATTTCCCTTTAAATTATCAGTCTGATAAATAGTACTCCTTGCAGAATTGTAGTCTCCATTACCTTGCATGCTTTTGCAAGTGAGTCATTTCGGAGACTATAGTGGGAGTTTCGTTATATAGGCACTTAGTGTCTTTAAGCATTGAAATACTTAGCCATTTTAACAGCCTAATATAGGCATGTTTTGAAAATCTTGCTTCTAAACACCTTTTCTTGCAGTATGATGGGTATTTTTTCAAGGTTTGCTCTTTGAACATTTATCAAGCTCTTCAGTCATCTAGGCTTTTGCATTCTTATGAAACCAATGCCAAAGGTAGTGTTGATGTCTGACACTGTGTTGCACTTCTGGGTGGGAGTTGGTGATAAGTGGAAATAATAATGCTGCAAATCTATTGACAAATGTTAGTGTCTAACCTGATAGAATTGCAACAAAGCATAACAAGCAAACAAGTAAACCGATTCTAGGTTCAGGTAATAAACATTGCAGCTGAAGGAGGAAAAAAAAAAGTGGGATTAGATGGGAAAGACCATTATTGCATCAAAATGATGCATCTGTGAGCTCCTTTCATGAGTGTTTTATGACTAGGCAAACACATTTTCGTGTTGGCTTCTGCAGTAAATGTTTCTCCTTTATTACTTGATAGCCACTTAGAATTTAGCCTGATTTTTAACAGTGCTAACATACAGTACTAGGAAAATTTATTTGAATAAAATAAAGCTACATTCTTCTAAACTGGAGTCATAATATTAATACTTAAAATACACAGCAACATGCTGGGAAAATGGGATAGTTATTTAGATATATTATAAAATGTATCCCACTACTTTGATGTGATTCACTACTATTTCACCAAACCAATTTAAGAGTCTCCTGCGGAGAGGGAATAGTGCAATTAAAATTAGTAACAGAGATTTTCACATTCATATATCTAATTCAGGGATGGATGATAATGAATTAAATACTTTTTCCTTCTTCTGAAGTCAAATCAGTATTAAATGAATCTGAGCTAGAATTCATATCTAAAGAGTTTGCCTGTGTGCAGTTACAGCATTTGGAGACAGATTTTCACATGAGAAATAGGTGTCCCAGCTCAGGTTTGCATGTTAGTTGTCTTTTTTGTTTGCCTGCATTTTTTCCATTAGATTATTGAAAATTATGTGAATGTATAACAGCAATTGCTAAAAAGTTAAATCACTTTGCAGTATGTTGTGCTCCATAAAACTAAGAACTTCCTGGGAAGAGAACTGCTGTCATTAAATTTGCCTTGGACAAGAATTAAGGAAGGTAGAGCAAAAGACTGATAGCCCTGGGAACAACAGTCTCTAGACACTTGTTAATCAGACATTGGAAAACCCAATGGATAATCCTCCAGGGTGAAGTGGCTAAATTTGTTTGTAGACTTTATGAATAAGAAGCGGTTCTCAACTCATTATGAAGCAGCATAAAAAAAAATAACAAGGATATGCTGTTGTCTATGTATGATATTACTCTGAAAAAAACCCCAAAACACCAAACCTCGAGCCTCCTCCTGGTAATTCCCATAATTAGACAAGGAAATTAGATATCACTTCTTAACCAAACAAGTCAGTGTAGGAAGAGTTGCATTAACCCTTCACCTAACCACAGATTAAATAATAGTTCTATATTAGTAGGGGTCTACTGGTAAGATAGTATCTTCGATGACTCCTGCTGCACTCACTGAGTTTGCAATATATCTGATCACTTTTGTTTCTCAATAAAAGCTTTTAAATAAGCAAATGAACAAACAAAACTATCCCCCTGTGCTGACTGCACTTGCATTTGCAGATGGTATGTAAATACTGAAAAATGTAAATTACCCATTCTTTAGAGACCTGACCAGTAATGGGGCTGATGAAGAACAGGAATCAAAACAACTGTGAGTTTAAGGTAGATGTTTTTTGTGCAGTGTTACCATGTGTGGTGGGTTGACCCTGGCTGGATGCCAGGTGCCCACCAAAGCTGCTCTATCACTGTCCCTCCTCAGCTAGACAGGGGAGAGAAAATATAATGAAAGGCTCATGGGTCAAGATAAGGACAGGGAGATCACTCACCAATTACCGTCATGGGCAAAACAGACTCAACTTCGGGGAAAAAAAAATTAATTTATTACAAATCAAATCAGAGCAGGATAATGAGAAATAAAAACTAAATCTTAAAAACACCTTCCCCTCCCCTCCATTCTTCCCAGGCGTAACTTCACTCCCAATGTTTCTCTCCCTAACCCCCCCTCCCCAAGCAGTGCAGGGGGATGGGGAATGGGGGTTGCGGTCAGTTCACCACGCATTGTCTCTGCTGCTCTTTCCTCCTCGGGGGCAGGACTCATCACACTCTTCCCCTGTGCCAGCATGGGGTCCCTCCCATGGGAGGCAGTCCTCCACAAACTTCTCCAGCATGGGTCCTTCCCACAGGCTGCAATTCTTCATGAACTGCTCCAGCATGGGTCCCTTCCATGGGCTGCAGTCCTTCAGGCACAGACTGCTCCAGCGTGGGTCCCCCATGGGGTCACAAGTCCTGCCAGAAAACCTGATCCAACGTGGGCTTCTCTCTCCACGGGGCCACAGATCCTGCCGGGAGCGTGCTCCAGCGCGGGCTTCCCACGTGGTCACAGCCTCCTTTGGGCAGCCACCTGCACTGGCGTGGGGTCCTCCCCAGGCTGCCGGTGGAGATCTGCTCCACCGTGGACCTCCCTGGGCTGCAGGGGGACAGCCTGCCTCACCAGGGTCTTCCCCACGGGCTGCAGGGGAATTTCTGCTCCGGCACCTGGAGCACCTCCTCCCCCTCCTTCTTCACTGACCTGGGGGTCTGCAGGGTTGTTTCTCTTACATGTTCTCACTCCTCACTCCAGCTGCAGGGTTTTTTTTTTTGCACAGCAACCATTTCCCCTTCTTAAATATGTTATCCCAGAGGTGCTACCACTGTTGCTGATGGGCTCAGCCTTGGCCAGCGGCAGGTCCATCTTAGAGCCAGCTGGCATTGGCTCTGTTGGACACGGGGGAAGCTTCTAGCAGCTTCTCACAGAAGCCACTAGCGCCCCTCCCCCCCCCCCCGCTACCAAAACCTTGCATGCAAACCAAATACCTTATGTTTATTTTGGAGGCATTTTGCACTAGTTCTTGCATGTTGCTGATCACTTTGGGGCTGAACAGCAGTATCTTCCACTCACATTAGCTTTATTACATGTATGAAGAAATCAACACTTCATAGGAGAAATAATTTATTGTGCTTTACTTTTAAAATATAAATTGTAAACATATTGTAGACTTGACAATGTACATGCCTGTAAATGCCTTCAAGATGGAAGCTAGTCTTGTACCCTATGTATTGATTGCTAAGTTTTTTAAGGTAAAAAAAATTCTGGAACGTACTTATTCTAAATGTGAGGAAACGTTTATAACTTGCCCAGATGAAAAAAAAACCACAAAACACCAACCCATAACAATAGCTATTCTGTTAAATCTAAACTGATTATACTCATCTGAGTTCAAAAAGTATCTTATAACTTACTATTTACTTTATACTATATACTTTGTAACAGCACTGTGCTGATTACTAAGTGAATATTTTAGTTACTAAACTGGCTTGCATACTCATATTTGCAGAAGTGAAAACTGAGGTGTCTGTGCATTTCGCTTGAGCACAGAATGCCACAGGATGCAAAAGGATAAGTGATAGAAAAGGGGTTGCTGCAGTTCTGTGAAAACTTGCTGTGAGACAGTATGTTGCAAAGCGAGTATGTGAGTTAGGCAGTGGAGATGTTTCATAGATTTTTCTGCTTTTAAAATGGAGGACACAAGCTTTTTTGTGTTCCCATAACTCAGATTTGTTTTATAGCACCAAGGAAAATCAGATGGTTGAGATTCCACCAAAAAAGTAAGTTAATCAAACTAAACAGCATATTTTAAATGGTGTAAATGAGCCAGCTAAGAAATGTGATGACACCCAGTCTTACATGCTTCCATGTACTGCACTGGCACTGTGCAAGGCCCGAACACTTTGTAACATTATTATTTCCCATTTACCTGCAATGTTGCCCTGAGGTTCTTAGAACTTTAAGTGCAGTAAGTTTTCTTGTCTCCATCCCATTCTTTTCTTCCCATCACAAAGGTGATAAATCATAGTGACCCTCCTTGTAGTAAAGAAAAATGGGCAAGTCTTTATGCAGCTTCTGTCAATGCCATCCTTTCAGACTGCTGGAAGAGGTCACCAAGATCAAATATAGACATCTCCCACTAGAGTGGAGCATGTGACCTTCAACTCTTTCCCAGCACCTGCCAACCCATCAATAGCCAGTTTTAGGATACAGCTAGGCTGAAGTTACTGCAAGCCTTACATTGAAGGAGAGCTTTGAGCAAATGAGTGAACATTTATGTCAGCTGGAAAAGGCTTTAAATCCAACTATATTTCTATGGTTTGCAGTCATACTCTTTGAGTCTTGATGAAGCTTGATTCTGTGTGTGCTTTGTGAGAGAGCTGCTGGATCTGACTCTTTGGGGCTTGTATAGTTTGGATTCCTTGTCTCTGCTTGTGCAACAGAAACAGGGTTTTTCTACAGTATTTTGACTGTTCTGTAGCCTTGCACAAAGTGAGAGGAAAGGATTTGCCCTAAACTCCTATGGCCATTTGTCTCATTGACCGATCTACAATCTCGCTTTTAGTTCTGTTAAAAGTGCTGTTTTAAAATGTCTGGTTTTTCCTATGCACGTCTTCACTTCAGGCAGACAGACACGAGACCCTTTCATTGCACTCATGTGAGCAGCGATGCACAGAAGTGGTGCAAGGAATGAACCAAAGTTTACAGTCTGGTTCAGTAATTCATTAATTTAAGGCAATCTATTTACTGTCTAATTTGCTTACTTCAACTATTTTCTAATCTGAGGTATCTTTCGTGTATTGTAATTTACTGACAGCAATGTCAATTTTTACATGTGTGTATTCCAGCAAAAGAATTATCATAAAGCACAATTGTATTGTGTAAACAGTAATACTTATGGCACTCCATTTGCCTGAATACATTAGAGTCCATTAAAAAAGGACTGTTTAAAAATGTGACTTTCTCCTTATTTCCTACCTTTTGATTGTCATTGTTTGCTCGGTTATAAAGTGGTTTGTTGACACCAAATATTTTAATAATTCCTTTCCAAGGCCTTCTGCCTATGCCTTTGAGATGCTGCTATAGTAATTAAACTGTCTTTTAGTTGAAATGCTTGCGAAGCGTCCAGTTCTGTGCCTGGCAGCTGGTGATGCATTATAGAGACATTGAGCTAATCGATTAAAACCGCAGAGGCATGGGAGTTGTCTGACAGCACTGTACTAGGATGAAATTAGTTGGAATTGCATGGTGAAATTAAGGGGAATGCAGGTGATTGCAGCTCTTCTGGGAGAATCCTGGGTGAGAGGGACACTGTGCACTGATCCCTGTGTAATTAGGACAGCGATGTTTTAACAGTATTTCTAAAGTATTAAAATGGACTGGGTAAATCAGCAGGGTTGTTTCCAGTGAACTTGGCATCCATCCACTGTGACTAAAATAACATGAAATTTTTCGGCTGCTAGGAAATGTGAAATTGGACTAATTGTCTTCTAACTAGTCTGCTAGCGCGTTAGTCTGTAGCAGGTCAGGAGTACAAATGCTGTATGCTATCGGGTCTATCATTGGAGCTTAAGACATGCTGCTATACTTGTAAGTTAAATTACACAGAGTTTATGGTAGAATATTTAATTGGAATAAAGACAATGCAAGTACAAACACAAATTGAATCACAGTCCATAAAGGCATCTTGGATATACTAGTTTGTAAAACTGCCTAATGGGTCTCCTTTGAAATATTCCAAATAGTACTCAAAGAGGCAGTCCTAATTCTAGACGGTCTAAGTAGAGATGTTCCTTTTCCCTTGGAACTTGCTCTATACAAATGCTAAGGAACCCATAAAATTAATTTCCAGGAAAATCATGGTTAGCTTTTCTAGCTAATAAATCAATCAAACTTTCATATTACTCTGATAATTGTTCTAAGCAGTGCTGGGCATAAAGGAATCCACTTTCAACTGTAATTGTACATCTTTTCATTTAAATTTGGCGATATTGGTGACGGTGGGTAGCTGTTGAATGCCTGTTTTCAATACCAAAACCAACATTACTGCTGTATGTTCGACTCTGAAGCAAGATGACGAAAGACCCATTAGATGTAAGGAAAGAGACCTCCTCCTGTCTTCCAGAGGTGTAGAGGGCACTGATGACTGTCCTTTGAGGCCTTGTGGAGACCATACTGCACTCCCAGCTGTAGCACTGGTGTCCTCCAAAGGCTCTTCCCCTGGAGCAATGGCAACTTCTCTCTCTCCCTTCCTCTCCTGCAGCCCCATTCCCGTAGAGCTGCGGGGCAGCAGAGGGTGATGCCCTCCCTGGAATTTGGGAGCCAGGTCTGTCTGGTGGATTCCAGCTGCTGCATTTCATGGGTGTTATTGCAAGGGAAGCTGATTATGCTGGAGTTAAACTTCCAGCAAAGCAGAGTAATGCATTACTATAAAGGAAGAGTCACCCCTGCCTCAGCAGAAGAGAGATTATTTGGCAGTCAAACCAATGCTGTATACAAAGACAGAAATAGTAGAACTCAGCAGAGGCTTAATTCAATGTGAATGTGCCTCCTGAATAAAATAAAACCCAAACAGCAGGATCCTTTAGCAAGTACATGGAAGTGCTTGTTGGGCAGGGCCCGCGATCGGCCTCTCTGTCAACCTTTGAGCGCTGGTTCCTGATGGGAGTGGTACTCGGTTAGAGGCACTCGGTTAGAGGCCAAACGCTGTGTTCAGGATCTAGGCTAGAATAACTTCGGGGAAACGTCTTTCCTATCACTGAATCCGGGAGTTAGTGGCCATAGTTTTTGCCCTGTGCTTGTCTTGTATTCAGCCTAACTAGTCAGGTCAAATCGCTCCTGAACTCACAGTTTCCTCTTGTAATTAATTGCATACTGAACTGGTACGACAGACTGATAAAACACAGTGGCTTTTTAGAAACTATATTCCTAATTTTGTTTTGAAACAAATTTGCTTATGAGTTCTTTCTCATAGTGTCTTACCTTTAAGCTGCCATATTTAACATGTCTTATTTTCTTTTTCATTTTAATTCAAGCAGTCAAGACATTTATTTTGGAAAGAGTTTCAGCCATGCGATAACATGTTTCATGCTAAATAACCAATATGTGCTCACTCCTACTGCATTGAACATTTGTTTTTTTGTTGTGCCTTTGGTCTGGGGTTGTCAGGGGAGGGGGTGTGTGTTTGTTTTTGTAGTTACTTTAAATTTCTTACATTGAAGAATAAATAGAGAGCGCTTTTGTTACAAGGAACATACCTTACATTGCTTATGATATAATGATACATTTTATTTTTACAGCTATATTGACCACATCTGTTTTAAAAGCAAAAGCTACAGCATATTTAGGAGAACATTTATGTAAGCGATGGGAATATACAGACTGCACTTCTCAATTTTTTTCCCTTTTAATCTCCACATTCTGCTGTACACATAGGCACAGAGCACACCTCTCCATTCTCCTGTCACAATGAAATAACAATTTCATTCACCCTGAGTATATCTTTGTCTTCCATGATGAGAAGTACCAGTAACTGGAATAGTAATTTGGCACTGGAAGGGGAATTCAGTATCATCAAACAGTATGTCATACATTTTTATTAAGCTTTATCTAGGATGGAGTAAGACTCCAACACTGCCCTTATCTACCAAAATTTCTTTGTCTACAAAATGAACTACCAAAGAAAGCCATTGGATTATTTTTGCAAATTTACCATTTGTAAAGCTATTCTTTCTTCACTTGAACATTTGCCTGTAAACCAAGAGTGGCATGTAAGTTATTTTTAAAAAATACTGTAGAGTAACATTTCCAGTTGTTCTTAATAGGCCTGTGTATGCATCAGTTCAAGAAGTTATGTTTTGAAATGTTTAATACCTAAAGACTCTTAAAAGTTGCAAGAGGTAGAGAGAAGTATTTTGAAAAATGTGTGACTGGACACTACTGGACAATCTTGACTTACAAAACTTATCACAGCTCTAGTAATGAAGTCATAACTAGTGCCTGTAGATTTAATTTGGATTTTTATGCTTTCGACTTAGCCAGATTTTGATTTTTTTTTCAGCATCAGATTATAATTTTATTTGGGATGCTTATTCTTGTGCATTTTTCAAATATCAAAACTACATGGCTTAAGGGCTCTGTTCTTTATCTTCTATTCCTGTTGAAGAACTACTGGGAAACTTTCTTAAAAGATACTCTTAGAAGAACATGCTTAAATATTTCTGTGTGAAAAGCCAAGCAGGTAAAAAAATAGTGGGAATCTGTTTTGGATTAGATCCTTATCTATGATCTTGCTAAAAGCAGAAATCTGACTTGCATCAGGCGACTGTCCACATTTTCAGCTCTTTTAGGCATGATGGTGAAGAGGAAAACTCCACATTTCAGTAAATCATCTGGAAATGACAGGGAATGGGAAATGCCCCAGATTTTTAAGGGCAATGATTATCCAGTCATTATTTTAACTGGTTATTTCTTAATAACAAGTTTCAAATGCAAAACAATTTTTGAATGCTTGGAAACATGGTAGTTTAACAGAAGCCAGAAGAGGCCTAATCAAAACCAGACTGTAAATTTTAAACAAGGAAACCTGAAAAATATCTCTCAAACTAGAAGAGTATGAGTTGTACTCAAAAAACTCATGAAAGGTTTAACTGTAAATGGACCCAAATATGTGTGATAAGGTAATGAAATGCTAAAACGGTGATATAACATCTTTTCTTCCTGTGCCTGAATTTAGTTCTTTGATAGAGCACAGATCAAGCGCTTATTAAAATAACAATAACAAAACCAAAACAAAACCCCCACAAAACCACCAACAAAAACCTAGAACTTTTTAAAGGGTATTACATAAAACCACTGCACTGTTGTATCGAAGCTCTAATGAACATGTGTTAATATATCCAAGCCAGCTTTCAAAGGGAAGTTGTCATGCACTTTCTCAGTGAAACCACTGTTTCATGCACGTAAGGTGCACTGTAAACATGTTCATATAATCCAAATATCTGGAATACTTTTAAAATAAAGCTGGGAAAGATTACTGGTGTTTCATTGACCAATGTCCTCACTTTGTTTCCCTTACGTATGTTTTAATGTGAGGTTTAAATGTTTTGTTTACACCTCTCCAATCTGGCATGTAAGCTTCCATTCATATTTTTTATGATGCTGAAAATGTTGCATGTGGCACATGTCCCTTAGACTCTTCAGATCTCCGTTTCCATACACTTCCCAAACCCATCAGCAAATGATCAGGGACCTCTACAGCCAACACCCTTCCAGCCTTTGCATTAACAGCTCACTAGTTTCAGCTTGTGTGCAAAACCGAGGTGTGTAGCATTCTCTGAAGCAGCATTGTCAGTGCTCCCCATCCCCACAGCCGGTCTAGTTCTTCAGGAGTTGGATTCTGTTATCTCCTGAGCTTTCTGGGCTGCTTTTAAGTCATGTACTTAAATGTGCAGTCCCAGATGGTTGTGATCTAATGGCAGAGCATTTGGAGGCTTATGTGTGCTGCATGCCAGGTCGCATCTCGCACTTGCCAAACGCAGCACCTGGAGGATGTACCAGGATGGGATGCTTTGCTTTTGCCTTTGTTTCATTTTCTTCTGCCTTTCCGCTTGCAAACTCTTTGGTTTGGTTCTATGCTGCAGGGCAAGCTGATTTCACACAAATAAGCTGAGGTGCATGCTATGAAAATATGATAGGTGTTCACTTTGTTCTCCACACCATGGAGCAACAGCTACCACAGCTTTTTAACACTTTTTTTTTTTTTTTTTTTCAAAATAGACCAAATTTACTTTTATTGACCATTTTCTGAATTTAATTCCAAGCATGTTCTGTTGTTGTTATTTTTCATGGAAGTGACAAATGATAGACACTACGTTTCCAAATAAATAAAAGTTGGTGAAGTTTTTTGAGGCAGGACACATTTCTGGTTGTATTTTCTCATCGCTGCTGTCCTTTTCCTCTGTTATCTTCCATTCAAATAGTACCGAAGTTAGAGCTGTATGTACTTTTTTCTAGGCAGAGTTTGCGGTGCAAAAGGAAATTCAAATTCTATGTATGTCTTGCCAGAGAAGAAAGCTTTTAAAGATTTCATTGTGAGATAAGGACGTGCATCCAAAAGGGCTTTATAGCTGAAGGAATATCAGTTCCCAGTGGTCTACAGGTTTATTCAACCAGGGCAGTTGTCTCCTCATGAGTGGAGAGTGTGATTGACTGTACCAGACTTCCCTCTGGAATCAATTCATGTTCCTATGTACTATTATAGCATGAATGTGAGGTGCTCCAGCAGAGCTAATTAGGATACTAAGGTGTGCCTTAGAATCATAATTTTCTTTCATCTTAATTTTCTGTGCAGTGACTTTTAAGCTCAGCTTTTTACAACCTTCTGACTATGGCTGTAGGACTAAGACAAAAAACGAAACAGACTATTACTAAGATAATCAGCCATTGTCACCTTAGAATGATTGCACATCCAGTAAGAAATGAAGTAAATACAGATAGAGGGTTGCAATGAAAATACACTTTCTATTTCTGCCAGAACATCAGTAATGCTTCCTTTGATGCCATGTAATATCTAAGCATGGATTACATTCTGAACTAAGGGATGGAGGTAAGCCTGTAAATTTTGTTGGCTAACTGTGTAAAAACAACAATGTAATGATTGAATGTTGCCTGAAAGGAAACTGAAACCAAATATGCAACTGTTTTATTTAAAGGCTAGCTATATTAATAGGTCAAATTATTGTGCTAACTATATCAATAATACAGGTTAAAAGACAAGAATGGTGCGACAGAAACACCATACTTGAAAAATTTCCCGTTGTCCTTTTCTCATAAAACTATGATAGATTAAAAAAAAAAAAAAAAATCCTGATAGGTGAATTAATTGATCAGTTTGCTAACAGTACATTTTGAAGAAATATTTCTAGTCAAATAAAATTTGCTGTTACCAATTCCAGGCATTGTTTATTTTCTTATCGTTTTTCCCCCTTGAAGCAATTCCTGTAGGTCTATGGATGGAGAGGCATTTATTTTGACACATTACATGAAATGATTTGCCCTTCCAACATGCCTGAACTCAAGATGTTATTACAAAGGCCAAAAGAGTTTGTCTGTATGGACCTAATTAATTAAAAATGGAAGTTAGAATGGTTAGGTAGTCATTTATTAGAAGATATAAAAATATAAAACCAGACTCTATTAGCTGATGTTTTACTTTTTTCTCCTGGCTGAAGAATTATGAAATTAAATTTGAATTAAAAAAAAAAAAAAGAAAATAGAAAAGATGGATAATGCAAAATTAGGCTGATGTCTTTCTAACCAGATAACTGACTTTTCTGGGGGATGGGGAGGATGCTAACTAGTAATAGTCTTTCTAAAGCTTAATTTGCTATAGTGCCATATCAGAAATCATTTATTCAACCAAAAAGTATAGGTGTCAGCATAAGAATTGCTAGGTTTTGGAGTGGGTAAGAAACTAAACTTAGTAAGATGGCAGTAAAAGGGAGCTTCCTAACAGGAGAGAAGATTTTGAGGACCTTCTCAAGATCTGAAAATAGTTGACCAGTGACAAAAGTAAAAGAAAGAAGTAGTCAGGGCCGAATAATTTTGAGGATTAGAGTAACAGAAATGGAATGAAATTGCATAGCAGAAAGTGCAAAATGATGCACCTGGGGGCTAATAGTACTAAATTCTCTTAAAGCAAGGAATTCCACCGGATAGAAATGACTGAAATAGAGAAATTGATCTTAAAGAGCCTAAAAGGCACCACTGTGATGCAATGTGAAAAAGTCAACTGTAATCCTAAGGCTGGAGTGCTGTTTCCAGTGGAGATTGGATGGTGCTGGTAGAGCTGTAGAAGGGAATGATTTAGATGGAATTATATGCAATACTGGGAACCAGTGGCTGGAACTGGTGGTGCCCCCCGCCAAGGGCTATTGTGCTTCTTGCTCCAGGGTTTCCTTCTGCCTCCAAGGTATGTACCGTGTCTCAGGGTGTTGTATTGGTAAGTTTGGTGCAAGTATATATGCTGTTTCTGCTCAGTACAGGAGGGAAATGAGACATGGAAAGGTTTTACTGGGGTTATAGAGTATTGGTTTGGAGGTAGCCCACTGTTCCCAAGGAGGACTTGCCCCTGTTGGGCTGGGCACAGAGTCTTCTGTGAGGAGGAAAGGGGAATTCAAAGTGTCAAAGATGGAGATAAAGGCTTTAAGGATCATCAGGAGAATGGCTTATTTATCTGGGGACAGAGAAGACGGAAAATCTGGAAATTTGGATAGATTTGGATAGAAATTAGATGTAGTTAGCAAAAAGAAGGCTAGGAGGTGATACGATTGCTCTCCGTGGGGTGCTTAGAATGCCAGGGACCCAGGAAAACATTTTAATTCAGAGGATCGCGTAGTTCCAAGAAGAGTTCGGTATTAACTGGCCACAAATAAATTTAAGCTGGAAATATAATGGAAGACATCCAGCTGCTAAAGTAATCAGGACCTGAAAGAGCTACAGCAAAAGGGGCAAAACATTAAGTCCTTTTCAGAGGGCAATCAATATACTTATGAAAAGATATATGATGATTTGTGCAAATAGATTGCCAAACTCAGTGAACAAGGACATCCTTCCTACTCTTTATCCCTTGATTTCTAAGATATTCAACTAATAAAGTGGAAAAAAAAATATAAAATCATTGACCACCTATAAGCTTATTTCAAAGAATTTTTTGCACATAAGAAAGTCCACGTTCCCACCGCATTCCTGCCTAAATTCCCCTATTTCTATACAAGTAAGGTGCAGAGCAGTTTCTAGAAATGTGTATTGTAACAAACACACAGTGACTTTGTGATACGAATTAATGTAATCTACAGGGCAAGTGGAAAATATCCAATCGCATCCCCTGTGGAAGTGTAGGCTGGACTCGAACCCAAAAGCCAGAGGGGGAACACGCAGCTTCTACGCTTAATTCACTAGACATCCTAGCCTCCAGTTTTATAGTCTGAAAGAATCCTGACTTCTGTTTAGATAACAGATGAGGATGCTGTAGGAGAGAAGCATTATTATGATATGATAGCTCAGATGCAGCCACTGCATGCGCTGAGATTTTTAAATTTTGTCCCTCAGCTGTGGTAGTACATATCTAAGAACACCATGTCTATAGAATGAAAGATCTCAATTTTTGTTCAGACTTGTTATGTTCATCAGTGTGCATTTAAAAAGTTTGTTGAACATGGAGTGTTTTAGGTGAGAGAAAACACAAATGATTGATATTTTAATAACACCCTTCTTATTTTAATGGTATATGTAATCATATTAATACTTCCTCTGTTGTTAAGTATTTCTTGTTACTTGTAGTTACCTCTATATTTATACTAATGAAGGAGGCAACACACTATTCACTGCTCTTATACTCCTGAGTTATTTAACTTTCTGTTCAGGTACTAGCTGTCAATCAAGGCTAATCAAACTGGCACACTTAACATAATACATCATAAAATTTCACAGTAATGTCAACCTGTAATTCTGTCAATCTGGTTAAAGGAAATGGGCTAAAAACAATATTGTCATTTTGTTATAACACAGGGAAACAGAATTTTAGAATAATATTTTTACTGTCTGCTATAAATATATTGTCTACAGCTTTCAAGAGCAGCAGTAGTTTCCTTTAGGAATTGGTCAAATATCCAGAGTTTTGAGTCCTTATTTTTCACTTTTCTCTGATATTTTCAGTGTATCCTGAAAAGGAATGAGGTGTTGCAGGTCTCCCTGTACTGTGACACTGCTGGTGTCCAGGAGGAAAAGAGAAGGGGGGAGGCATAACTTTATTCTGTCTTTGCGTCACTGCAAGGGAGTGTTTTATGATGGAACTGGCCAAGGCTGATTGGACAGTAACATCTGGTAAAGAGGGTTCCCAGCTCTGCTATCAGCTACATTTATATCACTTACATGCTAACAATCGAGGAAGCTCCTAGCAAAAAAACCAAACCAAACCAGATATAATACTATTCCAATTTATACACATGGGAACAGAAACGTGCAGTCTGGCTATTTGCATGGCACAAACCAGAAATGTAGGCAGAAAATGTAAGGCTTCAAAATGCAGTGTCTTTCTGCTTAGGAGATTATGATTTGCAGACCCTTGCAATTTTTTGGTAAGCATGCAAGCCCTTATCTGACAAGGTTAAGTCTGTTGACAATAGCTTGCTTTTCAAAGTTGCCTTTGGCAAAACTCTTACAAATAATTGAGTACTACTGAGTTGTCAGCAAGTTATATTCATTTACTGTTATTAAAATGTATCAAAATGCACAAGTAACCCTATTAAAATGAATGGGTTTTCTCATGTAGTAAAATATTAATTGGGCTAAACAGGTATTAGAGAAGTCTGTGTGGGCATAGCTTCTTCAAGAATGTTCGTAGCCTTCTGTGATGATCTTTATTTGCCTGCAGTAATTGATCATAAGATGTTTCATGTGCTGGGGCAAGAATGTCTTTGGAAGCACCAGGCAAATTTCTCTCTCCTCCTAGAAGATGATTTTCATCAAAATACGGAGCATTGTATAATGAATCACCCAGGTTAGGTGGTCTTTATCAGGTGATGACATGGATGTTTGTAGACCAGGGAAAGTTTAAACAGAAGTTTATGTGAGGTGGATGTTTAATGATCAAGAATCTTAGGTTGTAGGTACAGAAGCTCGAGGAGGAAGGATGGTAACTGAGAGATGTGTAAATGAAACATAGTTAGATCTTCATAGTAAGTAGACATTACATAGAAAGTAATAAAGACAATGAAGGCTGGGAAAATAAGGTGAGAATATGGTCTTTGGAAAAGGCAGTATTAACAATTAGATGCCAATAATTAAAAAAAAAGGGTCAAAGTAGAAGCAAGCAATTGTTTAAGTAATAATCATCTAATCATCGTGCCTCGGTACACCATCCATGGGTATGCATGAGACTAAACAGTGATTGCAGTAAGAGAAGAGAAGCAGAATGGAAACTGAATTCACTTCAGTTTAATATGTGAAAATCCATCATTCTTTAGCAAAGCAGCACAGAGAATCTGAGACAATGACTTCTCATGGCAGATAGACAGGACTAATTTAAAAAAATCAGACAAAGGACTTACAGTGATACAATACTTTGAAGGTGAAGTTTACAAATTATATCTGGAGGGAAAAGGCAGTAGCATTTCAAGCCTACTTTAGTTGCAAGCATAAACAGATTTGTTAGGTAACATTATTCAGGGAATAGACTGCTTGGAAAAATGATAGCTAAGTTCAGGAGCTGTTAACCAGGAAATTTAACAGAGTGGTCTTGCAACAAAGAGCTGCCTCTGAATACAGAGTAAGAGCTTGGAAGTGAATATGCAGTCAATGCAGACATAAAAAGAGCGAAAGCCCCATCCAGCCTCGTGGACTCTCTTTACTGTAATACCTAGTGGCAGTAGAAGATGATGCCATAGACCTAACTGCTCAGAAGCTGTGTACAATAACCTCCCCTGCACCGCTATAAACCCATCGACCAAAAGGAGAAAGAACCATTTTCTCTTCCCAATACCAATGTGAGAAGAATGAATGAGAGAATTGTTGCACAAGTGCTCAAGTTGTTCCCAACTTTAGGTCTCCCTGTTTTGTTTCTCCTGTAAGAGGGGGAGTATGTGATTGCTCTGGCCTCATTGCATTCAAGAGAAGGAAGGACTATCTAGCAAGAGGCCACACCGGCAGGACTGTGTGTTAGTGCAGAGAGAGAGAGAGAATACCTTAAAGGATAATGCTGGTTTACTTCTTCCAATAAAACGCCTGCCTCAAAGTTACAAGAAAGCTGTTTTCTATTAGTCTTTACTGCTGCCACACGACAGTGTTGGGAGTTGACTTCTTTCAAAACAGCAAAAGAAAGTTGGAAGGAAATCTCAGAGTTAACCCTCCTCAAGGCTTTCCATCTGATAAACCCAAAGAGTGACCTGAGAGAAAGGAGCCCTTTGCCAGATCGCAAACTGTAGGGAGGCTGAGCAGACAAACCACTGAAGTGCAGGTCAGTCCAATGATTTATGCAATGTGTAGTGAAGTGGAAAATATTTATAAATCACTTGCCTTCTCTCAGAAAGAATATAGGAATAACAATGACATCACTCTTAAAATGTGGGAAGAGCATTTGAGTGCAAACATCAATGTGTTGCAGAGACATGTTTTTAAATCAAAACAATTCACAAACCAAGAGAAAACATGGAGTACTTAAATAAAGAGGCTTTTTTGTAAAGCAATGAACTGCAACACTCTGTATCATTAAAAAAGAAAAAATGTTTTGTTGCAACTATAAACAATAGTTTTAAGAAGTAAAGCATATATTCTAAGTTTCTTCGGGTGTGGTAATGCTAACTAGTATAGAGGCATGTGCAAGTCGTTCAGACAGAGTAGGAAAAGCTTAGCACAAGAAGTAGGAATCCCTCCCCCAACTTCCAATCTGTTCCTGTAGGAGAAATGACAGTCGCCAAACCCCAAACTTTCTGAGGCAGAAATGTGTCAGGAGTGTAGATGAACACAGAGCAACTGGAATTTGTCTAAGTGTTTTGGGTTTTCGAACATGTCAAGAAAAAGATAGCGCTAGGAAGTTAATTTGTTGAAGCTGAGAGTTGGAGGAGGTAGCCTGAATATGCATGGGGAATGTATTTTTTCTTGGGATCTGTATCCCATTACAATGTTCCAGAAGAGGTTCAGTCTGTTAAGCCAGAAATCTGCAGTGTTACTCAGTTGAGAATTGGTGGGAGTTGTCATTTATCAGGATTATGTTTTGTAAAGAAATTTTGAATGAGTTGGATTTTATTTTTATGCTGAAGCTCCTTGTAGTAGAACTGAAGGTGGCAAAGAAATCACTTGTAACAGTTTGGTGCCGATGTTAGTTATACATGCTGGAGATGTGTTTCAAGCGTTTGTCACCACTCGTAGCCTCCTGCAGCCAAGTCACATCTGTTCAAGTGAAACCCTGATAAGGCATAATAAGAGAATGGGATTCCACTGAAAGCATCATTGAGAAGGTAGCAGTTCTGGTTTTCCCAGCTTCAAAAATGAGCCAGTTTATATGAGAAGCACATCAGGGCATGCTGCTGGTCCAGTCAAATAACATGCTATTAATGAGGCTTAACAAATTAGTAAAGAAGGAATGTTATTTTCCCCTGTGTGGAAGAGATTATCTGCATGGTAACTAGCATGAAAGTATTTTTCTTGCTAAAAGCAGTATTGGCAATGCAGTACTGCTTTCTGGCAAATAGTGAGCCAACAGACAACTGTGACTATGCCATTCAGAAGATCATGTTGGCTTGGGAGACACCTGAGAAATTTTACAAGGGAAAGTGAGTTGGAAATCTTGTTTCAGTTTATAGGAAGATTGAGAAAGAAATTAAAAACTACACTTAGAAAATATATGCTGTGAAAAAACCTAACTGTAGCGCTTAGGGAATGTTGTTTGATAAAGTTTATGGAAGGATAACACAGAAATATAGACTATACTTTGTGAAACACCTTATTGCCAAAACACATGTGATTCTTTACTATGGTAAACATATAGAACAGATTTATACAATTACTAACTGCATTTTCTGTCATCTGAGCTTACCGGGTTTTTAAAAAAACCCCTCAGTTGTAACCCTTCCCACTCTTGAGAAGGGGAATAAAACCTCTTCAGAGGCTTTGTAAAAGGTGTATGGCTTATTTGACCACACCAGGTAAAAAGACAAAATGGAAAAGGTAAGTTTATTCAGCAGCAAATAGGTTATCTTTCCTCTGAACACTACTGGAAAATACATTAATTATTAGTATCTGAGCTCCCCCTTCCCACTCTGCTCCCCACCATTGTTGGGAGGCCACCACTTTTTTATTTTCCTATTATTGAGAAAATATTGGTGAGAGGTTATAGCCTTCAAAAAGAAAGGCAAAACCCTTTGCTGTTCCCACCATACACATTGTGCTTACCAGCCACTGCCTGTTGGGTCCCAATAGTCTGCATGTCATTAAGCTTTGATTTGCCACTAAGGTTTTTAACAGGAAAACAAAAAGTAATAGGGAGTAGAAAGATTAAATTACACTTTTAAAAATTACAGTGAGGAATTTATTTTAACTCTTGAAAAGGTGCGTATGAAAGTTTGAATAAAATGACGTGTAGCCTGGCAAGTAATCTGACACTCTGCTCCCTCTTTGTCACGATCAGTACAGTTACAAAAGTTGACAATTTTTTAAGCTTTGGTGGGAGCCATATGTTAGGAGTTTTTGAATTAAAGAAAGAGAGAAGTCATGCACACCTCTAGGGAAGAACGAGAAGGCAGATCATGAAGAATTTACACAGCCAAGAAGTGACTGTATAAGAATGGAGCATCAATCACAGACGACTTCAATTATTATGTCATTGAGTGGAATAAGAAGATACAAAGGAGTAGAAAGATGACACATTTCTTAAGCACGATTGGAATGTTTTTAGACACCAGATCAACATGAAATATTGGGTGTCTATTTTCCATCAGAACCAAATCTGTTTCGAGAAATTACACACTAAAAATGTTTAATGTAAGTGTTATGACCATAATGAATTCCGACTCTTATCTCTCTCATTAAGGGAGAATTGATATTTTAATTGATTAATTAGTTGTTGTTATGGTTATGTTATTAATTGTAATAATTATAGCTCTGATTCTGTGAGCTACTTTACACTCCTGGGCCTCTGTGATTGCAGAGGTCCCACCATGTTTCAGATGCCTTGTGCGTAGGCACAGGAGCCGTCCTACAGGTAGGTAGGAGTACGGAGACTAGAATCAATACAACACAGCACTGCATTGTGGTAGGTTATTCAAGCAGACTCCAAAATACAACAGAAGCAAACAGATCCCTCCTTGTCCCCTTGGCGGTGTTTGTCTCCTCACAAAAAGCCTAAACAGACAGACATATTTCCTAGGCCCAGGGGCAGGAGGAGTAGCATGTTTGGATGTTGATTCTAACTGCTGTATGAGGTTTTCAAGTGCTTGCTGTATTTACTCTTACTACTGACTGGCCATTCCTGAATGATGTGGCCGACAGCTGACTGGTGGCTAAAGGATAGGTGAAAATATTTGTATCTGATTTTTCAGGTGAAAAATTAAAAGGAGAGTAGGGAAATACAGCCATTTTGTGATCAAATACAGTAACAGACCTTGGCTACCAGATGGGAATGTATGTATACACCATATTATAAATTAGAGCACTTATAAACTTGCAGATTCTCTATTGAAAGGTTCCCCCCCCCCCCCCAAAATAAACATCTTTAGACATATAGAAATAAGAAATGGCAGCTTAAACATTAGTAGCCTTAAATCATGATAAATCATCAAATGTTGGCAATTTATCTAATATGACATCAAAGCCTGGAATAGTTTTGTAAATCAAGATTAACAAATCAAGTTTTCTCTTGAGAACACTCAGGTTTTACTTTCAGTACACCTTGATGCCAATACATCAACCTCAACATTGCTAGTGTATTAAGTGTTGGTGATAAAATTCTTAATTGGCGTTATGAGGAACCTGCAACTTCACGTTTATATACTGCCCACTAACAGACATCCAGAATTTATTCTTCTCTTCAGACATTCTAAGATCTGTCTAAGAGGAAGACACTCCATTATTCCCATCAGTTACTTAGGTGAGGACCAGAAATTACTTAGATGAGGGCCAAAAATGCATGCTATTTAACAGGATAAAAGCATTATATCTCAAAGCTGGAAACTGTTAGAGCTGAGAAGGAAATTCAGTTTTCTGGAAGAATGCAGAGTAGCTCTGGAAAGTCTTGAAACATTGGACTTCAAAGACGTTCTGCTTTTACAAATTAAAAGTTACTCTGGTAGCTTTCAGAGAAGATTAAATGTTTTTGTGCTTTTTCCTTTCTCTGAGGTTTGTGTTTTGGACATGTGCTGAGATTTTATAGTTTAAAGGGTATGCAATACAGTTCCTATAAAATCTTTTAAAGCTCTCTAAGAAAGTAATACATTTTAAAAATAGTATTTCTGTTAAATGTGTCATATAAAGAATACATGAAAAAATGATGTGATATATGAGTTTTATTAGATCTCGTTTGTGATGGCCTGCTTTTTCATTTATGTGTAATGCATCCAAACTTCTGCTAATACTATCTTATATGCCAAAGTTTCCACCATCACATACAGCTGTATCAGACTTACACCATTATTCTTATGTATGTCTCAGCAAATGAAATTAATAGTAATTTATTTCCTTGAATTCGGTGGAGAAGTATGTTCACAGAGATAAATAAAACCATCTCAGTCACTAAGTCCCAGTTGTAAGTGGTTCTGACCTCTCAATGTTGGAAACTGCAAGCCTAGAATGACCAGTAACTTAAAAAAAAAAATAGGAAACCCAGATATTATTAAAATTAGCCTCTAAAATGCAAAAAATATTTCGGGGGGGGGGGGGGGGGGGAGCATATATATATATATATGTATGAATATTTTGGGGAAATGCTAGAAGTATTACAATATTTTGATTTTTCCTGTTATATCAGGAGTGTAACATTTCAATGTAAGCAGCTCATACCATGCTTCACACTAAAAAGACTTTTAAAGTTCTCAGATACAGTAGCCAAGGATATTGCACAGAGGGTATAAAATACAACACATTTGAAACCTAATATTTTACCTTCAGCAGCTAGATGCTAATGACTGAACATGGACAGTTTGCAGACTGAGAGAACTGCCACCTCTTTAATTATGATGAGTTTGTATTTTCAGAATATCCGTGACCAGTAATGACCACCTGCAACTACCTTTTATAAGAAAGAAAAAATGTCATTCTATAGAACAAGGTATCAGCCTAAAACATAGGCTGGCCAAAGTTGAACCTTAGAAATAGAAGAACTGCTGGAAGGTACTACTGATATAAGCATAGCTGTTATTTTCTTTGTGAGAATGCTGGTGATTGATCCTTTATAGGCATTTCCTAAACCAAGGAAATGTCTGTCTTTGGTTCCAAATAAGATTCTTGTATGGTGTATTTTTTTAAGTATTGCCTTCTGAACTTGCAGGTGACTTTCCCTAAGTATTCCTTGTGCTATAGCTCCAAAAAAGGAACTTTTGTGAGACAGATATAACTGAATTCAATCAGGAGTCTAGCAGCCATCATAACTATGAAGTTTTAAATTACCATCGGTCTTTACATGCCTCGTAATGGGTAAATCAACCTCCTTTGTGTTTGCTATAGAATTTTGTTAATAATTTTGTTAATACAACAAAACTATTAAAAGACAGTGTGAAAAGTCAAGGGAGCATGTGCAGGTTTTTTAGATTGTAAGGTGGTGAGATCTCTTGGGGTCTGGTCCTGCACTCAGTGCAAAGGGACAAACCTCCAAGCTTTTGTACCTACCACTGAAAGCCATGGTTCAGCAGAAAGTGGTACCCCACCTGCATGGTGCTGTAAGGATATATTTTAGCAACTGAAGATACTCAGCATCTGCTGTTAAACTGAAGAAAATTTAAAGAATGTCTTTTCAGATCTCTATCAAAACATTTGAGGTATTTTTAGGATCACAGCCACATCCTCTTGGGTGTTTTCATATTCAAATTCTGAATTGGTGTCAGACAAGGTCACTACATGCGTGAGCTGCCTTAAAAGGAAGCCATAGAAATGCAAGAGAGAATATCCTGGTAATTCAGTGGGTGTCTGTCCCTTATGAAGAGGAGTTTTAGCAGATGTAGTGGTAATACCAGATTTCATGGAAGTGCTCCCGACAGCTCTAGGAATACACAAGGTCTGATTTTAATTTTGTAATCAGTGAAGCTCTGTTGTGTGCTCTGTATGATCAGAGTTTTTCTAAAAAAAAACCCCAAAAAACCCAAACAGCAGGAAAGGAAATGGAGGAACTTTAGTGCAGGCATGAGGAGAGCAGAACCTGCTTTGGTTTGTCTAATGACCTTTCTCTATACTTGGCAAGAAAAGCTCCTGCGATTTTATTGGACTTTCCTGCAGTCTCTAGCTACTGATGTTATTGGCTTAAACTAAATATCTAAGAAGCAAAGATAGCAAAATGTTTAACCAGCTTTAACAACCCAATTATTTAAATGGTTTTTGGTACTACTATACAACTTGTATAAAGCCATCATGCAGATGACAACCTTTGTCACTGGTGTGTACAATAATGCATGTATTATATATTTTGTCTGCTTCTGGCTTTTCTCTACCATTTGTTAATTGCTATGAGATTTTTTTAGGTAAAGGATACTGTGAAATTCCAGATTATGTGTTCATAGTGCTCTAACAAGGGTAACAATCATGATAGCTGTGTGAGTGTTCAGCATCTGGGGTTATCTTAAGTTAGGGAGGTTATAATAGACATCTGACAGTATTACGAAGAATATTGTCATGGGCATACAAGGCATTAGTTATTATGGGGAAACATTATTATTATGAACATAAACAAATTAAAATGTGCGCTTTTTAGAAATGGATATAAGAATTCTACAAAAAATAAGCATCAAAGGGAAGCATGCAGTCTACCAAGCCTGAGTAGTTAGCCAGTAAAGTAGCATTCCTATTCAAATTAACCCAGCATTTCTATTGGAAAAACTCAAAGATGGATGGTGGTAGTAGTAGAGGTTCAAACCCTTCTATTGCATCTCTCTGGAGATGCTCTGCTGCTTGTCGCCTATGCTCCATACTGTAGGTGTCCTGGTTTCAGCTGGGATAGAGTTAACTGTCTTCCTAGTAGCTGGTACAGTGCTATGTTTTGAGTTCAGTATGAGAAGAACGTTGATAACACACCGATGTTTTCAATTGTTGCTAAGTAGTGTTTAGTCTAAAGTCAAGGATTTTTCAGCTTCTCATGCCCAGCCAGCAGGAAGGCTGGAGGGGCACAACAAGTTGGGAGGGGACACAGCCAGGGCAGCTGACCCAAACTGGCCAACGGGGTATTCCATACCATGTGACATCATGCCCAGTATATAAACTGGGAGGAGTTGGCCTGGGGGGATCACTGCTCAGGACCTAGCTGGGCATCAGTCAGTGGGTGGTGAGCAATTGCATTGTGCGTCCCTTATATTCCAATACTTTTTATTATTATTGTAATTTTATTATTGTTATTATTATCATTATTAGTTTCTTCCTTTCTGTTCTATTAAACTGTTCTTATCTCAACCTACAAGTTTTACTTGTTTTTTCCCCGATTCTCTCCCCCATCCTGCTGTGTGAGGGGATGTGAGTGAGCAGCTGCGTGGTGCTTAGTTACCGGCTGGGGTTAAACCACAACAGTAGGTGAGATAGGTTTTCAAAAAGCAGTTTAGCCTAGAAAGTTGTGATAAGAAGGTTATCTTTTCTTTGTAGACCAGAAAGCTTCCGTTACTAATTTTTGTCTTATATATTGAAAGCATCTTGTAAAGGAACTTGCTGTGCTGAGTTATACTGAAATGAGACTCGAATCCTCTATTCAGGTCTTTGAAGGGGGCTTCAAAGTAGTTTTTAGTCAAATTAAGGTCCAAATAAGAAATAAAGTTTTATGGTGCATCCCTTTTATTTTTGGATCCAGCTCTTCCAAGATGAACACACCTGATTAACTTTAAACATGTGAGTAAGCCTGTTACAGGCACCAGGATATCTGCATATTTCAAACTAGTTGGCTCTGTAAGATTTTCAAAGGCTGTGAATTTTGATCTTTTCACCAGAGCTTGCTTTTTCCTGCTTCTTCTACTATTTTATTAGTCTCCAAGTCATCCACTGGGTTGGTTTTAGCTTTCCCAGTGTGAAGATTGCATTGATTTTCAGCCATTGCAAATTTATACCTTTATATGAGCACTGGATTTTAACTATAAAAATAACTTAATTTTAAAAGTCTGAATAATTCTTCTGTTTTAACAAACCTAAATTGATGCCCTTATTTTATATAAAAGAATAATAACTCTAGCACTTGAACTATTCTAGCTGTACTTGATTCTATTTTAAATAGAATACCTCACAGTAAGCAATATTTGTATCACTTAAAAATTAAATGCCATTGATTTCATTTGATTATGTGTAGTAAGAATTTCAGGAACAAAAGAGAGACTTGAAGGAAGAGTTGCACAGCTATGGAATCAGTACTTGTCTTGTTCAGTTGTATTGATATTTTAACAGCTTAGATACAGCAGAGAGTACTTTCTCAGATTGCTCAGTGGAGTGGGAAGTAGAAGTAGTAAGAACATCCTAGCATTTTTTTAAAAGTGCAACAGAAAATGGTAAGTTTTTATTATGAAATTCAGGTAAAGAGTTGTGATTGAGTAAACCAAAATAAAACTGAGCTGTAATAGCAATGTAATACACAAGAAATCGTTCAAAGGTCTTCTCCTGCAAACCTTTCATTTGAAGGCCTTTTCCTGCAAATGTTCATTTGACTAGTTGTAATTTACATAGTAATCCCATTAGGAACCATTGAGCTCACTTGCATGAGTACTGGCAACCTACTTGAGAATGCTTTTTAAGATGGATAGTATAAAGCAGGGGAAAGAAGTAATTCCAGCTGTCCAAGGGCAGAAGCTTTTTCCTTAGGCTCTGAATTTCATCTGAATCATTGGTAGCCCTCATGTTCTGCACTTGGCTGAGAACCTGAGCAGATCCAGGTGTAAAAGCCGCACTGGTATATGACAAATTGCCACTTGCTAAGAGCTAGAGAAAACACGTCTTCCAACTTCAGGAAAAGATGAATTCAATAAGACTGAGAATATCCACTGACTGGAAAGAAAGGAGTAATAGCTTCCTTAGGGAAGTATAAGGTGATGGTGTAGACTGCTGTTTGAGTAGGAATGTCTGGACAGATGTTTCTGAAATATAATTTGTCATAGTACTAGGAGTGGAAGACTTAAGGTATTGAATCAGCTGTGTAGGATATAAGATAATCTCCTGCACAGTTGAAAAAGAAAGTTACTTTTGACAGTTGTTATTTCTTAGGATTGTAATTTTGGGGCAAGGCACAGAAGACTACAAAATGTTTTAGTTAACAACACAGACTTCAGGGAAAGGAGATGGATTTTGTCTTGTCTTGTGAAGTGTTTCACCTATCACATTAGCATTGTTTTCTTGTTTGCTTTACCAGGACTCATTTCTTTGTTCTCTTGATAGTGGTGTGTTTCTGTCCAAAGGCTGACCTTTGTTATGTGATGGGCAAGCAGGACAGTGTGGTGTCTGTGTACATTGTAGTAGAAGTGGGTGTTGCCTGCTGCTTGCATTTTCCCAGGGTAAATTCTTTTGTTTTAATGGTACAACATTTCTGTTGCTTAGGTTGGTGAATCTTCATAGGGGGACTTGTGAGCAAGGGCTATGAAAGTGAATTGTCGTTAACATGCCATTTTCCACACAAATTATTCCAGCACAAATTTCAGAATAACTGTTTGGAGCCCATCAGTAGGCTTTGACATGCCAGATCTTTAGGACATGATATTTCTTTCTGACTGATGTTGCTGAAGGTTGCCAAGAGGTATAAGTGTGTGTGACACTTAGGAGAAGTAGTCAGGAGTGGTAGTCCTCTAAGGTAGGTGGAGTTATCCTAAAAGTCTTCTACATAGCAATCTGAAAATGAAGGAAAGATCTATCATCTCAAAGTCCACCTGAGCAGGGGCTGTGGTAGAAAGCCAGGTACCTGGTGAGTCAAGCTGCTATAGAACCATGGACTCTCCTGACTGTTAAGTTTTTAGCAGGTGTGTTTGAGCTGTCTTGAGTTCACAGAGCCAAGTGGTTTGAGCCAATTGTATTCACAGTGTCTGTAAGGGCAGAGCTCAAGTGTAAGCCCATTTCCAGTTTGGTCCAGGTTTACTGGCCTGAAGCAGTGGTGGCTTTTCAGACCAGGACCATAGTGTGAACCACTGTGGAGGCAGTTTGGGTACTACTGTGAATTACAAACTAATGTGACAGGATAATATACGATTTAGCTTTTAAGACCATATTCCAAGGTTGTTGTAATCAGAAGGTGATTCAGAATGTTCTGTATGGGATGTAGGGACAGAATGGAACCTTATATATCAAGGAAAATTATTCTAGAGAAATAGGGAAAAAGAGATTGGGTTCTTGGTAGCTGAAAGTGAAACAATAACAAAAGCAAGAAAGGATGATGATCTTGTACAAATGGGCAAGGAAAGATGTAAGAAAGCTAGAAAAAGGGCATATTATGCTCTCAAAATGGAAAGAAAGATAAAGATGCTATTGAGAGGAATAGAAAGAAAAAATGGAGAACAGAATTGTTTTAGAAAGAGGAGTAGTAGCTTAAGGGCACAAGCATTAGGCTAGCATTGAAGAGATATAACTTAGTTCCTAGTTCTTGAATGACCTTGGACAAATCTGTTAATCTATCCTTGTCTTGTTCTCTGTCTGTAAATGTGGATAATAATATTTCTGTATCCCTCAATACAATTATGAGAATAAATTCATCTGCAGTTGAGGTACTCGGCTACTATTACTGCAGGGTCATGTAAGTGTTGAGGTGGATAGGTTAACCAACCACAGAGAGAGAAATTAAACCTGCAGACTAGGAAGGAAGAGATAAAAGACTTGGAGGAGAAACTTATTGTGAGTGTTGAAAAGGTTTTGTTTTGAAACAACAGAACAACTCTTCTTTTACTTTTCTATTCAGCCTGGAAATGGCCTGCAATACAGAAATCTTTTAAGTATCTGAGCACATCAAGGGTAATTCAAGAAGAATTTAGGTAATTTTTCTTTGACTCAAAAGCTTTGTTTCCTTGCTTACCTCAAGGTATTGTGTCAGACTATTACTATTGAGTGACCTGTAGGATTTAATGACAATTTTATGACTAGTCAACTTGCTCTGAATTCATTGCTGACCCTGTTTGGAGCAGGACATTGGACTAGTTAACCTCCAGAGGTCCCTTCCAACCTGAATGAATCTTGTGAGTCCATCTAGAAATGGAGAGTGTCTGGTGTCTAATTACAGTTGTCACCTGTAACCATCCCGATTCACATCTCATTTGCTCTAATACATGTGTGTAACAATCTTGATTTTCCTGGAAATGCTCTAAATTTTCATCACTGTATGTGAGGCCAATATCACGTTCTATGCTATATTCATAGAACTATAGAATGGTTCGGGTTGGGAAGGACCTTAAAGATCAGCTAGTTCCAACCCTCCTGCCATGGGCAGGGACACCTTCCACTAGACCAGGTTGATCAAAGTCACATCCAACCTGGCCTTGAACACTTCCAGGAATGGGGCATCCACAGCCTCTCTGGGCAACCTGTTCCAGTGCCTCACCACCCTCACAGTAAAGAACTTTTTCCTTACATCTAATCTAAATCTACCCTCTTTCAGTTCAAAGCCATTACCCCTTGTCCTATCATTACATGGCCTTGTAAAAAGTCCCTCTCCAGCTTTCTTTTAGGCCCCATTTTGGTACTGGAAGGCTGCTATAAGGTCTTTCTGGAGCCTTCTGTTCTCCAGGCTGAACAACCCCAACTCTCTCAGCCAGTCCTCATAGGAGAGGTGCTCCAACCCTCTGATCATCTTTGTGGCCCTCCTCTGGACTCACTCCAACAGGTCCATGTCCTTCTTATGTTGGGGGGCCCAGACCTGGACGCAGTACTCTAGGTGGGGTCTCACAAGAGTGGAGTAGAGGGGCAGAATCACCTCCCTTGACCTGCTGGTCACACTTCTTTTGATGTAGCCCAGGACATGGTTGGCTTTCTGGGCTGCAAATACACATTGCCAGGTCATGTTGAGCTTCTTGTCAACCAACACCCCCAAGTCCTTCTCCTCAGGGCTGGTCTCAATCCACTCATTGCCTAGCCTGTATTTGTGCTTGGGATTGTCCTGACCCATGTCCAGGACATTGCACTTGGCCTTGTTGAACTTCATGAGGTTCGCACAGGCCCACCTCTCAAGCCTGTCAAGGTCCCTCTGGGTGGCATCCCTTCCCTCCAGTGTGTTGACAGCACCATGCAGCCTGTGTCATTGGCAAACTTGCTGAGGGTGCGCTCAATGCCACTGTCCATGTCACTGACCAAGATGTTAAACAGCGCTGGCCTCAATACCAACCCCTGAGGAACACCACTCGTCACTGGTCTCCACTTGGACATCAAGCCATTGACTGCAAGTCTTTGAGTGAGACCCTCAAACCAATTCCTTATCCACTGAGTGGTCCATTTGTGAAATCCACATATTTCCAATTTAGAGAGAAGAATGTCGTTCAGGACAGTGTCCACAGGTCCAGGTAGATGACATCAGTTGCTCTTCCCTCATCCATAACGCTGTAACCCTGTCATAGAAGGCCACCAAATTTGTCAGGCATGATTTGCCCTTAGTGAAGCCATGTTGGCTGCCACCAATCACATCCTTATTTTCCATGTGCCTTAGCATAGTTTCCAGGAGGATCTGCTCCATGATCTTGCTGGGCACAGAGGTGAGGCTGACTGGCCTGTAGTTCCCCAGGTCTTCCTTTTTTCTCTTTTTGAAAATGGGGGTTATGTTTCTACTTTTGCAGTCAGTGGGAACTTCCACGTACTGCCACAACTTCTCAGATACGATGGATAGTGGCTTAGCAACTTCATCCGCCATTTCTCTCCGGACTCGTGGATGCATCTCATCAGGTCCCATGGACTTGTGCACCTTCTGGTTCCTTAGATGGTCTCGAACCTGATCTTCTCCTGCAGTGGGCAATTCTTCATTCTCCCAGTCCCTGCCTTTGCCTTCTGTATCTTGGGCAGTGTGGATGGAGAACTTGCCAGTGAAGACTGAGGCAAAAAAGTCATTGAGTACCACAGCCTTCTCCATATCCTGGGCAACCAGGTCTCCTGTTTCCTTCTGGAGAGGGCCCATGTTTTCCTTAGTCCTCATTTTTATCACCAACATACCTATACAAGCTTTCATTGTTGCCCTCAAAGTCCCTGGCCAAATTTAATTCTATTAGGGCTTTAGCTTTCCTAACATGATCCCTGGCTGCTCAGACAATTTCTCTGTATTCCTCCCAGGCTACCTGTCCTTGCTTCCACCCTCTGTAGGATTCCTTTTTGTGTTTGAGTTTTCCCAGGAGCTCCTTGTTCATCCATGCAGGCCTCCTGGTGTTTTTGCCTGAGTTCCTCTTTGTTGGGAAGCATTGCTCCTGAGCTTGGAGGAGGTGACCCTTGAATATTAACCAGCTTTCTTGGGCCCCTCTGCCCACCAGGGCTTTATCCCATGGTACTCTACCAAGCAGATCCCTGAAGAGGCCAAAGTCTGCTCTCCTGAAGTCCAGGGTAGTGAGCTTGGTATGCAGCCTCCTTGCTGCCCTACGGGTCTTGAACTCCACCATTTCATGGTCACTGCAGCCAAGGCTGCACTTGAGCTTCACATTCCCCACCAGCCCCTCTTTGTTGGTGAGAACAAGGTCCAGTATAGCACCTCTCCTTGTTGGCTCCTCTATCACTTGGAGACAGAAGTTATCATCGATGCATTCCAGGAATCTCCTGGATTGCTTATGCCCTGCTGTGTTGTTCCTCCAACAGCTATCAGGACGGGTTCAAGTCCTCCATCAGGACCAGGGCTTGTGAATGTGAGGCTGCTCCAATCTGTCTATAGGTGGCCTCATCTGCTCAGTCTTCCTGGTCGGGTGGCCTGTAGCAGACCCCTGCTATGATGTCACCTGTCCCTGCCCTCCTCAAATCCTGACCCATAAGCTTTCGGTTGGCTCCTCATCCATCCCCAGGCAGAGCTCCATGCACTCCAGCTGGTCATTGACATACAGGGTGACACCCCCTCCGCGTCTCCTCTGCCTGTCCTTCCGAAAGAGCCTGTATCCTTCCATTCCAACACTCCAGTCATAGGAGCCATCCCACCATGTCTCTATGATGCCAATATTGTTCTAATGCATCTATTTTTACAGGAACATTGCACTTTTAATTCTTCATATTGGACACGTATTAGGACTTTGTTTTAAAGCTCTGCATTTCACATGAATTCTCATCCTGATGATTTTAATACCATCCCTAGAGCTGATGGTAGCCCTAGGATGAAACTAATTTCTGAGGTAAAGGCTGAATGGATCACTGGTGTCACATTTTAACCACTGCTGAGTTAGGACATCTTCGATGTATAGTACTAGAAATTACGTGATTTTGTTAATGTTATTTTCTAATATTTTGTTTCCTAAATGCTATCCTCCATAGTTGTTATTATCATCAGCAATGCATTGTATTTTCCTGTTCCCAGATAGAGTTACCTCTCTTGAGTGACAATCTCTGCTGGAGACTATTGTCTCATATATTTTTCCTGGCTATTCCTCTGAACAGTCTATGGGATATTTACAGTGTTGGGAAGGGAAACAGTGCTCTCTACCAGTGTATCAGTATCCCCCAAATGGAAATTCTTTTCTCTTAACAATACAGAAAAGTTACTGAGTTGCACTGTTCCTGAAAGGAGGTAGGCTAGCTCCCCAACACCAAGCTTTATGTAGACTTAGTATGGAGGTATAATGCATACATTTTAAAACCAGACATTTTTTTAATTGTAAATGGGACCTTTCTGGTGTAGAAATATTACAAATTTCAATCAAATAAAATTAGTCACATTATGTTCTGTTTGCTAAACAGAAGCCATCTGGAATCCTAGCAATGAAACAGAGGTCAGCAGAAAATCATTGCTTCATCTTTTTCTGTTTGTTAGTTCAGCATGTCCCATTATGAAATACTGTTTTTAAGGTATCTTGTGAGTAGGCCAACATACGTATGTGTGTGGGATTGATACCAACAGTCGCCTGCTGAAAAGAAAATAATCCTGTAAAACATCCCAGAATAGTCCTGACACAGCTGAGTGGCTTCAGGCCATGCTCAGAAGGTGTTTGGAAAGGTCTTAAAGGTGTTTAGGCAGATGCATGAGCTAAGCAGAGGTTGCCTTTGTGGACCCAAACTTACACCTACAGAATGGTTAATAGGACCTATTGCTTGCTCTTTTTTTTTTATGTTTCCAGACTTTTTACTTCCGCCACCTTGGGATAATTTTTTTTGTGTCTGATTTTATGAACCTACTGAAATAGTTTCATATATATGCTCCCAAAAAGCAAGAAACAAATATTTCTATAGAAGATTAAAAGAAATCAGCCATACAGAACCCCACATAAAAGCATGTGCATGAGTATACTTAAACATAAAAAGCAATGCTATACATCTTTCAGCATTTTCAAAAACTGTGTTATTTTAGTGAGCCTGAAATTTACACTCTCGTACTGTGAGTAACTTTAAGAAACTATTGCAACTAATGAAACTATTGCAACTAACTCTAGTCCTTGATATCTAGTAAAGCTATAACTGTTTCAATCCCATTCATTATTCTGGCAGATCTGCCTCTGAAATACTTTTGTTTAAGCATACAGTGTATGTATAGTTTGCTCAAATCTTAGGCAAAGGTTAAAATACTATTATTGTGGTGAGAAGCTTCTCACTGATTTGGAGGTGAGCTCCTGCTGCTTGTAGTAGTAGCGTTAAGAAACTTCAGTGCCATGTCTAATCTCAGGACTACAGAATTTCATGAGAAGTAAGGTGGTTTTGGGAAGCATCTTGGCCTTTTAGAAAGCTAGGCTGATTTTGAGTGTGTGTGCATGTAGAATTTATGGATAAACACAAACTTATTAAGCTTAGGGTAAGTTTTTTTAGAAAAGGCTGAATGGTAAGCAAAGTTCATCAAGAATATCTAAGATGATGTTTCTCAGCCTTTCAAAGAAAGGTAAGGATGCTTAAGTTTAGGGGGAAGGAAGATAATTTTTATTTGCAAGTGAGAACTGCTGAGAAAGGGGATGAGTCTGAAGGCAGATTAAACTGCAGTGTGGGGCTGGAATTTGACAGGAGCCTATAGACAAAAAGGGTTGAGTTTTGAATTCAGAGTACAATAGAAGTAGAACTTGATTAATATACTGAAAACAACAAATGAAAATGGGATTTAGGAATGGCCAGGGAATTGGCCTTGAACCACTTTCCTAAGAGCTGGTAAAAAGCAGTGACCAGGATGAAGCAAATATAAAAGTATCTTGTGTTTTAAATTTGCAGTGAAAAAAAAATGTAAAAAATACCCTTATTAATGTTTGTGTGAAACCCTGAATAACATTCTGTGATAACAATGAACAATGCATTCATTAACATGCACATCGCTGAACACACAGCTATTCAGAGTGAGCTCATGCTGTCACAAAGACCTTGTTCTGAATGGGAACCTCATGGTTTCAGCAGCTTCCTGGGCAGCCAAGCTTGGCAGAGTTTGACTTTTTCCACCTGTTTAGTTGCTGAGTTATTTGGAAATGAAAAATCTAATGGCAAACAGCAGTAAGCTCGAGAGTGAAAGGGGATTGTGTTTGAGAATCTGGACAACAGCTCATTGTATCTCTATTTTATTCACTGTACTAGATCTGAAGTGTTCTCTTACTTCCTCCATAGTGTTGCTATGCATTCATCTTGCAGAGTTAGAGGCATCTCACTTGTGAATGGGGTAATCTCCTTCTCCCTCTTTTCTCCTTGTACTTGCCTTACAGTGTATTCTATCCTCAGTGATAGATACCACCCTTCTACTTTGAGTCACAAGCATTGTGGTGAAAAGGACTAGCCCTGGTCCCCAGACAAAGTGCCATTAGCGTTTGTTAACCTAACCTGGTGGGGGTTGTTCATGGTGTGCAGAAAGGTAATTTGTGGTTGCCCTTCTTTTTAACTTGGGGAATTGCAGTTAGTTCATCCCAACCACAAGTGTCTGTCCTGCTGAAGGAAGCTAAATGTGTTTATTGTAGGTTTCAACATACACAATCCTAAAGGAACCATGGGAATTTAGATCTTGTAATCCGTTTTGCTTGTGACCTTCTAAACCTTTTATTTTTATCCTGGTCTTTGCTAACTTGCAGAAATATACCAGACAGTTGAAAGGGTAAAAAAAAATAGACTGTGGTGTGAATCTGTTCCATATTTTAGATTAAGTGTTCAGACTAATTATTCTCAGGTTGGCTTTACTAACAAGTTGGTGCTCAGTACACTGAAGTCAATGGGAGAACCCCCAATGATGTTAGTGGACTCTGATCAGCCTTCTGAATCTCTTGTTTTTAAAGTCACGTGTGGTAAAAGATTCAGGAATAAAACTCTGAGCACTAGTTAGGGGTTCAGGATGATGTACATAAAAATATGAAAATTGGAAGATACCTCATCAGAAATAACATTTTGAGAGTTTTCCCAGTTATTCTAGGGACTGAGGTGCTAGGTGCATGTCAACTTTATCTTCATGAATAAAGTTTGTGGCTTATTTCTTTGCCCCATAGAGCAATGCCACAGTGTGGTGACTTTGAGTAAGAGCTTTTATGCTCTTTCCAGTGGTAGGTGGGTGTCATTTTTAAGTCTCTCTCTCTGTTCGTATATGTTGCTGTCAGAAACCCACATCATGAAAGGGATCCTGTTGGGCGTTTGTAAATGTATCACACCTCATCAGCTGTAGAAAAACTGTTTGCCAGTGAAAAGTACAACTGCGCAACAAGCTCATTGGGGAAATAGTTGTCTTCTGTGCTCATTGGACTTAATCATCGCTCTGATTTTTGAAACTGTCAAGGCGTATAATAAATTTTATTTCATAGAAGTTTTGCTCTCTTCAAAGTGTAAGGAGCCACAAGCATACAAGGCATTCTAATAATATCTGCAGAATGTAACAGCTTTCCACGTTCCTTGAAATTAGAAAATCTCATACTAATGCCCTTAAATTATGAAGTTCAATTGCCAAAATAACATTCATCCAGCTTGATGGCCAGATATTTTATTAAACTCCCACTGCACAGAGGTTATCTACTAATATCCAGAGGTGAGTGCATTAGTGTCTAGGGATAGAGGAAGACAAGCAAAAGACAATAAATGGATTGAAGCAAACACATGCAGTCCCCTGGAGGGCTGGAGTAGTTAGCAGCTAGAGGAGGGCCTGGATATAGAGGTGGATATTGAAATGTTTGATATTCAAGCAGACAAAATTAAGTTGAATCAAGTGTGCAGAAGATGAAGGTGTGAGTTTCAGTGTTCGTGCCTAAATTGAATAATGTCAGAAAAGAAAGCTGTGATTTAATAAAGATTTATTTTTTAAAGTTACCTTGACCCCCTCAACTGCATGCAATGCATTCAGCTCTTCAGTGTAGCATGAACATTTATAAGCAATTATTATGAGATTAATGGCTGAATTTCACCAACCGTGTCGTTGCTTTTCTGTTAATGATAGAACAGAAGTTAATGAAAAATGCATAGTTTTGACATATTGTGTATAAAATATGTCAGTTTGGGAGACAGGAATTAAGCACAGTTTTCCTTTGAATCTATTGTGGGCAATATTGGCGGGAAGAATTTAGTAGCTATGGGATGGTGTTAAAGAACACAGCTAACAGTGAGATTCAGAAGTTGTGAATTTGGGAAAACTGCTTTTAGTTCTGAAGGATACACTTGTATCTTTGTCTCTGTACAGTGCTTCATGCACTTTTTGCAATATATGATATACAATATACAATTTCTGTTTCCCCTGATTTTGAAACTCTTATGTGTTCTATATATCTATAGGTATGGAACAAGTTAGACTGCATAAATTCTGCATCATAGTTGCTAGGAGTTATAGGCACATTTGTGAGTCATCTTCAGGAACATCTAAAAATTTGAAGTTTTAACTTCAATATAACTCGAAGTCAGAAATCATAGCGTTTTCCACAGCTGCTGCCTGAATGCTGGGATTGTACTGAATCCTCAGGCTCTACCTCACAGCAAGTGACAACAAAAAGAAGCTCGTAGTTGACTTTCTTGAAGTTTCCTATATCAGGTCTGCAGTGTCCCTTATGCAGATATCTCTGGTGTGGTGTGTGAGTGTCTACCAGCTACTGGTTAGTTCACACAACATAGAATGATTTTTTATTTGAAGCAGCTACGCACCAACTCTACCATCTGCAGAAATCTGTGTTATATTCAGAGCACAAGGAGAATGTGAAGAGTTTTATTATTATTTTAAGATGACCAAAAGTAGATCAAAAGCTCATTGTTTCGAAGCATTTAGAGAGAATAAATTTTTTCAATTAATGTGGATTGATAAGTCTCCAGAATCTCTGCGGATTATTTCAGAAACATTTTTTCTTTTATGCTGACCTTCTGCTATTAACTTGGAGCAAAGCTTAAAATCAGTATTTAACATTTAATGGAAGGAACAAACTGATTCTGCAGTTTAACTCAACATTTGCAGTAAGATGACTTGTACCCTAATGGCTTGTAATTAATTTTTCTGAAAATTATATTTATGATAGTCTGCAGATTCAAGGCTTTATCTAATACATAATGTTCATTTTGAGCCTTTAATTGCATTTAAATTAAAATTGGCTTAGCAGGAAGATGAATTGTGGGAATGCATCAAACCACCCAGCATGTCCTGAAGATGTGAGCCTGAAAATGCAATTTGGTGGAGATGTGCAGAATCATTTGGAGTTCATTAATTTTTATTGCACAGGTAGTTTTACTAAAGTAGGTTATTTTCTTTGAAATTTATATTTATGTTTATGTCAATAGCTGAATATTGTATTAAGGTATACATCTATTAGAGTTTATTAAGCTAGTGTAACGGGGGTTGTTCATATTGTGCAGAGAGGTGATTTGTGTTTGCCCTTCCTTTTAATTTGGGGAGCTGCATTTAGTTCAGCTGAACTACAAGTGACCATCCTGCCAAAATAAGTCAAACAGGTGTCATGGCAGGTTTCATTGTATGCAGTCTTAAAGAATCCTGGGAATTTTGATCTTGTAAGCGGTTTTGCTTCTGACCTTCTAAACCTTTTTACTCTGAATAATCTATTTTTTTTTTCATGTTGCTGAGGTTCTGACCCAGCCACTGGAATGAAGGGTTATTGATGTGTAACTCAGTTTTGTGGCTTAATGTGGTGCACTTTGTCCAGCCAGCTTGTAAGTGATCCTTTAAATTGCAGATGCTGCTGAGGTTATACAATTTAATTATAATGTCACTTTACAATTATAAAGAAAAAAAGGCCTTTTGCATTGCTTAATGAATACAAATTGTGCACAAGTTGGAAATACAAAAGAATAAAAATTAACATTTGTCCTTCTTGCCAAAGTATTTACATTTTTACAACCGATAAGTAGCACAATAATTCCATTACCTATATCCATTAAACATTTGTGCTTTTCATTTAGTGATTTGTATACAGTAGTTATTAATAAAATGAAACTGTCAGCATTTGCTGCTTTTGCACATCGTCTTCTTACCCTTTTTTATTCCATTGCAGACAGAGTAATTAGAGGTTGAAAACGCTATGTGCAAATGCCTGTTACAAGGATTAAATTATATAATCATGGTAATGATTTTCCTTAAAACTCTTACTGCCAACTGTAACATTTTTCACTTCACCAGGTTTTTTTGTGCTGTCGTATTTTATGAGAAAGTGGAAATATTTCTCTGTTGTGACAATCTGCTGCAAGTTACTAGTTTGTGGTCAGATATGATAGAAGCCCATATTCATTTAATACTCGCCAATCAGAACTTGACAGAGGTATTGCTTATTTTCTCATTTCATCACTGAAGCATGCCGGTGTAGTTTAGTCCCTAATTACTCTCAGACTGAGACGTTCCAAATATTCCCATGGTGGTAATATTTTTCTGCCTGGATGAGTCATTACGTTGTTTGGCAGACTGAAACACCAGCCTTTCCTTGTTGGAACACTACCCCTCATGTAGCACCACATCTTTTCCTCACTGCTGTCTGTTCCACGACTTTCATCCTGCTGTGACATTTCAAGCTGTACCGTACGAAAGCACATTTGCCTTCCTTCTATCTGACTGATTGGACCAGTGCCAGCTCTTTCTTCAGGGCCAAGGACAGGAGACTGGGATAGTCTGAATAGAACTGCTTAATGATCTAATGGAGCAGTGGCTCTCTCCTGCTGAGAGAGAGGGCTTATTTGTTTGCTGGTTAGAAAAAAGGTCAGGGAAATCCTTTTCAACAAAGGCTGTGACAGTGAGAATGTGCAATACCACACATTCCTGGGGCTTGAATAACTTCATACATCAGGTGTTCCCCTCATGTTAAAAATCCTTTTCTGTTTTCATTTCGTTTTCAATATCCTGCAGATGGCAGACAGATGAAAGTGATGAATTCTACAACTTGGTAATATAAAGCCAAATGTTGTTCCTCCTGATAGAAGGAGACTTCATACTAGGAGTTTAACGCCACGGAAGGTAATGCGGAGAGCTAGCGGTATTTCATAAAGGTGGCTGGTTTTCCTTGTCATTGTTGTGAAGCCTATTGGGTATATGACTTTCAATGGCTTTATGCTTAACAAGGCTGTAAACATAGTTTGCATATTTTCCCACTGAGTTCGACGAGGACTGCAATTCCAATTTGGTCGGTCAAGTTAATTTAGTCTAGACTTTCCACAGCAGCTGAGAAATGGCACGCTTCTGGGGCTGGGAGAGGTACGTGCACGGCGACGCTGCTGTGGCTCTTGAAATCGCCCAGGGCATTGCATCAGGCGAGGATTTGGGGTGGTTTGGGGCAGACCTGTCTGGGTTTCCTCAAAGGAGGCTGGGGAAAGGGGGTGATATGACAGGAGCAACGGAGGATGGCTCGGTGCCACCGGAAGATCCCCGTGCACGTGAGTGACCTCACTTGGCCAGTGACGCTGGCTTCATGCCCAGAATGTGTGTGCGATGCAACTCAAAGCGGCCACAACGTACCCCAAGTTGTGGGCCACAGGGCTCTTTATTCCATGCTTCAAAGCGGATGTCTGTTTAAAGGGGCACAGAAGACCTCTGAACTGGATTTTTCCCCATAAATGTTTTTTTCTCCAGTGCAGTTTTATGTAATTCCAGAGAGCACTCTAAGTGAAATAGATTAAGAAACAAGCCTTTTTTTTTTTTTTTTTTTTTTTTTCCTTTTATGTTGTCTGCCTGGTTTCTTTACTTTTCTCCTAGGCACTTTTGAAAGCTATTTCTGTTCAGATAGCTTTCACTGTGCCTCGCTTTTTGTTTGCTTCTGCAAGGCTTTTGCAGAGAGACAGGAAAGAGAGAAGCCATTCTTAAAATAGGAGCATATGGTTTTAGAACCACAGAAATTGGCAAGTGGGGCTCAGGGGTTGATTTAGCACCTGACAGTGCTTTTTTTGTTTGTTTTTCATTTTGCTTTTTGTTTTGTTTTTAATTGACTAGATTTCAAGTTGGCAGTAGCTATTTTAACAAAGTAACTGTAGGTTGTTATTTCTAATGTAGCTGAAGTTTAGCAGGAAACACTGGAGTTGGCAGGGCCATAAAAGAACACGCAGAATATTCTGATTATAAAAACAATATTCATAATCCACACTGAAGTTTTTCAAATACATGCTTCTGCTGCCATTGATGTGATGCCAGGACATGGGAACCTGAACCCCTAAGGTTATTTCCTGACTAAAGAAGATTTAAAGATAAACAAATCCACGTAAAATGATTCTGATAACACCTTCATAGGTTAAGAATAAGATGCTTGCTATAGTCTTAGACTATCTGCCAACTTGTCAGATTTTTTATTTCTAAATAGAAAGACTAGGTGAATTTAAATTAAACTATGTAGCAAAATATTAAGAGTACTAAAAAAAAACCAACAAGCAAAACCAAGAATTAATTAATAAAATATTTATGAGACAGTAAATAAAAGTGTATGTGGGGAAGGAAGTAAAAGAGAAGGCAGGTCCCTCCACGTCACGGTTGAACTGCACTGGAGGTGGAATGTGGGATGCTTGCAGTCTGCTCACTCAACTGTATTTGACTAGGGCCGTCATCCCCTCAGCTTTCACAAGCACTGAATGTGTCAGAAATCTTTCAGAGAAAGTGTAAATTTTAACCAGCCTGCTTCTGGTTCATATTTAATGTGGTTTTAAAATGCTTAAATCCTGTCAATTCAAGGTATATCTTCATCAGGTTTCACGGAGTTTAGCATAAATCAACAAGATCAGTGTGCGAGTATGTGTTAATTATGATAGGGGTACAGCGCCGATTTGTTAGAATTTGTCTCATTTAGCCCTACTTGAATTAAGGGTTTATAACTTGTGCATGCTATGCATTTCTATATGACGATGGCTCTGTTTAAGGACAGATTTTGACCTAACTTGCAGTGCTGCCGGATTAATATAGCGGTATCTCTGCCTATCCCAAACTTGTTTGAAAACAAACAAGAGTTTCACCCATCCAGCTACTAGAAAGTGGATAAGAGTTTTAGTATTATTCTGGTTTCTTGTGTTACAAGCTCTGCATCTAAGGAACTAATGAAGCTGTAATATTTTAATTTTTGTGAATTCTTGTCACTCGGATACATACGTTTGTGCTTGTAGAATACCAGCTGCTTAACTAAAATTTCATCCTGAGTTGTAATGTCAGAATTCAGTGTAATCCCTCCCTGAAATGAGTCATCCCTTTCTTATCATTTTGCTATCACTACCTATTAGTGAAAATTAAGCAGGGAGATGTTTGATCTTAAGTATCTGGATTAAACTTTCACATGGAAGAAGACTGACCAAGAAAGGCTTCATATCTGTCCTAAAATCACCTATGCAATGCAGGTGCAGCAGTTGTCCTCAAACAGCAAACAGCCGGTTGTCTTGCAGACAATAGTCTTGCTGTGTGACATGCCCTAAATTTTGAATCTTCTTATTTTCAGAGTGCAATGTCAGAGTTCTAAGGTGACTTTTTCAAAAGTTCTATTCCCCCCCCCCGCCCTGGCCCCCTTTAATCTAGGATAAGAGTTTTGGACTTATAATTATTAAAGAGGCTGGTAAAACTGCACATATTGAAGAACAGATTCTGTAGTAGTAGTAGTAGCTGGCAGAAATGTTAAGTGCTTTTCACAGTCAACATTCAAACAGATTATCAGATGGCATATTTCACCCTGTTGTTACTTTAAATGAAGTGACCATGAAATCAACAAATCTGCTGTCAGGTGCCTGTCATGAAGATAGTTCTCCCTGTCACACAATGCCTCACATAACAGGTAATGTGTTTTTAAGAATCAGTCCTGTGTCACCTCATCAAGTCCTTGTTAAAAGATGAAATAAGACGGATGGTGTTGTCTCCCATGGAGTTGACTGAAATTCAGTAAAAAGCAATGCATGTTATAAAAAAAACCCAAAAAAAACAAAACGAAAAGGAAAGTAACGCAGGTGCCAGTAAGATGCCTCTGACTGCCATTACTGCCTTTTGCCTTTGTCTTGAGAATGATTATTCACTTTTTCCTGCTTATTCCTTTCTAGGCTGAAAATTAATTGGGTCAAGTTTAAATTCTGTGATAAGAACAGGAAGAATTAATCCTCAGTCATCAAATAAATGAGAACTCGGAGTGGTGTTGTGCCAATAGCCGCACGTTCACTTGGAATGCTTAAGACCTGCTTCCGTGCCTAACAGAGATGATGCTCATAATTAATTAAGTTATGAGGTGTTGCTAACAATAACTTTGTTCAGGATTCTTAAGTTTAATTATGAAATTCAGGGCCAGGGATAAACTAAAATTACCATATTCTGTTTTTCTCTGTATACTTTCATAACAGTTCTCCCAAACAAAATAGATTTTTGTCTTGTTCATGAAATTTTAATTATAGCATCATTCTCAGCTTCTCAGTGTAAGGAACTGTCAGCCAGCTTGAACTCTGCTGAGACAGATGCTGCAGGGTTTGTTTTTTTTGTTTTTTTTTTTAATTTTGTTTTGACTTTTCAGACTCACCATTTTTGATAAAAAAATAAAAATAGGGAGGGAAGTCACCTTAGTGATATATGGACATCTGTTACTGTAATTTGTTCTTTCATGGCTAGGTTGTGACTAGCATTAGTATATTCAGGCCAGTATGAAAAAAGTAACCTTTCCTTTCCTCACCACAGCTAAACGTAGCTTAAAGATTTTTTTATAAGTAAAGGACTGGTTTAGAGATGTTGCTTACAGAAGCAAGAAGGGAGCAGGAGGTACAAAGATTAGCCTGCTACCTCTATGCTGGCCAGTCAAGCTAGTTGACTACAAAGATCTTGCAGCACCCACTAGAAATTGTTGCAAACTTCTCCCAGCATTGTGAAAAGGGAGGGGAGGGAACCGTGCTTCTGAGAGGTAACTGAGGCATTCAAGGCTATGTTTTAGGTATAGTGTAGGTGATGATTTCAGGGTGAATTTGAATTGGATGGGTAACAGTATAGCACCATTGCTCTAAGAAAATTGATACTGAAGCCAATGAAAAGAATGACTCAGTGAGACACACAGGCAGCCAAGACAGCACTGCTTGAAACTTGTGTGTTGCGAGACCTGGTTTGCATGAAGCCAGTTCTTTCAGGGTGTCCACGCTGTTCATCTAATTCATGACTGGTTTAAAGTATGTATTTGATCAGATGTTTGAACCAACTACGTGACTGCCATTTTTACTTTCCTACAAATTACCTGGATACATTTTAAATGCAATTTCAGTGTTATTTCCTTTTTTCAAATGCACTTGTGTTTGAGACATTGAAGGTACTAAGGTGCCATTTCAGAGGAATTTCAAAGAATCATGGGCTGGGATTACATGGAGAAACTGCAGATGGGTTACAGGAAAGCAAAGATTAGGAGAAACATGCTAAACCTGTAGTTGGGTTGATACTTGGTAACACTTTTTAGTGCATTTCTCTTCTCTGCCTACTTACGTTTTTGTCACGATGTAGGAATGGAGAAGTGATGTCTTTTGAATTAGAAGCAGAGATGGTGCAGAAAGAGCAAGAAGTGTTAACGATGTTTTATGTACTGGCTTCTCTTATGCTCCATATGGGCAAATGCTACCACTTTGCTATATTAAGATCGGAGGCAGAGTCGAGCCAAATCTTGCATCATGATTATTAATTTTGTTTATTGTCAAAGCCAAAAGGAGGTTAGAACTGTAGATACCTTTTCAGTAGTGCCACAACTGATTTTGCCCAAATAGTTTATTGTTGCCGTTCTTGTTTTGGCAGAGAAATTACCACAGGTCCATTTGAAAACGAGTATACATTTGAACAAAAATAATAAGTCTGGGACCAGGTTGATCCTAGTCCTTGGCCAAACTTCTCTTTTCCAAATGCAGAAGAGGAAATGAGTAGAGGACAGTTTCATGGACACTAAGAGAGTGTATCCTACAAACTACTCTGAGCACAAACCTCTGCAGAAATGGATGGATTGAAACTCACAGCTTCCCCACCCCACCTCAGAATAAGTTAGATGCCTGTAGGCATTGCACAGATTTCACATAGTTCTGTGTATTTGAGAAATCATGGTAAGAATTTATATGTTTTCCCCATATAACTGTCACTGGAGACCAGATATAGAGCTGTACATGGATATACGATATATAGGATCTGAAAAAGCAGAGAAGATAGTGGTGAGACTGGAGAAGCCTTCCACTCGTCTAAATATGACAGATCAGGAGACTTGGTTATAAAATTTAAGCAGCAGGAATATGGAATCTTATTCTAGTAAAAGTCACGTAACTTGGAGAGAGATCGATTCTGGATATGATTCAGTAGGCTCTTCACGTCTTTCTGAAATGTGGAGCTAAACATAATGAAAACCATTCCAAGGTCCTTTATTTTTGCCTGTCACTGAAAAATACTGGAATATATACTATCTTCTTATTTCTGATGGGAGGACTTGTGAGATCTCCAGACAGCTCCCAGTCAGGGACACTGGGAGCTCTTAGCTGAAGACCCAAATCCCACTGACTGCAGCTGCAGTTGGAGAGGGTGATTGCTTTCTCCACTTGTTCCTGGTTACACATTTCTGCCTTCTTTGTTGTGCCAGCGTGAGTGTGTGATGGCATAGTTAGCAGATCAACTAACTGGTCTAGCTGTAGGCTAACCCAGGGAAATAATTCCTGCCCCCTTAATTCCCCAGCATTCCTTGCTGCACAGACGTGCACATGCCAGTGCTGGCACAAGGTAGGAGGTAGAAGCAGAGCCCAGACATCAGCAGGACGGTGAGGCCTCCTTTTTCAGCAGTTTTAAAGTGATGACAGCCGTATATGTGTAGGGGAAAAGAAGATGACAGCGCTGAGGAACACTGAGTCTTACTGTCTAGTGCCTTTGTTTTCCCCATAATTTTTCCCCATATTGTGTGCTTAGCTCTCCGATCGCTTCACAGGAAAAATTGAGAAATGCATTCAGTAAGATTTTAATTTAGTTCAAGCGTTCAACAAGCACGCTAAGTAACACAGCCACAGATTTTTTTTTTTTTTTTTTTTTTTTTGCGCTTCTATCACAAAATGTATTAAAAGTTTCCCATGCTAAAAGCCTATTACTAAGAACCAATACATAAGTATTACTAAGTATTTCCAAAACTGTAGGGCAGGAATTTTAACATAGGTGATTTAAAGCCTCAGCCAATCTCTAACTTTTAGAATCTAGGATAACGTGGAATGTTATGTCTGGAGGATTACTTGCCATTCCCTGCTCTGGAAATTTTATATCTGAGTGATCATGAGTTGCCTTAAGGACGGGATCCAGGATACTGAGGTGGATGTTCTCTTCTACCATGCCAGTCCCAAAGTTGCCACAAATGCAAGGCATATTTTCAGAGAGCCTGCATGCATCAACTTCAGTTTCTTAGACATTGCTATGCAGGTATTCATGTTAACTTGGGCACAGTACATCCTGAGGGTGTACCAGGAGGACTAGGAGTCTTTAAAGAATATGTGCATTGAAATATCTACATTTATTGCTTTCACACCAGGGTTGTGAGCATACTCTTACCTTATCTTAGCATACTTCATGGCAACTACCACTCTGAAGCTACTACGATGCCAAAGCTTTATTGTTTGAACAGTTATTGTGTTTGAACTTCCATAGGTGTCTTGAGAGAGCTCCCCTCAGGTTTCTTTCAGCTGCTTTTCCTTTGTACACCTACACAGACTTTAGGGAAGGAGGCAGAGAGTATGTCCACATGGGACTTTCAGCTTGCTTCTGGACATGAGTGTACAGTTAGCTCCTCAACAGTCCTTGGTTAGACTGCTCTCAAACCTCTCAAAGCTTGGAAACTAGCTTGGGTAACTCATCAGTATAAAACTGCCATATAAATATGCTGTCTGGATTAGGATTGTTTGTTGCTAGTTGGCAATATAAACAATATGTTACTTGGATAACAATTGCTGTTGAACTTCTGTTTCCAAAGTGGCATTATATTACATTTGGAGTCTCACAATGCCTACAGTTTCCACACCCTTAACTAGCATTTCTGTATGTGGAAGTTCGTATCATTCCACAGTGGCTGAGATGCTTTTCAGTACAGTGAATCATTTTCTTACAAAGGCTGGTCTTGATGCAGCAGTGAAGTCTTGTAATGTGTGGAGATCAGATGAAATACATATGAATTATTATCTCTATCGGATATATCTCTCAAAGTCAAAGTACTCATTCTCATCTTCTGCAAAATATTCTTGACTGAAGAAACTCAGATCCAGAAACAATGTATCTTTTGAATCCCCTTATTATAATACGGACTGATATTCAACTTCTTGCACAGTTCAAGCTAATGCCCTAGCACACTGGTTTATTGAATCACAGTGCTGGCTAAATCAATGTTCTGAAAGTAAAATTCAGTTGAAATAATCTCACAGGTACAAAACTATTTATTAACAGGTTTTTTTCACCTAGTTTTACTTTATATTAGCTGCTTGAAATTACTTATGCTTCATAGGCTGTTTATTTTGTCCTACAGGGTTAGGATTTACAGAGGACCAGAAAAATGTTTCAGTATTTTAAACGGTTCAACTTTTTTTTCTCTTTCTAATAAGAATGCCTTCTGCATTCAGATATTTTTCAGTTCTTGCAAACTGAAATAGCTATCATAGATTTCAGTCTGGAACTCAGTATCTCTATAATCTGCGATCCAATAACGTTTTATTTACTTGAGTATTTCTTCGGGTCACACTTGACGCTTCTTGTGCAGTACTGCACTTTTCCCCCCTCAACTATCACATGTAATTTCCTGAACTCTTATTCAAAATCTATAGAGGTAATAAAGTTTCCAACGTATAGCCCTAGGAGCAGCTCTTTTATTTTGCTGATTTAAGATATTTGATTTTTTTTCTTGCATCTTCTTTCTCACACTTTCAAGTTCAAAAGAAGTATGCGTGCTATCAGACTGAATGAAGTGTTATGCCAAAAGAGTTGATTTACACAAAAGCACTGGCAGATAGGTAAATAGTGTAACAATAATAACATTAGCTAGAGACAACTTGCTATGCGGGAAAGTCAGATCTGTGCAGGTATTTTCACACATGAGAGTGTCAAAAGTTAGTGCCTGTTAAGATTTTCAAAGCATCCACGTGTTTTTGAAACTTTGTTGGAATCCTGTTCTCTATTTTTAGTCCCCTAATTTACTCTCAAAATCTGGTTTAATTGTGTGCTCTTGTGAAATTATGAAAAGTGATTTAAATAACAGAAGCAATCTACCTTGTGACTCTCAAATGCTTGCTGGTTTCTTCTTGATGTACATGCATTGGAACCAGTTAGAGATCTATCTTTTCATAGATATGGCTGCAATAGGACAAGTAAAGGATTTAAAATGGTCCCAATGATTTCATGGGACACTGGATGAAGTCCACAGTCTTAGATATCTAGCAGAGCTTTGTAAGCAATTTTGGCTTGATTTAGGGCCAATCCTTAAAAGCTTTAGAAGTCCAGTTCAGTTCAAATAGTTGGTTTGTACCAAAGTATGGAATTCCTTCTTATTTCAACATAGCAATGTTTCACTCCCGGTAGCCTTGTGCTCCAGAGCACTTTCTTCATTCACACATATCATCACGTGGATGAAAAACCAATATTGTGAATACTAAATTGCATGCTTTTTACCATGTCTGTTGAAGGCATTGTAAAATTATTATCTAATTCTAAAAAGACTTAATCTGCGCTCTAAAATGTGATAGAACAATTGAATTGCGTTACTATCTGGATACATTACATCCTTCACAAAATCTATGGTTAGCCTCAGGAACTTGCAGTGATGCGATAGTATTGAGTCCAAGGCTACAACTGTATACTCAAAGTAAAAATATTTGGATTCCTAATGTTGTGATAATAGTACCTACATCAAATGAGCTAACAGGCAAAAAAATTGATCACTTTGGAAGATGCGCATACATACAGGTTTTTACTTAAGAACTTAATTATTGTAAATAGAAAACTATAGCTGATGTTATCTACCACATAACTACTTAATCTTGGATTTCTTCTCTTCTCTGGAGCATCTCCTGCTGGCCCATGATGTCTACAGATGGATTATAGAACACATTCATCTTATCCAATCTGAGCTTTCTTTGCTGTTACTGTGCCATGAATTTTGTTCATTTTTGCTAACAGGAGTCACACAAGACACCGAAAGGACAATTTTCTGTATTTTATTTTCTACTTCCATTTTCTTTGCTTTAAAATGGTCAGATCAATTTAAACCTGATTTAAGTGAAACACTCCGCGGCTCAGACTCAGCAAGTATTCAACCCAAAAGCAAACATTTACAGATGCACTGATGTAACATCCCCCCGCAAAGTACATAATGGGGGTACTGTTCAAGCGCTATCCTGCAGGCACCAGTGTACTGCACAGTACATGTATTCACTGTAGGGGCTCTGATCTGCATATGCAATAGTTTCTGTATTTCTATCGGCACAGGAAAAAAAACTCAAGGAAAAAACGATGAGGGAAAGCCTTCAAATGTGATGTTATTTAGCTTTTCCCTTCTGTAGAAGAGCCTCATAACCTGTTCTTATTTCTGAAAAGACTTTTTAAAAGTTCCTAAATGAAGTGACTGGGCATGTCTGAGGGAGGAAGGAGAGCAAGGCCTGTGGAGATGAAACCAATCTGTTGATGCAGAATCCTGCCACAGGGGTTTTCCCCTGAAAGGCATTAACACAGACACAGTGGTTTGGTAAGAACCAAGAGCAGCGTCAGACTAAAGACCATTAAGGACAGTAGCCGAGGGAGGTAGGTAATCACAAACTGTATTAAATTAAGAAAAACTGAATAGCTGCCTCTGATAACAGTCGGGGCATCAGGCTTTGATCCGTCTGCCTCCTTGTATACACATATAATCTTGGATCTTGATTGAATATTCCCACTCTGATTTTGTAATTAAAACATCATTTATACTGAGAATAATTAAGACAACTGTACATTTGATTTTAAAATCAGTTTTGAGTATTGTGCCTTGTCAAGCTACAAGAATGGTTCCTGCAGCTTTACAACTTAGCATTAAGAGGCAGACAGTGACCGCAGGCACCTGAGTGGAAGGTTTGACAGTTTGATAAATTAGGAATGACACTTGCCAAAATGGCTGTCCTTCCCTCAGCCTGCCAGTGGAGCATTTACACACTGTTAATTGAATTGGCAATTTGTGTAACAGTACCTGCCCCTGAGCTTTTGTAATGCTGGAGCTGCCATTTAGCTCTGATAATCCAGGACTTGGGAATAAGGACGAAAAGCTTCACATGATATTATTGCAGATTTAAAATGACAGTTGGGGACCTTGTTGCCAATTTCCCATTAAATGAGAAATAATTAACAATAGCAATAACAAAGTCTTATAAAGCTGGAAAGTTAAATTGACTTTTCAGCAGTAGTATGGTTTGAAATTGCTTCTAGTGTGATTATCAGATTGCCCTTTCAGTATTATATACCCTAAATAGTATCATCTGATGGTCCGAATAGGCAATGTTTTCAAAGCTACCCTGTTTTATTAGTGTGAGACTCTTCTGATTTATCTGTGGGTTTTTTTAATTTCTTCTTGCCATGTAAAAATTGAGTTATGTTATAATATTTCATACAGATAAAGAACTTAATGAAATATTAGAGATTCTGTTTTCTCTGGTTATCAGTAATTGAGTGACAGCAGAAACAAAATTTTCAGTCATAGATGAATTTTGTTAATTATAAGGTTCTTTTTTATAGCTGTACTTGCAGTTGATATCTTCACTGTCTTTCCCTAAATTTCTGTAGTGTACCTAATGTTATCATCTGAAATGACAATTTATCAGCAAACTATTATTTTTCTCTCAGGCTTCTTATGTTTTGATAATCTCTGTGAATACTTGGTAATGATTTGTACTGTGGTACAAATACCATAGTAAACCAAAACCCATGTAAGAATTAGCCACCGAAGACCAGAGTCTTTGCTATCTTAGGGATTAAAAAAATTATAAATGTTCAAATATTTAAAAGCTGGCACAGTTGCTGCATGTCAGAAGGCTAACTTCTTTATGCAGGCTTGCAGCTCTTATTCTTGCCCCAAGATTAGACTTGTGGACTTCAAGTGCTGTATTGAAGAACAGGTGGAGCTATTTTCCCAAGATGGGTCATTCCCACCATGAGAATACTTATGCATTCATAAGATGCCAAAAGTACTAGATGAAGCATGGAACAGTCTGATCCATTTCGTGCATAATAGTCTAAGATAGTACAGGTTTAATAGTTTTCATGCTTGAAAATACCATTTCATATGATTACTGTGGTCTTAGGACTGAGTACAGCTATGTACCCTGGACAAGGACCAAAATACAAACACACACACACACACACATGCGCACCACCCCAAAACAACTGACAAATCAGAGAGGGATGCAGAATAGAATGATCCCAGTCAGTAGGCCTACACTAGCAACAAGCCGTATGTGTGTTTTAATACTATGCTACAGTGTTATATTGGTTGTAGAAGATGTAGTGGTTGCAGAATTGCATAGGGGTTGAATAGCAGAAATGTGAAGGAGGGCAAAGAAAAGGAGAGGTGAGCAAAGAGGAGCTGATGTGGAGTAAAGGAGCAGGAGGATTCATGATGAAGCTTACAGTTCAAACATTTGTACGGGAAGTGATATTTTTCTTTCTTCTGTAATTGGTGAAAAGCAATCGATGATCTTGGAGAATTCTGTTCTGGCAAAGGAACTCAGTGAGAGGTAAGCTCATATAAAATTTTGGATGGTGTCCAACTTAAAAGGAAAGTGTACAAATCAGGCACTGGAAGGAGTACAGAGGGGATGCAGAAAGGCACTGGTTACTGCTTGGCTGGGAGCACGGTGCCACGCAGCCTGCTACCCTAGCCAGTGCTAAGTCAAAGAGGAATGGCTAACACTTCCAGTCCCAGTGGCAAACTTAATGCTGAGCATGGCACACTCTGTAAAGGAGAGGCAGGCTTGGTAGGGAACAGTCAAGGGAATGAAGAAAACCAGGAAATAACAGGGAATGAGAGTTAGGGCATGCTATTGTATGTGCTGTTTAAGATGGAAAGGAGAAAATAGTTTCTGTTGAATTGAATGCAAAGTTGGGGTAGGAATTTATGGCAATGGGTGAGGAATGTAGGTAGAAAACAGGCTTCTGCATTTCTTACCAAGAAAAGCTTTCACTGACCGCTCTTTTTCCTGTACCAAGCCCTTCCATCTTGATGCAAGGAAGGAAGGAAGGAAATAATGGACTGGATCGTAAGGTGTGATTATTTTTTATTTCCTGCCCCACCCCCCACCCCCAGGTCTGCACACCTGCAGCTCCCACAGTATTTTTGGAAACTACTTCCAACTATTTGAGGTTTCACAGAACACTAGTTCATGCAGCCCAGAAATTCTGGATCTGTAATTTATTTTTTTTTAATATTTATCACGGACTAATTATAGTACAGCTCTGGAGCGGGGAAGAAAGATCATCTTGTGGTTTGGTCTGAGGCATAATACTGGAAGGCTTAGCTATTTGTTCACAGAAGTTCTTTGTGTGATTCAGTTGGGTTACACCTCAGGTTTTGTATTTGTAGTACATGACAATTAAAATGATCTCTTTGAAAGTCTTCTGATATTTAATTCTTTCAGAGTTTTAAAAACACAATTATCTCTATATAGGTTTACAAAACTTTTTTTTTTTTTTTTTTTTTTTTATATTAGGGCATTGCATTTTTACATAGACCATGATCCAAACTAAAAAGAAGTTTGCAATACAAATTAGTCCTATTCAAACAGCACTTGATTAAATGTCAAGTTACAGATTTAGAAATTAGTGTAAAAAGATATCAATTTCCAGGGCCCTTCATGGCATGTGGAACTCTGTTGCAGATTTACAGATGTAGCAGAGAAGGGAACGCAGGTACACTGGACAAAACTGATTTACTTGTCTGTAATTTCAAAAGTTAGCATGTTGCTGTTGGCAAATTAAAACATGAATAATAAAGTGTCTATCACTACAATCTTTTTTTCATATATAAAAAAGAGAGAAACAGGGGGGGACCCTACTGTAACAGACACCATGTTCCAGAAACATGGTATAATCTTTGTGATACCTGTAAGTGTATTCCCAGAACAACCAAGTTACTATGCTGCTTATGTACCCATTTGTCATAGAGGATTTTAAGTCCTTTCCAAGTTTGCTTCTGAAATTCCCTCCTTATTACATACTGGTTTTCAATTTATACTATACACCTATTATCCTCAGGATAATTATACTAAATAAAGGCATGGCTGAAAAAGCAATACATGTGTTGATGAGGAATTTTCTTTCATTGAAACACTAAAGATCAAAATGGCCTCATCTCAGGGGAAAGCTCAGTAGATAAATAAATTGTAGAAGGCAACAAAAAGGTCAGCAAATTGGACTGTGTTGATTCACGCTGGAGGAACCCATTTGGGGAGTGGCTATATCCTGGATTCTTTTTCTTCCATTAGCTGTCGGCTGAGTGTTTTGTGGATTCCTCTTACTGCAAGGTGAGAGTTTGAGAGAAGTATACTCAAAGTAGTCATCAAAGCTATATCATGCTATACAGAACTGCCTAGGTAAAAAATAAGTACCTTGCATAGCATTGAAAGCTAATGCAGAATAGGATTGTTTCTCTGCCTGCAGAAATGCCGCCTAAGGAACTGCTGCCTGTGGTTCACAATAGCTTTAATTTTCTGCTTCTTTTCTAGGGTTTATGTATTTCTTAAGTGTCCACTGTCAAAATATCAGAAAGTCTGAAGACCATGGCTGTGTTTGGTCTCTTTTTTTCACTAGAAGCTGGTCTCATCCTTCCTCTTCAGTGGCCTTCTGTTGCTCAACTTCAATGTAAAATTCCTCACCCACTTAAAAGCAACAGCACACAAGGCTTTCTATGTTGCAGCTATCTCTCCCACTCCAGATGTGTCCTTGGTTCTTCCATTATTTTGCTTATCTTCGTCCCTTCCTCCTGGCTTTTCAGAGTTTGGTGCAAAGCAGGTTCACTTTGTCTTCTTCATATCTTTCTAAAACTCACCTCAGAGCCTTTTTTCTTTACTCTTATTACAGGATTTCACAAACACCAGGAGCAGCCTGTTAATTTATTTTCCTTTCTGGTTCATTTTCACTTAGGACTCAGCAAAACACAAAACAATTATCTCTAATACTTAGTATAGAATAATTTACTACTTGGACAGATAGTTTCATATTTGCCCAAAAATCTCACCATACCCCATTTTTACTGTGCTTGTTTATGCCTCCCTTGGAAGACATTGGAGACTCCCTGGGGAAGCTAGCTTCACAGTTTGAGCTACATAGACTTACGACTGGCTCTTACCCTATGAAGTGTGGTGTAAAACATAAAGGACTCCGTATATACATTATTTATTGTGTAAGAATAATTGGTGAAGGTGTATGCAAGACAAAGAGGATTGCAGAAGTTCTGAACAGATTTAAATCCATGTGTTTAAGTATGTGATTTTGTGAACAGTCTAACGAATGTTATCTTTAGTGACTACATTAAACATACCTATCTAGGACTCACTGTTCTCCTGTACTTATTTTCATTTTTAGATCAGTTAATGAGAGAAACTGCTAGTCTTGCTAACTAAAGAGCAATTAAAAAAATCTAACGGCCCTTCAGTCCTACCACATAACTGTTATTGATATTCAGTGTCTACTGAAATCTTCCACAGTGCATTTGCAGGAGCTTATAAGGGAATTTATAACACCAATTGTTATTTAATGCCTACTTTTCTTGCAGAATTGTGTATGTGATAAGCAATAAGAACATGAAAGAGCTGAGAAGATCTTCGTAAGAATATTTTTTTATAAGTCCTCTGACAAGGTCTGGTTTAGTACCCCCAAAACATTTTGCAAATAAATGATTTTGCATCAGGTATCCAGTGGATATGCATGTGAGTTTCTGCTCCTCTCAGGTGAGTGGCCTTGCATATAAAGTTAAAGGGACTTCCACTTAGAATCCTTGTTTTGGAGATATTCTGTTTTGTATGAAACAGTTTCAGAGTCATTGAGGCACCTAGCAAGGATAAGAATGGGGGTTTTATTAGCTTGGGAGTGAAAGCAACCTGTCAGGCTATGGGAATCCTTGCTCCCTATGTTCAGTTATTTATACACAGTCCAATAGTGTCAACAGGAGAAGCAGATACCACCTGAACTTAAAATTGTTCATAGCCTGAATTAATATTCCCCCAAGGGAAAAGTGAGATTTTTTTATTTATTTATTTATTTTTTTAATCTAAACAGGCATAGCTTTTATTTTTGTATGATAAAGGGGTTGCAGCAACTGGAGACTGAAGCAAGAAAATTATTCATATAGCTTTGTGCATAAATTCTGACGATTTTTTACTCTACCCTTGCAATGGAGGCACATTTAGAAGGGATGAATCTTTACTGTAGTCATAGATCTGAACCACCTTTGATGTTGAATTTTGAACATAATCTGAACTTTATAGTTTTAGCCTACATTAAATATGATCACAATTCTTCCAAGAATCACAAGCAGTTGAGTTTTCTATAAATGCTATCAATCTAAATTGCACAGGGTTTCTTTTTGCTCTGCACCACTCTGTCTAACCCCTTAAATGGCGATCAGAACAGCTAGATGCTACCCAGTCCAGTCTTGGGGAATCTTGGTTCTTAATCCAAACTTCAGATCTCATGTTTGGTGATTTCAATATATGCTGCTAAGTTTTGATTTTGAAGAAACACTTCCAGAATAAGATATTTACTGTGACTTTTTGTGGCTAAAGTTTGAAGCTAATTTAACTTTGGTTGTGTTTTGTTATTTTAATTGTGCATCTAGGAAATGATAAAGAGAGTTTTTGCTTACTTCCTGTAGTGAAATTAGTTGTACTTGCTGCAGAGAGAAAGAAAAAGGTGTGTTGCCAAATTTGTATTTTTAAAGGGCATGTGATGAGAAAACAAAAATTCCATTTACATGTAAATGATTTGACAGACCACAGTAAGAAACTAGAATACTACCAGTTCCTCAGAATGATGTGGTAGTAAAGGTGGCTGGCTCTGTGCTGAAAAGTGTGTGGGTTTGGTGTTGTGATTTGGGGTTTTTTTTTGTACTGCAGGATAGTAATTCAAATTCAAGCCTGTATAATAATCCCATTGATATCTTACTTTTAACCAAACTTATAAAATATTGCTCTAAATCATACTGATATTCTTCAGGCTTTAAAGTTCTAAGAGCTTGTAAGTAGCAGCCTTACATCTACTGTTTTGTGTTTCTATGACTTTGTTTCCTAGTGGAACATGAAAGCTGCTTACACTATTTGTAACTCCTTCAATTTCAGGTAAGCAGAGTTGAAAGAGGTTGTATATAAACTCACTTTTTTTTTCTATAATGAAGACTGTATATTCTTTTCACCCTGGCACAAGACTTGTCTGAGGTTTAGGACGAAATATCTAAAAAAAATGTCTTTACAATGTATGACCCTGTTTACCTTCACTTTCAGTGAGGCTTCAACTTCACTCTCGAATCTTCAAATATTAGACTTAGGTCCCTATATCCTACTGATTCCAGTGAGAGAAGGTACTTTCTGTGAATCTACGCTTAATAGTTGATTTCCTTTGGAAAATTGGATTCAGGCTACTGAATTATTTAATTGCTTTTGAATATTTTACTGCTTGCTATCAACAATAAACATAATGCACTTTTGAAGATGTTGCTTTTTGCTATAAACAATAGAAGTGACCTCTTTGTACATCTATAATCACTAAGTATTGCTAAGCAGTATTAGAATATGAAGAAATTTCCAACATACAGAATTTCATAAGGTCAAGTCAGTAACAGTGTACATTTCAGTAGCATTTATGTGAAATTGCTTTATTGATTGTTAAATAGTTTGTAAACTGGAATGATTATTTTTTTTGTCTAATTTGTGGAATGAGTTGCTTTTCCAGTTTAAAAAGTTAATGCTTCAGAGCCTGATGGGAAAATAGGGCTATAAGTGTGATTTTTATACTACTTTAGTCCTGATGAAGAAATTATTCCCCTCAGTAATATGGAATTGCAGTATTAAAATACTTTTCTGGATGTTACATTTGAAGATGTAAAACAAATTATTTAACTCCGTCAAAAGAGAGAGTTTAACACTGTATGCAGGTAAAACAGTGGAAGAGCTTTGGATATTTCACAGCATAGTTTAATTCCAAAATGTCCAGTGGGAATTCACCTAGAATATTGTTTTGAATATACTGGTATACAGCTAGGGCCCAAAATGCCTTTTGTGCCAAGAAAGCTAATTTTTGTATTTTAAAATTAATCTAGCCAAAATCTGGATTAGCTATGTCACATCCCCTTAACCACAGGCATGTAAACCTCAGGATAGACAGCTGTTTGGATGTTTCAGACTGGGACTCCTGCCCTCAGCAAACATATTTGATTCTCCTACATGGTCACTTGGCTGCGTGTACTCATGCCCATATGCTTGGATGGCATTGTGCCTGCTCACTACTTGGTCAAACTGTTCCATTAGGGCTTAGACGCCAAGATAACAGGTTGAGTTGGGCACCATCTATAACAGCATGCGTTCTATCTCTTCTGAAGGAAATCTTTCCTCAGGGACAAGATGCCATGCTGCATAACTTGCTTTTTTGTATTCGTCTTTCTTGCCACTTAGATGTTCCAAACACCCCCAAAAGAAGAAAGGAGAAAAAGACAGATTGAGGAGAAATTTTTGGCTTTCAAAGAAGTAATTGTCATTGTAGCTGTGGCATAAACTCATGAAGTTCACAGGGGATTTAGAAATGCATGCAAAATGAATAGTGTACAAGCCCTCAGGCAATCTGCATTAATTCAAGCTTAAATCAGATTCCACCACAAGTGAGCAAAGTGTAAAAGAAGTAGAAGAGTCACTGAAACATTTTGCAGTTTGCCTTAGATAGCTGGAAAAGGCTACTGTAATAGACTCAATGTTGCTTTATGTTTACAATAGCTGATAAAGTCAGGGGAGAAAAAGTTACTGTGCTTTCAGGTTCAGTGTCATCTTCCTACAAACTTTGCTTTCCTTTTATTCTTAGACTATTGTAGCTACATAAATGCATTGAACTATGTGAAGAGAAATGTAGTATTATTTAGACATGAAAACAGTAAAGGCAGAACAGTTTTAGAAACAGTCATCAAAAGTCAAGAAAATTCATTGCTTCTATACATTGACAGAAACTAAGTTATTAGAAATTATTGTGCTCAGTTGGCGATACCTCCAAAATGAGCTAGGGAAGAGGCAGTAATGTCTTAGACAAAGTAGTTGTTCACTGAGCCTGATCTCCTTAAACGCTGGCTAAAGGAAATGTATGCACTAATTAAGAACAGGGAACTGCCTCCAGTGATGGCTGTATCTTAGAGGTAAGAGTATAGCATATATAATATCACATAGCAGCCTTACTGAGACTTGAAGAACTGGCTCTGGAGCAGCATTGGTCTTGTAGCATTTACACCACAGTAGCAGTTGGAAGTTGGCTGGCAAGAGTAAAAATCTTAACATTCACTTTTTGCTGACAAACACCAAAAGGATTGACTATGGTCTTTAGAAAGCAAATATAAATATGTTCGAAACTGGATTTTTTACCATCAGGCCTGTTAATTACACTTCTTTTTTCCCTATTTTCCTTCCATGAGTCCTGCTGCATTACAATTTTGGACACTTTCTTGTCTGCCGTGTTGCTATGAATTTGGTTGTTTCATTTCGATCATTTTGGAGAACTCTCATTACATGAAAGAAAGGAAAAAGATGTCAGGGTTCCAGAAGCATATACTGCTCTACATGTTATAAAACCTTAATGCTGTGCCAAACTATAATTAATATAGATTTATTAAAACTGGCATGACTTTTAGACCATTTTCATTGAAGCAACTGAGAATAAATCAGAAAAGCAACAGATGAAGGAGTTTTAAGCAGCTTAGTGACCTAAATAACCTGTTAGTCCCTGTCTCTTCTTGGATAGGTTATACAGTTCACATTTTTTCTAGTGAAAATGAATTATTTGGATAATGAGAGAAAGAAAACAATTAAAATCAGACCATTTCTTTGAATTAACTTAAAAGACTGACTGTGATGTTTTTGGACAGATACTGACCTCTCAAAGTTTGAAGCTCCATTTCAAATTACTCTGCTACTTGGCACCTGTGTTATACTTACCATTAAACAAGTTTTCCCACTTTAAGTCTTAATGCTCATGTTACTTAATGTCATCTCAATTTCTTGATATGTTGTTAATATAATTCTAACGTGAAGTAAGCATGTTTCAGTTTAACTCATCCGTATGTACTTAAAGCAGTTGATATGAATTAAGAAACAAACCTGTTTGATTTCTTTCATTCCTTCTCCACTGTTAAACAAGTCATTCATATGTTTACTACTTTGCCGATGCTAGTCTAGTACAGATTGCAAAAGCTGACCCTTGGTTTTTGGTGGTTTTTTTTTTTTTTCCTTTGAGTAAAATCAGTATAACATGGTTATTTAATATAGAGATTCAGGAGTGGTCTTGGACTCAAATGGCTGTCTTTAGCTGTTGTAGGATTTTCTTGGATATCACTAGACACTGAGTAACATAGACTGGGAGTGTTGACAAAGCATGAGTATGAGAGCCAGGAATGGAAGAGCTCTGATCTTGGCACTGCTGCTGTCTCTCGGCAAGGCTTTGTCTAACCCCAGACATGGGAAATTTCAGGGACTTGTGATCTTTCAGAATTAGCCTTAGACCTCTGTCTGTACCTTAGTTTATTCATGTGTGAAGTATATTAATTATGCACAACTAGTTTTGTAGTAATCTATGAAATTCCTGGATGAAAACAACTGCAAGAATGCAGGGTAGTATTCTGTGTAATAACACCATCTGCTTTGCAGCAACTATGGGTACCATTAGAGAAGAAAGAGGAGAAAATAGTTAATAATTTCATAGTAAGCTGTCCTTTCTTTCTTTTTTGGGTTTTGTGTGCTTTAGCACTGAACAGGTAAGTTCTCACGGTTAGCAGCATTTAGGGGTTAGTCTCAGCAGAATTTCCAGAGCCTACTTTCTAATTCAAACTTATTTTATGTTAAACTGTCTGAGCCGAGCCATTGTGAGGTATGAGTTCTCTGTAGGCTTATGGAAAAGTATTATTGAATGATTATTACTAATGGGGTTATAGAACATATGTAATAACATATCAATGTGTTCTTTTTAACATGTAGAGCACATTTGAGGATGGTGTCTGGTTTTGGTTTGTTTTTTTCTTTTTTTTTCCAGTAGACTTACAATATATATGGATATTTTGTAGTCCTAATTGTTGCAGCTTTTTGAATTACTTCCTTGTTGTTATGATTGCAAGAGTAGGGAGCATGGTAGGTATATTTTAATATTTGTTAGGAACACAATCCAAAGGTAAGTGAGTTAAAAAAAATTACAACTCCTGTTCTAATATAAACTAGAAACATTATAAAACAATTCTCGGTCTTTTGCTATCAGGAGCTATCCTTTATAGCTTGTAGGTACATAACTTGATTGAAAATTTATCATTATTTTTGACTTACTAGCCACAGATAAGATATTGACTGAGGTTAAAACATAAGCCATTTATAAAAACTCTACAAAGCGGGGCAGGCAAATTCTCTGCATTAAAGATGTGGAAACTGAGGCACAGGGAGGTGAAAAAAATTATCAGAAGATTCCCACTATGCCACTAGCATATTTAACAAACAAAAGGAGTCCTTATTGCCAGGCTAGTGCTCTGTCCTTTTGATTTTGCACATAAATATATGTTTCTGCTTCTCAATAAGTGAGAGGGAAATAGAGAATTAAACTGAACTTTTTTTAGAACGAAAAATAAGATCTAAGGCTGCAGGGGGCTAATATTTATTTATTGTCAACAAAATGAAGTAGCTACTTCGCAGAGAAAATATGTTTAGGCTGTGGTTCTACAAATACTGATACTTAATATTAATATCAGCAGAGCACCATAGATTTGAATTAATTTAGGCATGGATGCACAATCACATTTTTGTTGGATTAGTCAAAGGCTATTCAGAGGGTTAATGCCAGCTTTATCCTTTTATACAAACTTCATGCTGGCTGGAGGAAGACAGGACATTCCTGAATAAAATCTGAGGGTTTAAAGTTAAGTCTTCAAAAGATTTGTCAGCAGAGGTGACTCTGCAGAGGTAGTCTGTACCAGTATAACACCTTCTGTCACGTGGCTGTAGCATATTGGTAGAACTGCTAAACTTGGATTTACTGTACCACCAACATTCACTGCCATGGCTGCAGATGCTAATGGGGTCCTGATTCAGCAGAGTATTCAATGCTCAATCCACTCCTGTTTAGCAAAACGTTTTGCTTGTGCTTAGTTATTGTACAGTACCTTATAGCTAGCTCTTTTCAAGTGAAGTAAGCTTAAGTGAATACCTAAAGGTAAACACGTTTAAGCACTGAAGAGGAGCACTTAAGCTTTATAAGAACTGAATGATTCAGACTAATGATAGTTTTGAGCTGGCAAATTGTAACTCTGGAGGTATACTTAAGATTTACTGTTAATCAAAACCCATATTATTGTGTGTACCAATGATTGTATTATATTCTGAAGTACCTTTGTGTCACTTCAAATAGCGAGCTCATTGATAAAAGATTTAGCATTTTGTGATTTTTCTTCCCTTAACATTAGTTCCTAAAATCAATGCCTGCATATTGCAACTTATGCACGTACTTGAAGGAAATGGAATTAATAAAAAAGAAATTGTATATTTTAACTGAAAATGAGCATGTGAAAATGTTTAGCTAGCTACTAGTCTGCATACTTCTACCCTAATCTTCAGGCTCTGTATTAAGCCAAAGGCTACTTTTTTTCTCAAAATCCCCCAGTGGCAATCACTCTCTCTTCAGCCTTCCCATGGCACAACAAAGACAAACTCGGGGAGAGCAAACCTTTATTAACCTATCCATTTTATGTAGGCTACTACTCTTCCTGTATTAACGTGTTCATTATGCAACCTAGCTGGATTTGCCTGAATAATGACAATAATCCTTACGCTCATGTCGACGGTGTTTTTTCCCGGACACTGGGTGTGTCTGAAGATGAGGGTGTAGGATGTGTCTTCATAGCTCTCGTTACATTAATGAGAGTGATGCTAACGCCCACGTCCATGTGAAGGCCTAGGTTTCCAGTGGCCCGTTCTCCTCCTATTGCACAGACAGCTGAGCACATCCTGCATAAAGCTGCTGTTTCGAGACTGACACTTGCAGGCTAAAATTTTGCCCATTTACTTTAAAATACCAGGCTGTGAAGCGTGGGAGTTCAGGTGCTGCCAAGCAAATGCCTCAGCTGTCAGTTGTACAGGTGAAGGCAATAACCTCAGCAGCCATTTTAGCCTGGGCTTCCCCTGGTGTGGGCCTGAGCTCTCAAAATGGTGTCCACAGCTAGCTAGTGTGTTGGGTGGCACTAGACTTGAAGGAAGCTCTGAGGACAGCAGCCACGTCGTACAGCCAGGCAACTCTCTCACAGAGCCCACTGCCTTCTCCTGACAGAAACTGCTTTCCAAAGCAGAGGTTTGGAAAGGTTTTTCATGTCCCTTTGAAAACAAGCTTGGAGAAGAATAAGCAGTCTCTCCCCAGGCCTCTTTAGCTACTTGTTGGTGTGTTTACTGGGAGGCCTGAAATGTCTCTTGCTCTCTCATTGGGAAGACTGAAATCTGTATTTCCCATACTGGAAGAATATGCCCTCCCACTTCCCCCAGCCTACAGATTGTCCTCAGATTTGAGGGGGATGCTTTCTGCTCTGGATGTTGCCCTCTGGTAATTTTGATGATCTGCTAGAAGCAGCCATGGCTCCAGTCTTTCCTTTGAGGACTGCTTGTATAGTTATGGAGTAATCATTTTGGTAGTGGTTTTTTTTAATATTACTTTTTTAAATTTTTTTTTAAAAGGCAGCCAGCTGCCATTTATTGCCACTACCTAGTCCAGAAGGCACAACCTGAGCGTTCCTACTGACTGCTGCCATTCTAGCAGGAAGCCATAGGCTTTGTATGAAATCGGCACTGAGCTGCACCAGTGATGTGGAAACGTGGAAAAGCAAAAAGTGAGGTATGCGAATACTTCAAGTGGTTTAACAGCAGCTAAATGAAGCTCTCAAAGATCAAGAATCTTGGATTTAGGTGCCCCAAATACCCTTTTGAATCTGCTCCTAAATGTCTTTAAAATATATTGAAATTTTACTAATGTACTAATCTCGAAGCCACTGAAACATGTTTAAGTTGTAAATTCATAGGTAGTTCCATCTAAAGCCTGCTCCATTTCAAGTAAAGCTTGTACTTCGAAGCTTTGCTAGACTGCAGCCTAAAGATGACCATTACAGCAATGTATGCAAAAAAATTGAATGCAAAGTTAGTTCATTTGCATATGCATTTTTTCATGCAAATATTTTCATTTGCAGTAATGATCATTTGCATGTGAACTGTCTCTACATCTGCCAGTGGAGCTTGCGAGTGGAGAACTTGTGCAAACTTTTTTAAAAATCAGATCTTGATGTCAGTGTGTTTTTTAATATAAATATAGTCTTTTAGTTGTTCAATATCCAGTCATAGAATTTCTCAATTCAGTCAAGAAAATATATCAGAAGTATACAATATAGTAGTAAAGCTGCACCAGGGTGCAGAGAAGTTACTTTAAAATAAAGGAGGGTGTAAACTTGTATAGCATCAGAGGCTTCACAGGAACAGTCCAGGTGCACACACTTACCCTGGTAAATGTTGTGTAGTTAGAACTATCTTTCATTTAAAGAGAAACTGTTGTGTGGTTTTATAGTAAGCGTGCATGTAAGCTACCAAACAGCAAGTGAAGTTCATACTTACTTTAGTCTCAAGGCACTGTTCCATATAACAGAACCCTTGTGCAGAGTTATTAAGTTTTATTTATTAATTTTTGTTTATTTGGCTTCTCAAGTGTATTAGGTATAAAGGCATCAAAGCTATTTTAATTCTGAATGAGGCTGTACAGATGGCAGAGTTGAATGCAATTTGACAAATCCACTTTGCATTCTCACATTTAGTTAATTCGGATTAATTTTCTTGAGCACTTCCAAATAGTTAAACTCTCAAGCCTGAAGGATTAAGAATACATATGTTTAGCTAAAGTAGACAAGTATTTTTGTCACTTTTTGAAATAATACTTGCATTGTTGTTTTAAAACAACTTGAGTGAATCTTGAAATTATTATGGAACAACTGAGTGTTCTAACAGAGTGTATTAAAGCACCACACACAAACCACTGAGAGATGTTTAACTAATTTTCTCTGGCAGGGGTTTCATTTTCTGATCACCATTCATAGAATTTTTAACGGAAGTGTTTTCTTATCTTAGCCAAATTGTAAATGTATCCATTGGATAATTTTATAAACTATAAAATACGTACATATGTGTTCATTCCAAACTACTTCTGGCTTGTAAGCATTTAGTTGGAACTGTAATATCCATAACAAGTTAAAATTAGAAAAAAAAACCTTACTTTGACTAGAATCTAGTTTTGAAGCTAAGGAAATCTTATAAAAACACGAACTGTATATTACTATGGCACCTGCTGTTTTTCAGGTGTTTATAACATAGCCATAAAAATTCACTCCAGGCTGAAACTTGGTATTTAAAAGTCTCAGCTCAGCAGGATTTTTAAATCAAATTTGGTTTAAATTAGTTTGACTCTTTTTCAGTTATAAAAAGGAGGGTGGAGGAAAGAAATTTTGATGTGTGAAATATAATTTTATTCATTCCTCTAGCTGAAAAACAGTTTTGCTTTATAAAGATATAATTTGCAGGTCGTTAGCCCATAACATGGAGTAGAGAGTCAGGGTGTTAAAGGGGGAAGACAGGGAGAGAAAGCATTGCCATCTAAGAATTTGGCATTTGCAAATGGTTAATGTCTCCTGTGAGAACATTTGCCATGGATCCTTACTGAGCTTTCATAAAAGTGTATCCAGGATATACAGCATTTTTTAATTGAAAAAACATGCTTTCATTCAGTAAAGTCAATAACTCATAGTTTAAGGTCTGTTTTGTCATATGTCAATGACTGGTGGATGAATTATGTTCAGACATAGTTGATTTAATGCTTTCTAATGGTGGCATTAAAGAATCTGAAGCAATCTGGGACCTCAGCCTCCTGTTTTACTAGAAGCTGGGTACCTCCAATCCCTCTGGCTCATCTGAAAAATCCATCCTCTTTCTGTTATCAGTGTATGTAAAACACAAACCCAACTGTAATTAACTGAGGATCAAATAGAAAGATTGACATAATTTACATTTACAGTGCACCACCATTTGTGCATTGCTTTTTATATCCATATACATATGCACATACTGGCAACTCTGCTTATAAAACACCTTCAGTTGCAGCAGAACCTGGTAGATCTCTGGGCTGAAATTTTCCAAAGTTGCCAGTGGCTTTGGGTGCCTCTTTGCCCAAATACTTTGGGCCACGTTTTCAGCTGTTCTGAGAAAACACGTTTACAGATGAAGCCTGAAGGCTGCTGAACACTATTGTAAATCAAGCTTTTGGGGTACAGAAAAACTGAGAAAGCCAAAACTGGAGGGCAATTTTTTTAAAAAAAATTAGCTAGCAAAGACTCAAAACAGCTAGTAATAATTTCTCTGAACGGAATACATTGTGTGGTATTCCTCCTTATTTTTAATGCTATTATACAATGGAATGCATTACCATAGTGTTCCCTTCTCCCATCTGTTCCTCAAAAAGAAAAAAAGAGGTGCATAACATTACAAAAGGGCTCTTGGAAATGTTTATGCAAAGTACTACTTTTCATCATTAAATCAAACCTGGAGACAAGCTAGCAGAGAAAGTGTTCTTTCTTTCCCATATAGGAGCTATGCATACTTTTGCTTTAAAAATCAATCCTGAAATGTGGACATTTTTGCTTTCAGTTCATCTTGCGGTACATAACTCTGAAGAGATGTGCCTGATGCTCCATGAATGATTAGCATTTAGTGATGTTGCTCTCATTGTGAGGTACTGCCAAACCACAATTTGCAAGTACTGAATGTCCTGAACTGCAGTAGGATAATTTTGATACTTCAAGCTTGGCATTATCTCCATATCCCGGGTTTTGCTTTAAATTTAATTCTCATGTCTGTCCTAACGTGGCTATTTTAGCAATAAACCAGACACATTTATTGTTTCTTTCTTTCTTTTTTTTTTTTTTCCCCTATTGTTCATGCTTTGACAGTTCCATAAAGTTTATTTCTCCCTGCTGCTTAGTGTCTTTTTATTCTGTTTGTTTTTCTCTACTTCCAGCTGGGATATAGTTTAATGAATTATTTTTCAGTGTGTGTGATATGGCTTTTATGGCCTGCCTTTGGAGATTGTGATTAATACAATTTTCTTTTATTCTTTCCCCTGACCTGGTTCCCAGTGCTCAGTGTAGTGATCATCATTATATTAAGAATATTGAGATGATATTATCCATGTTAAGGCTGGAACATATTTTCATTCTTTCTGTTTTTTATTCCTTTGCCTGGATTTTTATTTTTAGTTTCAGTCCTGAAATTTTTGTTTCTGTGCCAATATCTGTACATTTATTTTGTGTTGCGGTCGAATAAGTAGGAACTCTGCTGCTAGTGAACTGTCCCACACAGTCATCAAATCCATACCTCCCCAGAGTAAGTTTTTTTAAGTGATTTGGCATCCAGGTTTGTGGTTTGGGGGGGGATTGGAGGTTGTTTGTTTGTTTTGGGTTTTTTTGTGAGCTTATGTGGAAATATACAGAAATCATTCAGCATGTCAGGCAGATTTGAATCTAGCTGTTCTTTGAACAGGCAGGAACCTCCCCAGACATGGCCAGGAATACACAAACTTTGCAAAACCATCCTAATGGGGAGGAGCTAAAAGCATGAGAGAAGAGGTGGAGAGACCACATTCCACTTCTGGTAAATCCCCACCTACTGACATCAATTTTTGGTTTGCATCTTAGCCCCCTGACAGCTTTTCATTCAGCCAGTCTGAAAATATTTTCTTATTCATCCCAGGTATTTTGTTTTACTTCTTAAAAAAAGCATGTTAGGTCAACTGTTTCTCATGGCTAGCTACCCTTTACAAGGAAAAAAAAAAAGTGCAGTGTCAGCATAGCCAATTCTAGCACGCTCTTTCCTTCACTGTTTCATAGATACCTTCAAACCTGACAATGAGGTATCAGTAGGTTTAACAGTCTGACTTCTAAGACCGGTCAATTTTTCTTGCCTTGGTGCAGGAGGGACTGAAGAGCATGCTGTTATTGCTTGTCTGCTGAGAGCTGGTGTGAGATCACCAGCTTGTGTCATAGTTCTCAAGTAGAAATGTGAGCCCAACTCAAACTCCAACTTGGTGGAAGAAGATTCTGCCACATCATCAATTCCTAGTTCTTTTTAATATCTAGTTTCTTTCAGCTTATGAGTATTGTATTTAAGTGGTTCCCTTTCAAGACATAGGAATCCTCTCTGTCTTGTTACAATAACTGTTATCTCTTTCCCTTTCTTCTCAGGAAAAAATGCAGTTCCGTCTTTCACATTTTATGTTTCTAAATACCTGTTTAGTTTTCCTTGGTAAATTAGTCATACTGTTCTGCTTGCAAGTGCCCTGTAACGCTTAGCTGTTCAGGTTTCCCAAAAGACTAGGGAAACTGGGTTATTTGGCCTTCCTACTAGCTTTCAAGGTTGCAGTTTTGTCACTGCCTGTAATGCTCTTCAACTTCTACACCTTCCATCTTGACATTTCTTTTGGTCTCCCTAATCCACCATGGCATCTCCAAAGTAGAATGAGATTGTTGAGAGATTTCTTTCTTTGGATTTTTGGAATTTCTTCAGTAGTTTGCTAACACAAAATCACTTGCTAGAGAATCACTTCTGTTGGTTGTTATGACTTTCCTGGCAACAGCAAGATGTGATCTTTTTATGTATCTTCAGTCAAGGTAAACCATCATTTCTTGGTTTAATGACAGTGGTATTAATTCCTTCCCTTAGATACGTTTCAGTTTCTAGTGCCATTGTCTCAGTTTTAGTAATTACTCTTTACTGAAATTTGTGCCACTAACATGTTTCTTAGACTTTATTATTATTACGTCAGCACTGTCCACATCACTGGTTACTTCAGCAGTAACTGAACAGTGGTTAACATTTTTCAGAATTACATCATAGAATATGTTAATACAATATAAAATGATACATTATCTACTGCGTGGTCTTAAGAGTAATAGGAGACATAAATGACAAATAATCTACTGAAATAACATGATCTTTTCTTTGTGGTCTACTTAAGCCTATATAAACAACTTTATTTTCTCATGATATTGAAGTGATGGTTGTAGAATTATGTCACTGTGAAAAATGATAGGTGCATCAGAATGCTGTAAATAAATAGATCTGAAGTCAGCAGCAAAACAGTCTTGGTGGAGGCACAGCCCCTATGTGTGAGGTTCAGCAAATAGAGGAAATGGGCAAGAGAAAAAACACTCAATGACATCTTGAAAATATTTCCATAACTCAGAAGATAGTACTAGATAACAGGTACGTCAGAAATAGATGTATTGATATGCTTTGTGACCAAGAAAAATGAGTGCATTTAATTTTTTCTATGTATTTCTGAGTCAGTAATGAGATCTACTGTCAAAGTAATTTTTATTTGTCCTTCTACATACTGTTGATTATTTCTAAGTCCATATATGGGATATTCAGCCAGAGTTGACTTGGATATTGCTAGCAGCACAGTCCACAACTAACAGGGTTTTAGATTTTTTGTTGTTGTTGTTGCTGTTGTTGTTATCCAGGTCCTTTAAAACTTGAAATCAACTTTAAATATAGGCAAAATATGCTTAGTGTGTATTATTTACTGGAAAATGGAAGCATAAACCAAAAGCTGGTCTACTTCATTATCCATTATTGGAAGAAGATACATTGAAATTCTGCATCTTTTCTTGTTGCTTTTCTATTTGATACTACTTATGCACTGAAAATCTGAAATTGTTTTTATTTCACAATTTAGAAATCCATTATTCTTGTACAGAGTACAAAATCAAATGTGTTTCTACTTTCAGCACTCATGTAAAGTTTTTTTTATATTCACTGTGTGCACGAAGTAAATGACTATGATATCTGCAGGCCATGGATAATCAAGCCCTTTTGTGCTTTCAAATTTTACCATAAAGCCAGGTTGTAAACCACTTACTTTCTGTGAATCAGAAGGACGACTCATATGAATTAACTGCTCATCGGTATGAGTACAGAGGTCTTTTTCTGCCAAAGTAAATAGTTGAGACAAATACATGAAAATAAGGTTCAACATTAGAAATAAAAAAGAGATTAGTCCCATATATTAGAATTTAGTCACTAATTTCTTCAGGAGAGGTCAGTTGTATTCTGTCAGAAATTGGTCAGGAGAGGTTGGTTGTCTTCTGTCTTTAACATACCTTTTCTTTTGTGTTTCATACAGGAATTTATTTAATTCCCAGAAGTGATAGTTTAGTTATCAAGGTAATTCCATGTTTAATGGTTGCAGAGCTTATATAGTCAATAGCCCAGTTGCGTTGTGGGTTGTTTCATTTTGAATAAGAAGCTGCTATTATTTCCTGTCACAAAAATGATATTTCTTTTTCCTTTCTGTCATTTGACAGTAAACTTTGTTAGTTATGAAACAAGATCATTCTGTGTATTGTATGAGTCACTTACTATTAGTCTCACTTTTTATGGAATTGAATTTGCCTATTTTCTTCACTGCTGGGAATATGAGTTTATTGGTTTGGAGTCCTACACAAAGAGAGAGGGGATGCTGGTGGCATAACTGGAGGGAATGTTTTTTTTTATCTTTTTCCACTCTATCTTTGTGGGCTTGTTGAAGGACAGAAGATTTTATCTTTTTGTTTTTGTTTTTGTTTTCCCCCACCCCCAACAGGACGTGCTGCTTCATTTTTTTTCTTTCCCCAGCAGAGGAAATCTCACACTTCTGGCACTTTGACACATCACTGACTGTTAGAGAACATGGAGCCCCTGTTTACTGCTGGTTCTTGAGTCTTAAAACAGCCCTCCACTGCTTTTATTATACCAGTAATTGCACTTAATGCAGCTGCATTTCTAGTACGCTTGGCTAAGCTCTGAAAATTAAGTAGAGGGTACTTTGTTATAAAATTCACTGTAATGAGCTCTGGTGGGACAGGGTCTGTTAAGTTTGAAATTACCTCAGGCCATTCCAAAGAACTTCTTAAAATATTTCACATCTATAAAAGTTTGCAACTAGATAAATAGCCAAAGGTATGGTTGAGAAGAAAAAAACCCACACAGCCCCGCAATATGCACTGGATGAAATATGAACATTTTTAATACCAAATTGTTACATTTATTTTAAACATTCATCATCTCAAGTAATTTGTTAAACTGAAAGTTTTCAAGTCGACAGCATGTAAATTTTAGGTGTTTGGTTGACACAGTGGTTTTTATGCATACTCTTTTTGCTTTTTGTTTCTTAATCCAGACCATGCATTCATGAAACTGGAATAAATTTAGGACTCCCTCTGGGTTTACATAAAGTGGTTCAAGAAGGGGTCACACCTCTCAGTACAAAAACCTTATAAGAACTGCTGCAACTATTAGCCAATTAGCTTAATGTTACAACTAACAGCCTGTACTGAGTACTGATCTCTGGTATCTGCCTAAATAAATGACTAATACGCCTTCAATTCCCTCAGTGTTCTTCAGCTATATGACCGCTGTAATGCTTTGCGGCTAATAAAATTTCAGATTGACTAATTTATTGGGTAGCTTTACCAAAACATCCAAGTAATCCTTTATATACTCATTAGAAATGGGTCCAAAATGAATTCTCTGAGGACTAAGTGGAAAAGTCTCCTTGGGATCAGCATCACTGAGCTTTAGATACATTGGCACAAATCGGGTGGAGTATCTTCTGTAGTTTTAGTGCAGCAATTTATCTGCGTTTTGTAGTTAAACTTTAAGCACGAGGTAATTAGAGGCCCCCAAGCTTGAAATTCATGCACCTTTTTTTTTTTTTCCCCCTTTAATAGACTCTATACAAGCTTGCCAAGCTAAGTATTTGACAGATGCAAGTTGCATTTGGAAGCTCTGTACCATACTTCCAGATAGGTTAAAATCTTAAAACTGTTTTGTTTTGTTTTGAGATTTTGGATGTAGAAATGGGTAGGAAGTCTGTTACCAAGGGTCAGTCTGCAGCCTATTGTGTCATGAAGAAATATTCACTAGTCCATAATCAAATATGCTGTGGCCATTAAGTACTGCACCTGTTGTCCAGATGGGCTAACAATAAACATGACACAGTCAATCATGCTTGCAGAATAGGGTGGACAGAAGGCTTTGGGGGATGTTTCCAGGGTCTTCCTCTGTTTATCTAGACCTTTACATCTATACTATTATGTGGTTGGGAATATCTGGGTTACTGCATTTCAGTGTTGGAATCACTCTGGCAAGTTATTCCAAGGGGCTCCATGGAGTTTTGTGTTTCTTTTGAGTTTTAAACTGAAATGGCACCTCTCTTTTTATTAACTAAGAAAACTGTTTGACAAAGGATGGAGCAATAAATTTCTGCGTGTTAGAAATACTAAATACCATCAAAATTGTTCTAACTTCAAATGTAAATAAAGCTTGTTCTCTCTGCTAAACTTCATCCATAATAGGATATTTTTAGAGCTATGAATCATTAGTTTAGATAATTTTATATTATGACAAGTTATTGAACACACAATTACGTGCAGTACTGCAATATAAAACATAGAATCAAAACCCACCTTTATTGAATAACTCCTTTATAAAAGGCTTTTGGATCAAAAGTGCTTCAAAAGTTATAAAAGTCCATACCCCATTTCTCTCCTAGGAACACCCTTTATTGGATGAACAATTTGGAGAAAGGAGAGATTTAGAGATTTTACTGGAACTTGAATAGGCATCTACCCTGCACACTATTTAAGATATACTCCTATTAGCTTGAGTATTTAAAATACTGTGGTAAGTTTACCAATGTGTTTAAATTTAAAATGAACTACCTAAGTATTTTTCAGATCAAGACATGACATACTGGGGGCACTGCTAAAGATCCATTTCACTCACAGTTTTGGAAAATAGTTACTTATTTGCTTTTTGGAAGTGACTAAAAAAAATTTATTGTGTTAAGTCACCTCCAAACATCCTCTTAAGCTTGTCGAACTCACAAATAATTTTATTTCAGTAAACTGAAGGACAACATTCCGAAACAATTAATAAATCAGTTTTAATATTTCTAGGAGTTGCCAAAAAGTCTTGATGCCAGACACAGTAGTTTTCAGTAAGTTTAATGCAATGTGGTATGGACTGGGAGTGTTGTACAGGAGCTAGTGTGAAATGAGCTAGGAGTAAGAAAACAGTCTCAAACTGGATAGTCAACAGATGCAAAAGCATATGATCAGCAAGTGCTAGTAGTTGGTCTCACCTGTTGATATTACTGGCAAGAATGTCCAAATTAAGCATGTTGCCTCTGCAGCGTTACTTGAAGTGGTTCTCTGATGCCACTTCCCATGATTCATGTGGTTCCTGACGAAGAAATAAGGATGAATACAGGTGAACAGGCCCATGTGAACCTCATGAAATTCAACAAGGCCAAATGCAAGGTCCTGCACCTGGATCAGGGAAATCCCCAACATCAGTACAGACTGGGAGATGGAGTGATTGAGAACAACACTGCGGAGAAGGACTTGGGGGATACTGGTGGGTGAAAAATTGGGTATGAGCTGGCAATGAGCACTTGCAGCCCAGAAAACCAATTGTATCCTGGGCTGCATAAAAAGGAGCATGGCCAGGAGATCAACAGAGGTTATTTTCCTCCTCTACTCTGGCTCTCGTGAGACCCCACCTGCAGTAATGCATCCAGCTTTGAGGTCCCAAGTACAAGACGGAGATGGACTTGTTCGAGTGGGTCCAGAGGAGGGCCACAAAAATAATAAGAGGGCTGGAACACCTCTCCTATGAAGAAAGGCTGAGAGATTTGAGGTTGTTCAGCCTACAGAAGAGAAGGCTCCAGGGAGACCTTCTTGCAACCTTTAAATATATAGAGGGGGCTTATAAGAAAGTTGGAGGAAGATTTTTTTACCAGGGCCTGTAGTGACAGGACTGTTACAGAATAAGTTTGATTAATTGTATTCTCTCTAAATAGTCTCATTTAGCACCCAGCTCGAGCTGTAACCTGAGAACTAATAGAAGAGGAATTGGAAGACTTTACTTGGACTTTATTTTGCGGGATCCTAGGGTCAGGTCTTTTTATGGTGGCCGGCATGCATAAGTCCGTAACAGGACAAGGGGCAACATTTTAAACTGAAAGAGGGTAGATTTAGATTAGGCATAAGGAAGAAATTTTTTACAATAAGGGTGGAGAGACAACAAGTTGCCCAGAGAAGTTGTGGATGCCCCATCACTGAAGTGTTTGAAATAAAGTTGGACATGGCTTTTTGAGCAACCTGATCTAGTGAAGGATGGTCCTGCCCATTGCAGGAGATTTCGATTAAATGATCTTCGATGGTCCCTTCCAACCCAGACAATTCTATGATTCTGTGAAAATATTGGTGGATGACTTGTCCACAAGCTAGTGTTATGTCTGGTTTGTGGATTCAAGATCACACTTCAAAGAGACCTGGAGCTCATAAGATGACGTGTGACGTGTTGCCCTTTTGCCATACAGAGATAGTGATGTTTGGACTTTTTGCTGCTATAGGCATCATAAAAACACCTGGTTCTATTTTCTGATTAATAAATTTAAATTATTTTGGACTTCCCTGGGAGTTTTGTCAGACGTTTACCAAAGGACAAAAGTACACTCTTATGTTGAGCCCAAACAGTAATTATTGTCAATATAGTACAATAGAATATAGTAACCAAAGTAAAAAATCTGTGGGAGAAATTGTGTCCTCATTAATTGCTATACATTCCCTATGTTTGTAATATGGATTCTAAGGAAATGTCATTTAAAAGCTGACATTATGAATTGTGTCGTGACACTTGATTTGCAGCTCTCTGATGATGCATGGGATAGTATAACTTCACTTTCCTTTCTAGACAGCACTGTTTGATGAAGAGCTTAAATATATCACTTTCCCCAGTGCAGAGAAACTATTATTTTATAGGTAATTAACTTGAAAACAAGAGTAGGTCTAAACCCTTTGGAACTCCGATATCAATAACAAAATGAGACAAAAGGCTACCTCCCCTTTGATAATGAGTCCTTGAAACTTTGGTGGTGTGAATAGTAGCTTCTCTGTGGTGTGATTTTAATGAAAGCTATGATGTTTTTTTCAAATTCCCTCCAGGTCAAAGCTTTTCAGAATAGCATCCGATGTTCTGGGGATGGGGGGCTGTGTATACATGTTTAGTGAGTGAATTTAAATTGTTCAGCCATTTCAGCTTAATAAAAATCTCATTCAGTATTTTCATTCCGTTATGTTGCCTTCTAGAGCTTCACATGCCTGAGAAAGTGATCCATTTCACCTCCCACAACACAGCTCTAGATCCTCTGATCATAATGAACTTCTTTCCCCTAAGGAACTTACATGTGGTTGAAAGTGCCAGTTCAGATAAGCTAGTGTGAAATATGAAAATTAAGTTAAGAAAGAAGAAAAGTGTGAAAAGAAAAGATGACTTGAGGTAGTATAAAAGAAAAAGGGTGTGCTCAGTCCTTTCCAGGATTTTTTGTACAATGGTTTTTCCTTCATTAACTTTTAACAAATTAATTAATTAATTAAGAGTTAACAAGTCTTCTTTAGACAGAATATGTTTACACAGCAGTATAAGTTGGCTCAGGGAATGGAAGCAGCTCAGCCCTGGTACCACAGAGATGAAAAAGTTATTTTATCTTGCTTCTTGGGAAAGTTTCATAGCCTTTTCTAGCACAGCTAGACCTTTACCAGTGGTCACATTAACCCACTTACAGCTAGTCCACATTTGCCTACATTGTGATTGTGAAGACACGCCCTTAGCCCAGCTCAAGGCGTTATGTGCCAGTGGTTCAAAAGGATGTTTGAACCCCACAGAACAAATGTATTACCAACACAGGGGTGTTGTATATACAGCTCAGAGTGCAACTGAATCCCTGTTGCTTTGTTAGCTCCAGTGTCAGCAATACTCAAGTGGCCATCTGAAGCATCAACTAGCAAACTTAAAACATCACCTCAGTGGAGCTAGAGGTTTCTGTCTGAGAACAGGGGTGAGGTACAAGCCACCATGGGAGCTGCACTTTGAGCTAACACTGCAGTGGAGACCAGTTCTTTGCTGTATGCAGGTTTTGGGAGGGTTGTAAACAAGGCACAGCTTAAATTCTGTTTAGATTATTCCTAATTCTTTCTTTCAGTTTACAGGCTTCAATTTTTTTTTTCCTTTATTACAAGTGTTTTGATTTTGTCTCTTCTTCCTGCCATCCACTTTTCCTTTTACCTATAAAGAAGACGAATTTTTTTTTTTCTGAAGTCATCACTCACCAAAACAAGCCTTTCTTTTCAGAAGACATCTATCCATGAGCTCTCACAGCAGTCTGTCTTTTCCTCTTCCAGCTATGTAGGTGCCTCTTCATTCTTCAGATTCCTCCTCTCCTGTAGAAGGAATCACTTTTATGTGAGAATTATTCTCAGAGAAGTTTGAAACAGAATTTTTTAGTGATACTCTTGGAAAAGTTGGGGCGGTTTTGGTCAATAGTTAATTTTTCTAGTGCATTCTCCATCTTATTTGTGGAGAGAAGTAGAATATATTTTCCAATAATATTGCATTTGTAAGGCAAAGCCTTTTCATTGAAAGACTTGTTTGTCAGTATTCACAGAAAATAACTTACTGCATTTCTGACTTGTCCTCCTACAAAATTGTTGAGTGGAAATGTATTTTTTACAAGTAAATTTCTCAGATTCTCAGGTATTATTAACAAAATAAGATGTTGTTTGATGTAGAGCAGACAATTTAAAATAATCCAAAACATCCTTAAGCTAGCACATTCGTATTGAAAAATGTCAGAATACAAACTGTCTTCCAGGAACTTACTAAAAGAAATCAGAAAAATAGATAAATAGCGTCAGTCATTACTCATTAGTTTTACTGCAGGATGTATAAAGGTTGTGGGTGACGGGAGAGAAAAAAAGTGTATTCTGTGTTGAGTTTGACCAGTTTTTATTTAACTCTCTATATTTTAGTTTAAGTATCATATTGTATTATACTCTGGAAAAAAAGTCTTTTCTGTTTAAATTAATGAGCTACAGTTACAAATTACATAGTTGTGAAAAATCTAGTTCTTCAGCTGGGTGGAGGCAGCATGAGAAATAATATGTTTAAGAATTAAAAGGTAATGTTGGAATGCAACAAAATATGAACAGAAATTCAAGGACATTATTTCAGTAAAATCTCAGCTCACAGACTACTGAGCTGTTATATCAAGCAAATTATTTCTCATTATAGCAAATGCATATATGTATTACCTTAGGTTTGGTGGGTGTATAACAAAATGTAATTGTTGAGAAACTATCTAAATTCAATACATTATCAGTATAATTGTAAAGCTCTTAAGAAAAAAAAAAAGAAAAAAAAGAGATATATTTATCAGTGCTCATAGAAAGTGAGAAAGAGCTGATTTAAAGGCTTAGAGTGTTATCTTGCAAAATGAAACTTTGCCCCCAAAGTCAAGGTAACCATCTGTGTCCATGTCTGATGCACATACTGTGTGGGGAATGAATTCTGATGCCTTTAAATTCATTTGCTAAAGAATACCAAAATATCTGGCTAGAATAACCCACTGAACTTTGATGGTTAAGGTGTTCAAGGTATTTTTTGAACTGTGAATGCCATGCTTCTTGTCTTACCATGTTACAGCCTTGACTTTTTCAGGCAGTGAGTGTGAATCTTAGCTATGACATAATAAAATAAAAGGAATATTTTCCCTCACTGCAGAAAGAATCTTGAGCTAAATTAATTCCTGATGCTAATGAATGTATCTCTGCTGAAGTGAATGTGCGTACACACAGCATTCTCTTTGGCTGTAGAGAATTTGCTTCCTGTTTTCTCATTACTAAGCTCTCACTTCCACAACTATTCTGGCTGTCTTCTGATCAAACTTTTGTATAGTTCCCTGGTAGGCACTCTCCAAAGGTGAAGGAAACTCGACTTTTCTCATGTGACTATTTAAAAAGATTCTACTGTATATTAAAGGAGAATCACCAGTCATGTGCTGGAGCCAATAATAATAACAACAGAAAATATGTTAGCTTCTTATTTCTAATTTATTTTCAAGCTCGTTCATCATGAACTCAATGAGTTATTTTAACCTTAGCAAAGATTTAAAGACGATATTATTATTTCCAGTAAAGATTTAACTATTCTTTCTAATCATTGGGATTTCTAAGAGATTCTGTTTCCTTACAGACTGCTGAAACAGACTCTTACAAATGGTAGCATGCTTTTTTTATATATTAAGAACCTGATCCAAAGTGCTGGAAGTCTTTCCCTTTACTACAGGGGCTTTGGATTGACCTTTTTTTTTTTTTTTTTTTTAAAGAAGCAGCAGTGCTTTTAAAACCAATTGGTTTCATCTTCCAGTTGTAAGGACTTAACCAGTATTCTGATGTGTATGACCACTTCCCTTGAAGACTGCTTCGTTAGGACTTGGGGATTTCTAGTTAGCTTAGGCATGGTCATTTTTGAGTCCTTAGAAATTCTGAAATACTATTTTAGCTCTTATAAAACTTCTTGGTGAAAACTTCTTTTTTCTTTTTTTTTTTTTCCTAGTGAGAAATTAAGAACCAGTTGCAATAGATTTTAAGCATTTTCTACAGTTCTACTACAGCTAGTCTTGGTAATCTCCTTAAATTTCTTTAGTTATTTTTTGAAATCACCAAATTCTCAACAGTTGCATTTCCTTACAGTCTCTCTTTTGAACACAGAGAAGCAGCAGCTGGAAGACAAGCAAAAATAATTGACTAGTGGCACAGTTGGTTCTTACCAGAATCCTCTGTTAATTACACAGTTCAGTTTTGGCAACCAATACAGATTTCTTCCCTGAAAATGTGGATTGATTGCAGACTTCTACCCAGTCTCACTTAATTTATGAATCTTCATTATATCTTTTTCTGACTGCATCACAAAAAGGAAAAAAGGGCATGTAGTGTACAAACAAATCTGCTACCTACATGCATGTGTCATAAACCCAAATCTGTAAAAGCAGTAAAGCCCTAAATTCACCTTAGAACCAGAAACAATTCTAAATAGTTGTGCACTTAGATTCATTTCAATATGTCGCCTACTTTGGTAGGATAATTATGCATTAGTCAGTAATTGTCTGGTTATATTATAGATGGATTTTGTATTCCAGCAGTGAATGTGACTCTTATATTTGCCAATAGTAATGTTTGATGTATTTTAAAATTTTTAATGTTCACTTAACATAAGGCAGTCTGTTCTTTCCCAGTGTTGTTCTTAGCTGGGGGCTTCCTTTTACTTAGCCTGTGGTAGTATGACAGAAAAAAGTAAGTATGCTAGAAGTGCAGGTGACCAAAAACTACAACTGCTTATGTCGCTAGGTGCAGGGTTTTCTTTCTGCTTTGCTACCATGCAGTGTTCTGTAGCCCTTGTTATGAATTTAAATGACTATATCAAATGTGAAATTTGTCCTTTTTTTTGGTGTATGATACTGAGTGTTGAATATATTACCTAGTTCAATAACATCTAAAGCTGTTAGTTTCTAAAATTACATTCCGCTTGCTGTCAGAAGAGGTTATATGTGATTCTTAAGAATATTCAGTGGGTGGTTGTAGCCATATAGCAAATGGTTGGCTTCCTGTGCAGACAGTTGTGAAATGCCTAGCCTTAGCATCACACGTGGCAGTGATAGCATAGGCCTCTTAGCATACAGTATGCTAGGCCATTAACAAGTAAGTATTTAGATCTTCAAGTACTGTGGATATATCAATAACAGTTTACATCTGTTACTCCACCAATAGTAATGACAAACTAATGGCAAGAATACTAGTTGTAAAGCATCTTAGTATTTGTTTTCCTTATGCATTTACTTTTTTGTTACCACAGATGAAATAAGTCATTTTTGTCTGTCAGGAGTTGCATTTTTCTACTGAGCACTGAGAAAAGTTAAGTTTGTCCATAAAATGATGCAGTGAACCTACCAAAATAGAGGAAGAAGTAAAGAAGTAAAAGATGGCTATGCAAGAAAGCAGACTTCTGTATAGGAGGGTCTAGTTAGGAGAAGCTGCATATGTTTCAGTGTTAGTAAAAACAGGGAGGATGTGAATCATGGCTTGCGCATTTGCAACACACCACTGTCTAAGGCATAAAAAGGCAATTGTATTGGCTCTGAGGAGGAGCAGCTTGCCTGTTTTGTTCACAGAAGATTCTGAAACAACACTGCCAAGATTTAAGGCAACAAAAAAAGGGGGGACGTAACAAAGCAAGATTTCTCCTTCTTGACTTTCAGAAATATATTATACCTTGCTTCATGTAGATCGAACAGCTTTTGGTCCCCTTGACATACTAGTGGCATATGAAAGCCCTGTGGATGGATGGAGCGTTAGATTGGAAGTAATAAGGTTGTGCCTGACTTACCTCCGCATTTGTAGCAGATGTTACAAATGTCATAACATGAACCTTTGGGATCAGACTGGAAAAAAAAGCAAGACAACAGATGTAGGCCTCTTAGTTTTACCAGCAAGTATAGTCTGACACTATATAACACTGTTCTGACTTGATGTTAATACCCTGTCCTCCTCCTGAGAACAGAATCAGTGACACTAGCCATTTCTGTAGCACTGAAGCTGGAAAGGGGTGACAGCAGTTTTCTTCCCAGAGGAATTTTAATACTAGTTTAAAAATAAGACAATAGAACTATTACTCCAGTGTCTTATTGTAATACCTGAATAAGTAATCCATACTCATCATTCATTTGGGGGGGGACAGGGGAGGGGAAAGACTGAATTTCAAGGAATTTTTTCATGCTATCTTAATGTTTATGCATTTTTCTGCTGGTAAAGCCAAATCTTGCAGAGTGGACATTTATTTAAAACACTGATAAATTCCTAGATTTTTAAGGCCTCAATTCAACCCCCTTTGTGTGTCCCTCTCCCTTGCCTCACGCATCTGTCTCTACTTTGCCTCTTTCTCTTCCATACTTCTGTAGACTCTTTTTCCCATCTCTTTACAGCAATTGGATTTCCTGGGAAGCTTCTGTCTCACTTTAATTATTGAACCCAATTTCATTAAAGCTACAGTAAAATCTAAAGCATCTTTTACTTGCACCTGTCTCCACCAGCACTTTCTCAGCTATCCCATCTAACGTTTTGACAGTTTAAAAACATTTTTGTGCTTCTTTTCACATTGTCCCCTATTTGTGACTCATGTTCTCTGAACCGAAATGTAAAGCCATTTTTCTTTCTTCTTTAAGACTGCTGCCATCTAATAATATTGGCATATGGTTGAAGAATAGGTGGCGTTATCTGCTTCTTATTGTATCTATTTGTGAGAGTGCAATGTAAGTGAATCATCTTTATTAGGATCACAATTGTTATTCTTGCATTCTGTATAAATTCTTCTTCCTCCTAGATTTTTGGGAGCAAAAGGCAACATTGTAAATATTTGTAAAACAACCAGTATAAAGTCAGGTCAGTTCTGGGAGGTAGTTCTAATTCACTTGTATCAGAGACAGTGGTCCCTCCCCTCCGTGTAAAGTGCATTTTGTTGCCTTATAGAGAAGGTAATTGCTAGAGTGAACATTAATATTTACCCTTAATTTTTTTATGGGTGGTGTAGTTCTTTTGCTTCTCCTGCTATTGATTTTAATGGAAATTATGACTTCCTATTTTCTGCATTGTCCTCTACATGGTGGAGGCTGCATGAAGTTATTCCTTCTGTTTCTCAAGAGTTTTGGCCAATGGTCCTGTATTTCATCGGAGAGGAAGAAAATTAATGCAGGAGTGCAGGCCCTTGTATTTTTTTCTCTGTGCTTCAGTTTAAAGTAGTGGTGATTCTCTCTGCCACACCACTCCCTCAGGTGCTGCCATTCTTGAACTGGAGGCTTAGCCCTCTCCCTGAAGAATTTCATTGTCAAGAAGAGTGGGGGTTCTCCCATGAAGAATTTTAATCACCCTGTCTGTAGCCCTTTTGAAGGAGGCACAATAGTTCCTATAGTAACTACTACAGTGTGGGAGAAAGGCCAGTGCTCCCTCCCCCAGCCACAGATGGAGAACTCTCTTTTGCTTAGATGACTAGAAATTCTTGCACAGCAAAGACTTCATCCTTCACAGTGAAAAGAAAAATCTCTGAAATAAACTCTAAAAATGTACAAGTCTTAAAATGTAAGAAACAGTGCTAGTTTAGTTATCAAGTAGAGCACATAAAAATCTCAAATATACTTATTTTTAAGGTGTGTTTAACATTCATTCTTTGGGTTTTTAATTTTAAGAAGTTCAGAAAAGAAGAGAGACACATTTAGGACCTAAGAAATCTTGTCTCCTCCTCCCACCCCCTGTACCCCTACCCCCAAAGAACAAATCCTGTGGGAAGCAGACTTATAAACCAGATGAAAATAATTAGGAAAGGAAAAGGATCAGCTCATAAAATTGATGAAAACTTACATGAAGACAGCCACTTATCTAGTTTCTTTTTTCCATTCACTTGAATCTTTTCTAAGGGGAGGACACATTATGTGTCTTCAAATCCATTGATTCCAGTCCAATTAAGAAGTGATACAGTGCTTTCTGCTTTTTTGACATTTTAATTTCATCAGTTTTAAGTTATTGAAACTAAAAAAGCTATTAAAAAAAGTTTAAAAGTATTAAGCAATTTGAATTTGAGAAGCAAATTTTACTAAAAATTCCTTTAATTCCTGGAGCTTCTGATGAAGCTTCATAGGTGAACTACTGAAAATAATAAAACACGCTTGTAATTGTATAACATAACATTTTCTTTAATTAGCCAGTACATTCCTGATAACTACTTAGTTATTCCATGGAAAGTTTTGGTTTACTTTCTCAACCATGGATTCCCCAGTAATGAATACATGCTCTGTACCAGTGACCAGAAGATGGACATCTAGAATAATAGGCATTCGTGTACACAAAAAATAGATTTGAAATGCCATTGTTAGCTTTGTAAGTTGATTATCATATATTGCATTATGCATCTTACATGTAGTCCTCAGTGACAAATTTGTTCTGATACTTTATTGCTGTGATACTTAGTTGGTAATGGCACAGCATTAATGATTCCCATAGCTTTACTAAACCAAGATAAAATAGCTTTCCACATATGTTGCAACTCCATCTGAGATTTATTTCTTCTTCCCATCTGTGAAGGTGGGTAAGAGACCTAAATTTTGGATCATATGATGGCTTATGGCGAGGTAGACTGGTGACGTCATTTAATTTCTTTGAATACCCTTTCCAAATCAGAGGGCAACATCTCTGCTTACATCACGCTGGTTGCCTGTCATTCATCTCACTCTAGATCAGTATCTGAATACATATCATCTATGCCTTATGTCCTCAACATACATGTTAGGCAGAGAACTTCAATTTATGGAGATTTCTTTCAAAACAGAATCAGCCATAAATGGGATAGCAAAGAACAATCAATGGAAAAATCCATATCCATCACAAAGTGTTAAATATGAAGTAAAAGAATTAATTAAAAAAAACAACCAGCTTTTGTGGATGTTAGCATACATAAATACCGGCCTTTCTTTCTGAACCTAATGTTGTTACACTTTGTCCTTCCCTGACATTGCATCTTCTGTTGTTCAGTTTAGCCTCTCAATCAGTGCCCCTGTCTTTTCTAAAACACAGCTTTTAAGCATCCCAAATTACTTGTTATGTCTCATAGGAAAGCCCCAAGGTTTAACAATGACATATTGCCTCTTCCTGTAAAACCACCCTGATTATCACATTCACCTGCACTGTTCTTTCATGAGCATTTGGGGTTGTTCCTCGAAATAATAAAAGTTAAATTTTCATGTAGAATCTACTTTACACTAAGGCAAATAATATTAGAAATTGTGTTGTAATTTCTATAGACCTTTTTTCTGCTTTGAAACAAAAAATGTTAAGCTCTGGAAAAGAATACTTAAAAGATTATAGCCACACTCATGCTGTGAACTGCTTTGCACATAGAGTCATCTGAGACAATTCAGACAACTCTACTTCTTATGCTCTCTCATCTGAAATGATCATGTATTTTGTTGATACCTACAGGGAGAAATATTAGCCAACCCTATGTGAAGCTTCTGTGCAATTAGTCTGATATGGTTACATATTTTGTGAATAAAATGGATAATATTTGCTTTGGTGGGGTGTTTATAAACTTTCATATTTATGTAGAACTGCTCAGGCTTTGCTAATTAAAGTCTGACTTTACTGGCAGTCATAATTAGAGCTCTTCAAGATTAAAAAAGTGAAACATGAGCTCTGTTTTTTTATAATTCTTCAGGCAGCAGATTACCTACAAGGGTGTAGCAGGATGGCCTTATGTCCACCTCTGCTTCCAAGTGTAAAGAAAGCTGCTGCTCAGAAAAGTCAACAAAATTAAATAAAAATAAGGATTTTGAGGCTAATTGAGAAAAAGCCTTTTTAAGTAAATAATAGTTCAGGGGAATTAATTAAAAAGGTCAGTATAGTTTTCAAAACAAGTTTTAAAATTGTTATCAGAGCAACAGAATTTTAAAACTCTTGTTCTGAATTTTACCAAACTTTCCACAAAAACAATTTATGTTGAAAGGTGGCATGCAAACTCTCACAAAGTATTTTAGAGTGAACTGATTATTGTGCTGGTGATACGTGCTATCACTCCTAGTGATCAAGGAATATTGCTTCTGCTTAATGAGAACTCTGTCTTCTCTAGTAGAAAGTCAGAGTGAACATCAGTCTTTGGTCATTCTGTGCTCCAATAGCTTAGAAGTGTGTTTAAGAGGAAATCCTCTCTCTTCAGGTTGCGTGGAAATCTTTGTTAGGCAGTCTACATTTTTCTTTTCCATAGTTTCCCACTCTTCTAGCACAATTGCAAATTCTCTTGAGATTGCATTAAGCATGCTTAGACTGCCCCCAAGACACACTGAAAGGGATGTGGCTCTTCCTTCACCTCATGTATAGCCAGATTAGTCATTAAGGGACAAAATTTAAAGAGGAATTAGTGAGCAGTTAGATTTTTTTTTCCTTGTTAATAGCTTGTTATGGAATAATCCTATGCCAGGAATAGACATGTCAGTCTGGACAGTAAAAGTCATGGCCCAATGCCATGGAAAGTAAAAGATTTTAGTAGATATATTCCTCTGCTCCAGCACTAGAAAGTCACTCTTAACAGTCAATATTTAATGCAAATATTGGTTCAGTCAACTTTTTGATTAACCACAATTGTGCATTCAAACCTTAAACTTTGTCAATTAAATGTAGACAGCACAAAATATGACCACATGTGAAAAAGCCTATCCAAAGATAGGCTCCTGTTCATACCACTAAAACAGGAGAAGCTTGGAAGAAGAATTTAACCTGGGTTTGGAACTTGTTTCCTTTGTGACTCCTGTTGCAGTTTGGTATGCATGCTTCAGCCTTCACCACATCCCAATTTCCTCTACTTCCTGCTACTCAAAAGAAGACATTTATTTCATGCATGCAGGACTTTGTTTCTGTAAAGAGTCTGCATTTAAAAAGGAATCTACATTTTTTTAAAAATGTGCATCCAGATCATTAGGTCTGTGAAGGTTGTTGAGCTACTTTGATTTATAGATGTTGTGATAGAAATTCTAAATCCCTTGCTTTTCAAGATTTCTGTGAGCAGCTGAGCTGTGGCTGCTGATGGTTCCATCCACAGTATGAGAGATTTAGAGATGACTGGCTGTGGCTTGTGCGATGGAAGCCAGTTCAGTATTTATAGTTTATGTTTTGAAATTGTAGAATAAAATAACGTTGTCGCCTGCTTTTTAATCTAACAGTTTCAGTCTATGTCTTCCTTTCATCTATTGTCATGCCAGCAATCCATTCAGTACAAATAAGAGGCTTTCTGCTGTGATTGGACTGTGAGATTGCCATGTTTTTGAAAGGTATCAATGTGATATGTATTTGTGTACCCACAACAGTGTATTTCTTCTGATGCAGATAGATATCAAGAAATCTTGAAAGCTTGAATAAGTGAAATAATGAAGCAATGTAGTCAGAAGATCAAATAAAAAAAAGTTTGTTTCCCTTATTCTAGGTTTACCTCAATATTCTTGTCTCATTCCTCAAAATGTGAAGAATGATAGTTAGGAAAATGAATGAAATACAGAAAGTGCATATTTAACACCTATTCAGTTACCAAAAAAGAGTCACAGTATGGCTACCAGAAGCATAATGGTTTTCTGTTTAACATATTTATGCTGGTTGTAAAATTAGGAACTGTCATTACAACTCCACATCACCTGAGTAAGTGCAAGACGCATAAATCAGAGTTCTACTGCTATAAAAATGTCAATGAACTGAATGGCATGAAAGTACTACAAGATATTTGTCTGTGTGTATACCAGCCACTAGGATGAAGGCATTGATAGAGGATTTAATTGACAAATTTAAAGCTAAGATTTGGCCCTCTGTTGTTTTCTAGTTAACTCACTGACCTTGAAGTGTTTTAATTTGAGGTATAGAACTGAGAGTGTCCCAAGTATGAAGAACTGATGACTTACCTGTAAATATCATTTAACGATACTGTTTTAAAAAGTGTTGCACTGTCTTCATGAACTTTATTAAAGTTATGATACCCACATGCTAAAACACATGCAATGAACAAGTAACATCATAGAACTGGAAGCGATATTCAATATGTAATGGATACCCTTTAAATGCTAGGGGATTGTAAAGGAAGGATGTGGGGCAGGAATCACAGAATTAATCGGAAGGCAAATTTCAAATGATGATGTGTTCAGACAATGCATGGAAAATATAACAATACAGTCTAGATGGAAGAATAAAAAGAGGTAAAGGATTTCAGGGAGGTTTTGTGATTTTGGGGTTTTTTTTGCTTTTTACAATGCTTTTAGAGACTACTATGAAGCAATGCCTAGCAGGCCAAAACTGAATTTCCTTTTTGTTTCTAGAAGATGATAAATGAAATCACCATACAAAGTACAGTGCTAACTGATAGCAATCATAATGGGAATACCGATAATCTTTACAGTGCTATATATTTTGTTTAGTCATACAACTAAGGCTAAAGTTTCTCTCAGAAATATAGGTGCAACTCTGGTTTAAGCAAACATTTGATAATGTATCTGGAGGCAGAGTGAGGACAAAAGAAGGATCATCTTTAAGTCTGCCTGCAAAAAGGAAAGTTAAAGGAGTCTTAGTTGCTCAAAAATTTAATGTGGTCTCTTTTTTTTTCCATGAAATAATCATTGCTGTTTATAGTAGGCTTCACTACAGCTATAGAAAAGATGAAACATTGCAAAGAGAAGCGAAATGATTTAGAATCAGAAGGCTGATAGAGAAAAATATAAGACCAACTAAGTACCTAAAACTTGTAAAATGATATTATTATGCGTACATGTCTGGTCAGTCACTATACTAACTGAAATTAAAAAAAAAAAAACCACCAACAAACAAGTACAGCAGTTGGTCTATTACCAACTTTAGTTGCAATGTAAAGCAGGAGTCTTGATGAAGACTTTTCTCCTAAGTTGTTGGCATCTATGTCCTTGAATGCCTTCAGAGAAAAGAGGAGGACTTAGAAAATACTGGCTCTATAGCAGTCACCATTTGTAATTATGAGCTATTGCCTGAATCTATTAGCAATGAAGCCACCTGTTTGCCCAGTATAAATAGCTTAGAATTTCCTGCAAGGAAATTACATGAAGCATCAATAAGGAATGATATTACATTTTTAGGTCAATATGACTATCATTACTTGGCATTTATCTTTTCTTACTGATATCATGTTTGGCAGCCAGTATCATAGAAGGCTAAGAAATTGTTGCTCTGTATTTTGTTTTCATTGGTGTTAAATTAGCCTGTTCTGTAATGGCAGTCATCCATTCTGCTTGTTTTAGCGGATCCCTGTTATTTCATTTTTCTTATCACACGTTGTAAACAGAACAATATGTAGAGATGCACTAGTGCTGTGATGGTTCCAGAGGCATTAGACCCTCATGCTTTTTGGATGTTTTTCTGTGCACTTTAGAAGGGTGCAGGATGAACTTCACCTCTTCTCTCCTCTATGGGTATGCCTGGCTTTGACACTAAGACAGGAGAGGAAGGGAAAGTTCCTGCAGCCCTGTGCCCTCTTCTCTGTGCTCTAGCTTTCTCTGGTCATGTGGCAAAGACAGCCTAGACCTAAGAAGAAACATCAGCTTGCAGTAGATGCCTACATTTGGTTATACTCAGACTTGATTGCTGGCTTTGTGCTCCTGGCATAGAAAGTTTAACGAAATACTAGTTTTATGATTTCTCAGCCTTTTTTGTACTCACTACTGCCTTTGAAACACAACACCTTATTACTCACCTGGTACTTTTAAACTATATAATTTAAAAGTAGAAGCTGAAGTTTCAAGTACCTGTTCCAGCAACTAACATGGATATCTGGGATACTACAATACTTCCCTATGCTTAGCAATAACTTTGATATCTCAGATATGTTTACAAATGTTGACTTTTTAATGTTGTGTTTACTTCATTCAGTTTCAAATAAGATGAATAACATATTCAGATAAATCTCTCATATCTTCCTACCTCCTGAGTAATATTTAGTTCTCATCCCCACATTTCAAAACATTTCCATTATGTGTAGCTTCTTTTTCAATAGTATTTTTCACTAAACTCTGCATGCTGTTGTCACCATGTACAAAAAACCTTCTACAGGGACTTGGGATACATTTGAATAAATGATTAATTTCCAGAGTTCTTGGACATTTAAATAGCGCTTTTTTTTTTTTTTTTGGGGGGGGGTAGGGTGGGGGGGGGTGTATTTTTATCCTTCAAATTTGAGTCACTGAAAATTACATCCAAATTTTATTTACTATATGCAAGGCAAATTTGAAATTAACACTGGTGTATAAAATGCGAAACATATTTAAATAGTTAATGTCAAATGGTATGATCAGGAGCGCATTAGAAATGAATGTACAGACCTTGCAACATAACTGTTTTTTATTCAGTTATAGGTGCCCAGCGCAGGAGAAGTCCCAGTGCCCTTGCCATTGAAGTATTTGAATCGCATTTGGGAAGTCATATTTTACAGGTAAAAAAATGGCTTTTCCAAGAAAAATCAAAATAATTAGCTAGTCATATTTCCGCTAATAATTTAAATAGTATTGTTTTCAGCACTTATATTAATGAGGTGGGTTTTTTTAAGCTCATATTTCCTTCTTTTTAGAAAGCCCATGATTGGGAGAATGTTAATGAGATGGAGGGCAAGTATTATTTAGCAGAATCATAATATTTTTCTGTTTAGAACTGTGCAGTAAGTGTTTGCTCACAGAATGCCTTTATGTATTTGTATGTATGTGTGCACAAAACAGTACTTTGTGTTGGTAATTTGATTTGCCTTATTTGTCATGTATAGATTTAGGGGGGTTTTCCCTCACTTTGGTTTATGAGCACTGCTTTCCTCCCTGATATCCCAGTTGCCACAATTATATATCACAAATTTGCAACAATCTGCAAAGAGAAAAAAATGAACAGTGGCATGCCTCTTAGGTGTCCTTAGCAATGAGTTAAAAACTAATCTGATATTTGTCAAAGAATTTAGTCACACTGTACAAGTTGTTATATTCCAGGAAGATTAAACTGAAAAAAATGACCTGATGGAAACATTCTTATGCATGCTTTGTTTGGCCAGGGTTACTACAACCTTTCTTAGGTTGTGGTAATCAAACATGGAGCAGAAGCAGTTAAGAACAAAATGTGATGTGTTTTGTCAGCAGGGTGAAAAACCCAGCACTACGGAAATAAAAACCGTGTAGTCTTTTCTAAGTGCGGCACTGAATAACTACTGTTATTTAACAACGTACACAGCTTCTCAATGCAAATATATTGCTTGGTGTATTATCTTTTGAGAGGTACAAAAGAGGTAAATTAGGATATTATCATGAGAAATATTCCACTTAATTTGAAATGATTGAGAGCTATTTCTGTGTACTACCTCAGCTGTGGCATTCAAAAGCACTATGGATAATGTCAGATTTTTCACATCTTTATAAAGTAACTAAATGCAGAATAGCAACAAAGATAATTTTAGGAAAACATGAAAACATGAAATTAACTAGTAGAATGAATTTCTCTTTGGAACAAAAATCATGAATGAAATTATTTACTTAGTTGTACACCCTTGGCAGAGGTCTAGGTCATGTTTTTGATTCTGTAAGCAAATACTTGTGTTTTAGTTACTGTATCAAAGACATCTGCATCAGTATCTACAGCCCTGTGTTTGCATATTAGACAGAAACACTGTTATGCTGTCTCATAAATGTAGAAAAAATTAAGAAATAGCAGTTTTGTGATATTTCAGTTTAAGTAATTTGTCAGTGTATTATTTTGAGTATGGAAACATGTACTATATATCCTAAAGGTATGTTTATTACAATATGAATTAGAACAATTATCTAGATAAAACCTCATTGAGACTGATTTGTATACACTTCTTAAGTATTAGGTATGACCCTTTATGGATGAAAATGAAAATACATAGTATGGCCACTTTGAAAACTACGTGACGTTTGAGTTTTTCACTTATTGCGTATTAAAGCAATTAGTGATTTTATTACTTATTTAAGCTAGATTCTCCTTTTGGATTTTATTTTTTGTACTTATATGTGATAAATTAAGGTGTTTTTGGGATATAACTTTATCGTGCTACTAGTAAAAAAAAACCCTGTATTGCAGTTGTACCTGTAATTGAGGCTTTTCAGTCAAAATTACCATCAGCATCATATTGAATGTCTGTTGAGGTGTGGCCTTTTCAGAGAGGGTGGTGCTTTTACCAAATTACTCCCATTAATCTCTCAATTGATAATAGAAAGTTCCACTCTGACATTTAAAAGAGAATAGACTCTTGATGATGGATAAAGGACAAAATGAATTAATAATGGTGGCAAGTTTATCATGATATGTTAAAAATCTTGTCTTATTTTAGCAGAGTAATCAACACTTGGAAGGAAAGTCTATGTCATGCATTCAAATGCACAGCTTTTAACATATCTGAACAAACTTCAAAGTACTGCCTTGTGGTCTTATAGGTAGAAAGATAATCTCCAGAATACAAAGTGGTTTGTAAAACAACAGTCAGACAGATTCCGTGGTGGAATACAGTCCTAACAAGTTCTCATTTAGTCTGCTGCTCCTAGAAATGATTTCAAAGCAGTATTATGATAAGTATTGTTTGCAAGTGAAGTAAACAACCTTGATTATACCTTGGGAATAGCTGTGTTTGATTTCAGAGTCTGCTATCTGAGGTAGTTGAATTAATAGTTAGTTTGTTTAATCCGTTTTGCTATTAATATTTTGAAGACTGGGTTAAGTGTAAGCTCAGAAATTAAGAAGCCTCTCTAATCCTTCTAATATTTTGATACTTCAAAATTTATTGAGAGACACATGAGAAGCATAATGCAGTATGTTTTTAAATGTAGATATAGTTTATAGTCACGTTGTAAAAACAGAAATGGAGGTGCATCTTGTGATATTTTACATCTTGATCCTACAAGGAAGTAGTGTCAGTTAGTCATGTCAAAAAATTTCCAAGCCACAGCTGATTGCTGTATATCATGCTGAATAGATGCCCACAGTAGGTTTGAAGCCAAAGACACTGTCCACTGTGTGCTTGTGGGAAAAAAGACACCACAAAATGTGAATGACCAAATGCTATTATATCAGAATATTCATGGCAGGGCAAAAAGTCTTCTAAATGTTTTCTAAGTAAAATCACCTGAACAATGAACAGTAGAAATGCTTGTAATAGAGGAGAAAAATAGATAATGGCAATACATTAATTAATTTTTTACTAGACTTTAATTTGCCAAATTGTGTGCTTCGTTATCTTCTACATTCTTCTTCTGCAAAGAATGAGAATAGACTTCAGTAAAGACATCCTCAGTTTTATATTTCTGTATATATATTTTATATTTGTTTATTAAATAAATCCAGTTAAAAAGTACTACTTCTGGTACCTGCTATTCAAAAGCTTGGCTGAAACTAGTTGTAAAAATTAGCAAGACATTTATAATTTTTTTCAAGGCCCCTGGATTTTTTCTGTAACTTCATTGCTATTGAGAAGGTGTGGAAAAGGGTCAGTAATCCCATATTCTTCATATAATCAGGAATGATCAGGAAATGTAGAACTAAATATAGAGAAAAGGGAAAGTTACTGAATATATTTGCATATGCAAATTAGCTTAATTGATACTGCTTGCCTCTACAGGGATTTTTCATTACAAACTGGAGTGCTACATTGTTCAGCTCATATTGAGTAATTTAGTAACTAATGAGACCAGTTTGCACTAATTTGCATATGATAAATGAGCTTAATTGCAGTAAATAACTTGGAGGCATAATTACTTAATTTTCCTGTGTTGCATGGCTTTTAAGTTCACGTATGAACAACTCAAGATAATTTTGCATATTTAAATTAGTTGCTTTTAAAATTCTTGAACAAAAAAGAACACACCTTACAATTTGAACTGTAAAACAATTAAAAGTAAAATTTACAGTATTTTCAAATAAAATTTAATATTTTAAAAAATATATATTTCTTCCTTTAAAAATACTAATGCCTTCTTAAAGAATAAATATTTGGAATTCAACACAATGGAATAGTTTTAAAGTCAGAACAGCATAGAAAGATGGTATTAGTAATAATAATAGAACTGTGTATCTGAACTGTAGTGAGCGGTAACATTTTGTATTCCTGCATACAAGAGTGTTAACTTTCATAATTGCATTCTTTGCTTCAGCAGTGCCTATTCAACTGTTGAGAAACTGTAACACTTTCATATAGCATTATATTACCGTACATCATAACTTAGACACTAGTTGTCTTAAATGGTCTATACTGTCCTACCTCTACCTAGTTTTGAGTGAAGAAATCCTTAAATTGGAGATACTGAAGTGTCAGTGCAACAAAGATGTCTCTTTTTTTATCTTTCTTTTTTCCTTTTTTTTTGGGGGGGGGGGGGGGGAAGGGGGGCTGTAGACTTGGTCAATGGTGAAAGATCCCTTTTCATTTCTTCTATGTCCCTTAAGTTACTGCCCATTAGATACTGTTGATAGAATTGATAGAATTGAACTACCAAACTAGACAGAAAAAAATCTCAAATGCCCAAGTACCAATCTTATGAACAATTCAGTCCCATAGCAAAATCTGTTGTGCATCTATGATTATCTATGATTTACAAGTGGATGGTGATCACTGAATTCTCCATCTATGCCATAAAGGGGCCCACCTACCTTCCTAGAAGCTTTTTCTAAACCTTGTTGAATGATATCTTGGAAATTTTATGCAACTTGCATTTCCCTTTCACTTTATATTGTACCTTTTTCTGCCATTAAGGAAGTATTACAATATCTTGGAGATTTATGACACTTGCATTTCCCTTTCACTTTATATTGTACCTTTTTCTGCCATTAAGGAAGTATTTTGTGATGAGCAAAGGTCTTGGTAATTGCAGTATCAGATGCAATGAGGGGAAAAAAAAAAGATCAGGTTCCTATTAAGATCAAAGGAAAGGCAGCCTCAGCACAAACATTCTGACTCTATAGGCTGTATTCTTCATCATCACTGAGTCAAGAGCCACAAGATACGAACCACTTAGCTTGGTTGGAGTGATTCACAATTCAGAGAGGATACCTGTAGTGGATGTGTCCAATATGATCCAGCAAAGTCATCTGTACTACGTACAAGGCCTGTAAGCCCTTGTTTTACTTCCTAGCAGACTCTGTATCAGCACAGACTTGATCATGTAATTTAACCCTAGAATGGGAGCAGAATTTGAACTACTTGGAAGCTACATATGGCTCAACTGCTGCAATTTGGCCTTTCTCCATGCAGTGGTCCCAGGCTTTCTGTGAATGAAAGGCAATTTGATATTTTGTAAACATACTTCACATCCTTTTCACTCCACTGGAAGCCTCATCTTGTGGTTGGAACTTCATGGAGATGTAATCGTGTCTTTACCTCTACCCTATAGAGGAATAAAATCCATTGACGCTATTTCAGCTTTTCTGTATTTAAAGTCAACGAACAAACAAACCACCCACAGCCTATGGACATGAGAAGCCTGATGAATTGCTAGCATTGTGAACAATTGAAAGATGTCCCTCATTCTGATAGCTTTATATTCTTTTTTTTTTTTTAAATTACTTTTATTAATGCATCAAGCACTGCAACAGTAAAAGTAACGTGACACAGTACAAATATAGCCTGTATGTCAACATAGTATACTACTGTTCTTCAGAGTGGGTCCCTTATTAACTGGGAGGTAAATGTGCAGGATGAATGCAGCATCTCTGGTTTCTGGTAAATCATTCCAGGTGATGACACTACCATATAGAGCAGCTTAGACTATTTCTCGGTCACTGGGCTATTTTCTGGAGCATGTCAGATAAGCTTAAGTTTCCTCAGAGAAAAAGAAAATTAATAACAGTCTCTTCACTCCAAGTGAGCACTCTGTTAGTCTTCTGTTTGCAGATAACTACTACCCCATCCACCTGCACTCCTAAACTGAAAGAAAGCTGTGTCTATAATTGTGTTTTAGAGACTGATCCATCCCACTGCCTGAGCTGTGCAATAGCTGCAAATAACAGATTGCGTCATAAATGTCATACTCTCAGAAGTACTTGTGGTCACACGAATGGTCAACTGAATGCTAACAAATATTGTTAATATCTCAACAGTTACAAAACAAAAGTTTTTTTCCCATATTCGACCAGAAAAATTAGAAGGTGTTATTGGGAAAGTGTTTCCACATTCTCCTCAAGTTAATGCAGTTTTATCATCCAGTTTATAATGTTATCAAATACAGAAGGTGTAGAAACAAATACCCAATTTGAAGGAAACTTTCATATCAGAGTTTTTTTCTTTGTTGTCCAAATCAGTCTTGTCCTTTTCTGTTATTATTTTTGCAGCAGTGTTCACACTCCTTATAGGACAATGGTATTCTATCAAGCTTGGCATGGACAAAAAACTGGAAAGAATTCACTGTACAATTTTACTACAATATTTGGTCATGTTTGGAAGATGTTGCTATTTCCCTATAATAACTGTTTTAGAATATAACAAGACAATGACACTCTTCATTTTTTCTAAAAACATCTTGCTGGAGAGCATGCGGGCAAAGTTTTCCATACATTGTAAATGTGCATGTTTAGCATACAAACAGTTTAAATTGTGCAAAACCTGTGAATCTTTTTTATTAAGGCAAAATAGAGATTAGTGAACAGAGCAAGATATTTACATCTTTGCAGTAATGAATGATTGTATGTATGAATGTACAAGAGTTGCACACAATTAACAGTGTCATGGAGAAACAGAATTTTCTCCTATAGTGGAAGCAAGTACTAATACTTTGCCCTGTAAGCACACTGTTAGGAATTAAAATTGACCAAACAGTATGGATAATCATAATTGAACAAGAAATTACATAGTTCTAAAATTTGTCTGCCCTCACAAATGTTTGAGTATTGTAAAAATTTGGAGTGTTTTAATTAGATATAAGCAGTAGAAAAACAAGAACAAGTTGACGTTAAGTTTAGAGGTAGTTCTGTGGCTGGCTAGGTTATAGCTGAGCGGAAATCTCATGTCTTCCAGTGTTTGAATTATTATAGGGACCCCATCTGACAAGAAAATGAAAAAAGTGGGAAAATAGACAGGAAAGTGTTGGAGTGCTATAAAATATTAGGGAGAAGATTTATCTTCTCATTTGCTGTTTTCAGTTGCTCTGAGTATTACATAATGAGGTTATCTCTGTATAACACTAGTCAACACAGAAACAATGACATGAGACTAAAGGTGAGGGAGCAGCAGATGGTAGTGCTGATGGAGGATTTTTCCAGGCTGTAAAAGGTGTTAGCAGAAAAGACTTCTACTGGCTTGGAGATTCGTGAAGGGCAGTTGCTAATGATGATGTCAGTGATACACTTTGTGAGGATGAAGGAGACCATTCAGCTTCTTGCAGTCTGAATTGGGTTAAAGGGGTAGACTACCAACTGACCTCTGTTAGTATGTGTCAAAGGCAGGCAAAAAAGAGGAAAATCTGAAAAAGCCAACAAAACTTAGGATGTGTTGGAAAGCATAGTTCTGTGCTGTCTGAAAGTTAAGATTTTTGGGATGAAGTAGAGGTTAAGTTATACATCAGTATCCAAAAATAAATTGGAAGTTAAGAGATGAATTAAGAGGAGGTAGTTGTTACTGATCAAACCATGCAGGAAAATGATCCTGAACTTTCTCTTGGCAGTGAGGAGCTGTGCGTAATGCATCGAGACAAAATGAGGACACAGCAAGTCAGAACTGAAGGTTTGGAGATCATATAAACCTCTCTGAGGGCATGATTTCTATAAGGCACACATGTAGTCTATTTTTTATACTTAAATTTTTAATCTGAACCTCATAATTGTCATGTACAGCCTATGTTTATCAGTGTTCTTTCTGAGATTAAGTGGCATCCAGAGCATTCAGGTACAAAACCAAAGGGGGCACCAGTTGTTCTCAACGAAGTGCAGTCCAGAAATTGAACACAGTAAGGGAGAAAAATAGACACTTACTTAAACTACATCTCTATCTAAAATCAAAAGAATTCTGTATGCAATCATGTTTTATCTAGAAAAGCTGACAATTGTATAAAGTTCAAATTAGTCATTCAGAAGCAGTGAGATAACAGTAATAAATTGGATGCTGTAGTGCCTTGGTATAAACTGAACAAAAATGATGGATTTATGAAGTAAGAGATGGTAGTATATACACAGAAGGAAGGACAACCTTCTAAAAAATGCAATTTCTGCATGGACAGGACCAAAGAAAATAATCTGGATTATTTTAAGTACATTAAATTAGGAACAAAATCTTAAAACAAATTGAAGAAGGCAGGAGAATGTCAGGATACTAAGTGTTATGTTGAAGAAAAGATAGAAAGACACACAGTCTACTTGGAAACAGTAATTTGGGGTGACATGAAATGTCCAGTTATTAACTGCTGAAATACCTCACCCAAACACAGTTTAAAGGCAGGAAAATAGTGTAAATCCTGATATGTTGTGAAAAGAACCATAGGACTCTGGCAAGAAAAGATTAGTATCTTGCTTTGCAGTGTGCCTTTCCAAGGATAAGGCATCTCCAGTAGCAGTCTCTTCTTTATGATTTAAGGATAGATGCTATTTCATCTTTCTGCAGCTAAATATATAATCTACATAGGAATCTGTTCAGGTTTGATCACCAGTCTCTCCTCAAGCACTTTGTAGATTGATAGTCTTTTCAGATCATCCTCTTGTAATAAAAGGGTAAACTCTTATACCTGATTTTAATTTATTTAGAACTTTAGAAATCTAATCATGCATTTTATACTAGTGTAAGTGATTCAGAGTAATGATATGTATTTGAAGTTGAAAGGAGGCAGAAAAAATGCTCTAATATAAATTTTAATGTTGTGGGCCTCTATTCACTGTTGGATGCTCTTCTGCACTTCAAACATGTAAATGCCACTGAATGCTATGACGTGGCTCTGGTTTTACACCAGTTTAAATTATAACAGAGGATATATTGCACATTTCTAAAAAGGGCTAGGATCAAAGGCTAGATTTGAATCTGAAAAGCTTAGAGTTCCACAGACAACACTGTTACAAGAGACATCTCAGGTCCATTAGTTGGAACACGTAGAAAAAGGATTTCCTGGGTTCAGGAGACTCAAAAGGTGCTAATTTTTATGCTCCAGTTTGTCCCAGTCACAATAAATGCGTCATATTGACTCCATAAGGGCAGGGCTTTCAATCTGGAGTTACGGCAAAGGGACAGCATCCTAGCAGTTGCTGCCCAAGGGGTTATATGCTGAAAGGAGACTGGAGGAGAGGTGGGAAATAGCAAATTGTTTTGCAATCGGAGCTTGAAACAGTACACTTAAACCTGCATTTTATATGGCAACTATATATAAAAGCATGCAGTTTCATTTAATAAAGAAATATTTGATCTGAGCAGGACACAGCATACCGTAGTATGTCATTTAATTCCTGAGAAAGTATTTGAAGAAAATGACATATCTCAGCACTGTTTGTTGACCGTTTTGTTGTCACCTGCTGAGTGTTGTCATTTCCATAGCCAGTGGGCTGTATTGAATCAGACAGAGGGAATAGGTCATTAAAAGAAATGGAGGACTTTCTGCAGCCTGTAGATGCTGAAGGAGGAAATTTTCTTCAGATACATCAAAACTCTATTTAATGGAGTCTATATTCAGCTATGATTTGGGGTTTAGCCCTGTTTTGCTCTGAAGTAAGGTGGCTTGAAAAGTATAGACAGCATAAACTAATGTGTGGGTTCACCAGAAAGAATTATACCTTCTATGGTGTTTGTAAAGATATAGGTGAGGACAATAAGTGTCCTGGTTTCAGAATGCCTTGTTTCTTTTTTTTTTTTTTTTTTTCAATCACAGCGTTCATCAAGAAAGGAAAAGGCTGTTGATTTTATATAAATAAATAAAAATGGGGGAAAGTATATTTCATGGGCATGCTGTGCAAGTTAACAGTGATATTTTTCTTCACTTTCTTGCAAACATTGATGACAGATTCAAAGATGACTATATACCTCATTTCAGGTCTTAGGAAAACAAAAAGCACTAGAAATAGTCTTTAAACATCCTTTGTATTCCTCTGCAATAGAAGTGAAGGGCAGCACTATGTGCCCTCTTTTTCCATGGGAGCTGGCAACAGGTAATGCTGGAGTCAGCATACAGAGAACCCTTAAACAGAGCATGGACAGTTGAGATTCATGTGAATACTATTGTTTAAGGCTGCTTTTCACTCTAAGTTATTTCATCTTACCAGCTATCTGCTAGTCACTTTTTCATACTTTTTTTTTTTTGCAACTGTGAGGTCTAAATAAATATAAAAATTAAATATTGACATGGAAGCTGTGTGTTCAACCTTCCCCACTGCTATAGAAGCTGGACCCCAGATGCAGTTCTGTATCCTCTGGATTTTACTTGGAAAGTGCAAGCACCTTTACACAGACTTTAAATCACATAACATTTAAGGGAATACAAATATTGTTGAAATAAATGAGTCAGACTTGTAGAGCATACTCTCTGTTCTGAAGTGTATTGTCTCAAAAGTTGATTAAAAGTGGTTGTTTCCATTAGCTGCTGCTAAAATGTCACTGTATTGGAATTTCTACCTGTACAAAAAAACCAGAAAAGGCACTATGGAAACAAATTATAACATTTGCAGAAGTGAAATAATCATGTGTAATTACATTGTACCACATTTTCTTTGGGGGACATTTAATAAGGTCATGTAAGATGCAGATCAATGCTGAATTCTGCTCATTAATTATGCACAGCACTTAGCCAATGAATTGTTTTCTTCTTTCGTATTTCTTCCATTTTAAGGAGAATACTATTTAGATGTACCATTTTACATTACTGCAGGACTATACCTCTTTCATAATGTCTGACTGAATTCAGGCTTGATTTAATGAATTGTAAATTCTTTCCTACATATTACAGATGGTGATTTAAAATGTGTATCATTGGCTTGCTTTGCACTTAGTATTTGTTATTCTCTTCTTACCTTCAATTGTATCTTCTGCTCAACATAAAGTTTTTAATCTTTATGACTTCATTCATGGTTTATCTAGCACAGATGTCATGGATTATCTGCCTTCAATGCACACTTTAAGGAGAAAAAGCTTCTGTGATGGGTGTGTGTCTGTGTCTAGAGCTCAGAAGTCCTCTTCACTTTTTAAGAGAGGCCTACAGCAGAGAAGAGGAATTGTTTCTCCCAGTCACCATTACAGAGGACACCTTTGCTATAGCATCTGTCTCCTAGCCCATTGATAAAACCACTTTATTGTTTGCTTTCAAAAAAATAACATTAGGTGAAAGTCTTTTTATTTATTTATTTATTTATTTTCCTCTCCTCTTACTGTATGTAGTTTAGGAAGCGGGAAGAAGGAGGTGCTAATAGTATGGGACTGGTCAGCATTCTTCAGGCTATCAGCAAATGATTCATAGTCCATCGTACGAAAACCAGTGTTAGTTTTATTGAAAATGAATGAAACAAAGCCAGAGTTTGAGTGGAGGCCTAATATGTAAGAGACCTGTAAAGACTCTGATTTCCTCAGTACAGGCTCGAAGGAGGTCACTTGTAGGTGAGATTTAAATTGAACGACTGCACACAGTGTTTCAGTATTCAAAGCAACCAAAATTTTACACAAAAATGTATTTCTGTTGTGATTTAGAATTTCCAGGTTTATTTATACAAAATATTCTGTCAGCAGAAAATTCTGGAAATAAAAAGCCCTCTGCTAACTCTGAGAACAAAAAGGTTGGGACTTTAAATGATCTCATTGAAAGACTGTCCTGCTAAGCTTGGTGTGCCTCTTTTGGGGTTTGGGTGGGTATTTTTGTTTTTTTTTTTTTCAGTTTGGCTTGGTTGTTGGTTTGGGTTTTTTTAATTTTTACCTTTACATGTCTGAAACAGTAATGATCAAGACAGGGCTTTTCATCCTTTACAGATTATATAGTCAAGCAAAATCAAAAAGAGAATATGATCTTCCCTTTGAAGAAAAATGGCTAGATATTATTCTAAACATAAACAATAGTTATCAAAATGTATATTAGAAGGTAGGAAACAATTCATATTTTCAGGGATACAATGTTGTATTGTCTATCAAAACAAGAAAAAATACTTAGTTTTGTTTATTGTAAACCCAAGCTTATTGTCCTGAAAATGAAAGTAATTTTCCATGTTCTTATGTGTCTAACGTCTTGCAAGTAACCATTTGTATATGTTGCAGTTGGCACACAAAAATAGATATTTTCAATTGAACACTTAGTTGTAGTCTCCTAAAGCTATGCCCGTGAAAGATCAAACCTGTAGCAGGCCAGCAGAAGGTACTACACCTTCCTGTAGAAGGGCCTGCTCTTGTCACTGGTGTTGGCATTGAGGGCATTGTAGGGGTTCTTATTTGTGTTTACTTAGGCCCCCGCACATTTGCATTTTAGGATGCAGTAGTCCACATTAGGTTGGGCACATGCTGTGGGAGAGGAAGGGGGTTGCTTCATGTCTAGTCCTTGCACATTTAGGCTACTAACCTTTTACTGTCCCCCACATTTCCAGTGTTCGCCAATGGCTAATTAGCAGCATTTGGCATTCATTCTACAAAAGCTTCCCCAACTCCCAAACAGATTATTCCTGATGAGGGTATAAATTATTGACTGTAGCTGCTATTGCTGAATTTAGGACCATGTATACCCTTAAGCCTTGCTCTAGAATTACATTCAGTGACCTCCGTCATGGAGAGGGGGTGATTTTGGGAGCTCTGCATGTAAATGGAAAGTGCCCTTTCCTGTTTCTTACCTGAGGAAATGGTTAACATTTCTTAATTTATGGGTATTATCAAGCTTTGCTCCCCAGTATTAAGGTATTGTTGCATTCTCAAGTCAAAGGGTAAAACCTCTTAGTTTTTCAAAGCAACTAAGGAAGAACAGTTACAACAGCAGAGCACAGCATTTTAGTTAAAAAGCATTTTATTTTCTTTAGTGTTAAGAATGTGCCTGTCAAGGGTGACACATGCAAACTTCTAAGTAGGTGTCAATGATATATTGGCAAATTTTTACATAGTTGTTTGTTTGGGTTTTTTTTACCATATAGAGCATTTTAGTGTTGTGTGTTTTCCTCTTTATAAAAATGTCTTTGTAGTGTCATCCAAATCTTACACTTGCAATTCCTGGAAGTATACCTAGCAGTAAAAAAATTGTTTAGGATTAAAAAGTAATGGATGGTATCAGCAGAGTTTCCCAGCTACTAGACAGGGAGTGAACATTTACACGTTTTACAGATTCACTGCACTTGCAGGATTTCATCATCTGTGCCTAAATCACCAGGACGAGTAGAAATACTGGAATTAGATGTGTAGTGGCATATGAAAGCATTAAAAGGATGCATGCTATGCTCATATAGGACTCCTTAATAGAGAGGAACCACTCACTAATCAAGAAACATGACTACAGGGCAGCAGCAGGCTGACCCACAGCAGACAGACAATCGGGTTTATCAGCAAAGCCAGCAGTAGAGCCAGAAAAGAAAAGCTGACATCCAGATGCCGGTGATACAGGCATCCTACCCAGACTTGGGCATATGGGTCCTGCATCTGTCAGTGTTACACCAGCAGTTGGCTCCCAACCTTGAGCAGATTCTGTATGCCCAATGAGTTAGAGATCCCAGCCAGCAGAGTCACTGAATGGATAAGCCAAGTCTTCTGAAGCAGTGCTGTTATGTTTGAAAGGCCAATTTAGGTCGAACGATGTCCTGTGAGATTTTATGAGGGCTCTTCCCATTCGTGGCAAGATTGTGATGCATAAGGTTTTTTCTGCTTATGCAGGCACATAAAAAGCAGCGACACAGTGAGGAAATGACAGCATCTTTTAAATGGCAAAGGAAGAAGAATCCGTCTGAAAGGACTGGAACCTACAAGTGTTTTTTCTCATGTGGAAAAGAAACTTCATTAATATTTACTTGTTCATTCTCCCAGGAGAATTGGTGTGGGTTCCAAAGTCAGCCTTGATCTCCAGAAACCCTGAAATAACTTCTCTTTAATAAAGAAGTTCTCTTCCTATACTGTCCCAGTTTCAAAACCCTGTGAAGACCAAATCCATTCATGCCACACAGAGTGATCTCAAAGGGTGAGAAAATCCTGTGACAGACATGAGGGCTTCTGCTTCCCGTCTCCCCCAGTATTTTGTCCTTCAGCAAAGTTCTGTACCCAATACTACTTTTCACTTGCATAAGCTAATGGGAGGTCTGTCTTTCAAAGAGTTTGAAATAGAAGTACTCATTTAAAAATGAACACTTGACACCAAGAAGCGTCAAGGACACTGTAGGACTGAGAAACTCAGCACACTGGCCTCCTTTACAGGATGAAGGTGTAAAAGAACTTGGAAAGGAAGCTTAAACCATCTTTAATGCCTGTAATCTCCTTCAGAGGTAGCTGTATACATCACCGGAGCATTTACTTCTAGCCTGACTTAGATCCTTAAACTAAATTCACTCTAAGCATTAAGTGGTCAAAATGCCAGAGCTGAATTTACCCTTGAATGGATTAGATAGATATTTCTTCACAGAGAGAGGGAGGAGTGGACTGCAAACATGAACACATGCTACTTTTATCAGCTCTCCTCCACAGGTTTGCTTGTATGTTTTTATTTTGAAAACTTCTGGTCAACTCTTTCTAATATAGAATTCATATGGTATATAGGGATTATTGATTGCTCATCTTATTAGTCTGGAGGGCTGTAGAAGTCTCCTCTGTTCTAAAAGAGAGCGGTACTGGAAGGATTACTGACAGTATAACATCTACTTCATAGGTCTTTAAATAAAAAAATGGCAATTCTTTAAAATAAGTAGCCAATAATTATTAATTCATTTAGCTAGTACTATACAAATTTTAGTCATTTGGAACAAAAATGGCTTAACATGCTTCTACCTTGGGGATTTCATTGTATTTTAGCAATTATGTACTTTTATTTTAAAGTGTTGTTAATAAAAACAACAATAATACTTCTCTTAAAGGTGTGATTTTATGAAGTGTGTTTTTTATTTTAACTATTGTTTACATTGATTGGCAGAAGGGAGTTTTTGGTTTTGTTTTAAAGGGTAAATGTTTCAAAATAAAAAAAAAGTCCAGGAGGGAAGAGAAGGCACAATGCCCATCTTTTACTATTCGAACCCACTAAGAGAAAGGTAAATTTTGTCTTTACTAACTTCTCTTGAGATGAAAAGGGACATAAAATTAAAAAGAGAAACAAAAATGTGCTCTGTTCAGTTTGCTTTTTCTGTACAATAAGAGTTCCTTTGTATTTAATTTTTTATTAGTACAAGTAGTACTTTGAATGTTAGTTATTTGATTGTCCTGCTGTGATATGTGACATACAATTTTAGAGAAGTCACAGGTGTCTGTCACCATTATCTTATTTCTTATAAAGCAATTTATGCATTATATAAGGAATAAGCACTTCATAGTAGACAAAAGGAAAATAAAACTGTGGAGGTAATTCCCCAGAAAATCTGTTGTTGTAAAGTATTGAAACCTTTAAAAAATGTTCTGCATTATTATTTTGCTAGTTGTGCTGTTTCATTACACTGTATTCTTTCCTGATTTTTCTTATTACAGACAAATTGTATCTTTTCTGGCAGAAACATTTCATTTAAACCAAACCACCTGGGTGATGTTTGGGGCATGCAGAAGGCTAACTTTAGAAACAGAAGGCATTTCACAACTATGAAATAAAGCTTTTGTTGTGATTTACCCATTAGAGTAAGTTTTCTCTCTTTCATGACAATAGCAGAAGCATAGAAATTAACCCTAATTGTCTAGAACTGGATTTTTGTGAGTGTCCCACGCATACTAGCACATCAAAAGAGCTCAAACTAACATGACTTTTATGAGAGTATTTTAAGGGGAAGGGGAATATTTTTTTCCTGATTAATGTAGCAGCCAATGTATTGATAAATTACTATTTCCAGTAAAATTTTAAGTGATGTTATTTAGTGATTATTCAAGTACTCTGTGTTTTTATTCATTTTAACTGGCGTATTCTACAGGCACCCCAAAGAAAGGCAGACCTGAATGCCTGTGTGTTTCACACTGTCCTGTCAGGCTGAAGGTTCCAATGTGAAACTTCTTGGTTGTCACTGTTCAAAACAGGAATATTAACAGGAAAGCAGTAGTGAACAGCAATGCAGACTGTATTAATAGTAGATTAAAAGAACTGGTAGGAATACAGAGTTTTCTATTTGGCCATCCTGTTCAGAGCAAAAAAAAAGATATGTTTGTGGAATTCCGCAGACATTGAACAGGGCCACATAAAGATACAAGCTTTCCTTTATGACCAAAATTGTAGGTTTGTGATCCATTTGTGTGACCTCCTCAGCACAACTCATACTACAAAAGATCTTGAAGTGGAATAATAAGCAAGCCATGTGGCAATCTTCTGATTTTTCTCTCCCTTTCCCTAAATACTGTTGAAATACTGCTGCAGAGCTAAACCTTTAGGTCACGTGATAAATTTCTAGCTAATCATCTGAAGTCAAATTCCTCCATGAACTTTGTGCTGCAGGAGCCACAGTGTGTAGCTAATGGTATTTGAAAAATTGAGTCCAAATAAAAGATGAGAACACCTGGCAAAATTAATGTAGTGTGGAAAACACTGAATACATAGATTTTCTACATATAGCTGCTGTTTTTACAATACAATACAAAGGCCAACATCTTGTAGAGAACAGACTAGCAGAATGGAAGTCAGCTGAGAAACAAGCCCAGATAAATTTCTCTTTGAAATAAAAAAAAATAAAAAAACACCACAACAATTTAATAGATTTTATTTCAGTTGTTCACATGAATATAACTGAATTTTTACTGTGAAAGTGAGAACAATTTTTCAGTTGCATAAGAGAGTAGAAAGGAGGAAATTCAGAGCATATTTTGAGCTAGACCTCTTTGGGATATGGAACTGACAGAAAGTACGAAAATGCATTTCAGTGTTTAGCTTAAATTCCAGAAGTGCTACATTCTTTTTTCAAAATGCCAGTTTTCTCAAAATATATAAAAATGGAACTCCTCAACCCAAACTTTGTGTCTTACAAGCTTTATTTTGTCAGAAATATACAAGCTGGCGGAGGTCCCAAGACCTTGTCACGCTGAAATTTATGACAGCATCTAAGTGGAAGTTTACTTCTCTAACTTTTAATGCTTTGTTAAGAAGCAGGAAATGTCATCCAGTGTGTGGACCTCCCAAATGCAAGTAATTCAGTCCTGTGGCTCCTCTCACTCTTTTTTTAAAACTGTTTAATCCACTGACTCCAGTGGATACTTCTGATTTATATCACTATTAATCAACCAGAGCTGAAGACTTTGCACTCCTGAGAGCACATACTGTCTGGCTGGCCAATCAGTTACGATAAACTTGTTTGGAATTGTGTTCTGTGCTTCAGTTCAACCCTACACTTAAGTTTATGCTTAACTTAAAAGGTGCTTAAATGATTCTCTTCATAGGTGCATGTAAGCAGAAACAAAAATGTTATGGTAAAAATGATTAAAGAAATAGTATCCAGGACTGAATGCTATGAGCTGCTGAGGGAAAATGACTGAATATATTCTGTTATTGCAAAGGCTTTTGCAGAAGAGTGTAACAGTTTTCATTATAGGCAGAAAGATTTCCTCCTTCAAATGAAGTACCTCTTTTAAGATGAAGATTATTAATAGTTCCCTGTCAATATAACAAAATCATTCATTAAGATTAGTTTATTTTGAGATAATTTTCTTGTTTTATTTGTGCAAGAACATATTACCCTGATTTCTGTATTCAAGGAGAGACTTATTTGCTCTTCAACTCTTTTTTTTTCCTTTGCAGCTTTTGTTGATGTTGTATTTTGACTTCTGGTCATGTGATCATCTTATCTTATGCAACCATTGAACCATTTGAGATAGGACATTTTCTAATTACACCAGCTAAACACTTCTAGACTGATTTGAACTTGAAAAATACCTGCCTGTTGTCATCAGCAGGTATTTTTTTTTTGTTATTGATAAAGAAGCAATATCAGTACCTAATGAGGTTGTCACACAACTTTCTGATACCATTCTCCTCATATTGCTTTCTTCAGATAGTTTTGCAAATCTAGACGCTATCTTCAGCAAAGAAAATTTCCTTGACAGTGGAATTATTTTGGGGTGATTGGGTTTTTTTCTTATTGATTTAATCATTTTTCCTGACTTCTGTGATTTGAAACCCAAAATATTTCAACCTAGGGCACTAGAATAATGGTACCATTGAAAAAGATGTTTTAAATGTTTAAGTTTTTTTACAGTCTGTCGTGGTTTAACCCCAGCCAGCAGCTAAGCACCACCCAGCTGCTCGCTCACTCCCCCATAGCAGGATGAGAGAGAGAATCAGAAGGGAGAAAGTGAGAAAACTCGTGGGTTGAGATAAAGACAGTTTAATAAGTAAAGCAAAAGCCACGCATGCAAGCAAAGCAAAACAAGGAATTCATTCACCACTTCCTATCGGCAGGCGGGTGTTCAGCCATCTCCAGGAAAGCAGGGCTCCATCACGCATAATAGTTACTTGGGAAGACAAACGCCATCACTCTGAACATCCCCCTCTTCCTTCTTCTTCCCCCACAAGTGGTGTTCCCCAGGGCTCGGCATTGGGCCCCATTCTGTTTAATATCTTTACCAATGATTTGGATGAGGGGATTGAGCACACCCTCAGCAAGTTTGCAGATGACACCAAGTTGGAAGGCAGGGTCGATCTGCTTGAGGGTAGGAAGGCTCTACAGAGAGATCTGGACAGGCTGGATCGATGGGCTGAGGCCAATCGTATGAAGTTCAACAAGGCCAAGTGCCAGGTCCTGCACTTGGGTCACAGCAACCCCATGCAGCGCTACAGGCTTGGGGAAGAGTGGCTGGAAAGCTGCCCGGCAGAGAAAGACCTGGGCGTGCTGGTTGACAGCCGGCTGAATATGAGCCAGCAGTGTGCCCAGGTGGCCAAGAAGGCCAACGGCATCCTGGCCTGTATCAGAAATAGTGTGGCCACCAGGAGCAGGGAGGTGATTGTTCCCCTTTATTCAGCACTGGTGAAGCCGCATCTTGAGTACTGTGTTGAGTTTTGGGCCCCTCACTACAGGAAAGACATGGAGGTGCTGGAGCACATCCAGAGAATGGCAATGAAGCTGGTGGAGGGTTTAAAGAACAAGTTCTATGAGGAGCGGCTGAGGGAACTGGGGTTGTTTAGTCTGGAGAAAAGGAGGCTGAGGGGAGACCTTATCGGTCTCTACAACTACCTGAAAGGAGGTTGTAGTGAGGTGGGTGTCAGCCTCTTTTCCCAAGTAACAAGCGATAGGACAAGAGGAAGCAGCCTCAGGTTGCACCAGGGGAGGTTTAGGTTGGATATTAGAAAAAATTTCTTTACTGAGAGTGTTGTCAGACATTGGAACAGGCTCCCCAGGGAAGCAGTTGAGTCACCATCCCTGGAGGTATTCAAAAAGCAGGTAGACGAGGCACTCCAGAACATGGTTTAGTGGGCATGGATGATGGTTGGACTCAGTGATCCTGAAGGTCTTTTCCAACCTAAATGATTCTATGATTCTATGCTGAGCGTGACTGCATATGGTCTGGAATATCCCTTGGGTCAGCTGGGGTCAGCTGTCCCAGCTGTGTCCCCTCCCAACTTCTTGTGCACCCCCAGCCTACTTGCTGGTGGGCTGGGGTGAGGAGCAGAAAATGCCTTGACTCTGAGTAAGCACTGTTCAGCAATAATGAAAACATCCCCGTATTATCAACACTGTTTCCAGCACAAATCCAAAACATAGCCCTATGCTAGCTACTATGAAGAAAATTAACTCCATCCCAGCCAAAATCACCACACTGTCTTTCTCAAAGAACCTTAGCTGGTCACATATTTCTTAGGTCACCAACCTATAAAAAGCCTGAAATATATCTTTAAGTCAGTAATCATTTGCTTTAAAATAATTTCCTGGAATGTAGTCTTACCTTTTAGAAGATAACTATGAAAAGAATGAAATCCAAAGTGTCCTGTAATGTAGAATTTCCCCAGGAACTCATTCATCTATTGAAAATATCATGACTGCTAGTATCAGGGGGAGAAGGATCATAATGTATTCATTGAGAACAATTGTGCCTATATTGCCTAGACTGTCAGGTCAAGATCTCTTATGAGAACTTTACATTAATACTTGTTTTCTTCCAGTGGAGCTTCAGGGTTAAGTTCTGAGACCAAACACCACCATACTTCAAAATCTTCTCTTAATCAAAAGTGATTTGTGTCCTATTAAAAATTTTCTAAACATAATTTCTGAAAGTCTATTGGCAGCTTCCTCTCTGAGAAAGACACCTAGCTGAGACTCCCTATTTCTGTTGAAACTATGAAACTTCTATAGTTCCATCGGTTTGTTGCCATGGCATTCTCCTTTGTGTCACTGCCTGAAACCAAACTATGATGCAATGATGGATTATTTTAATTCAGACTGTCCATGGTATAAATGATTGCTTTAGTAAAAGACGGAATATTATTAAACACAACTTAATACTTTAGAGAGCTGTTCTCCACAAAGCATTTTAAAATATTTTTTATATATTTTAGGATTTTTAAAAACCAGTATGTTTTCCTAGGAGAAAGGAGATGTCTTTCTAACAACACTGAGATATTTATCCATAGCACTTAATATATTGTAAAAATATGTTATGATACGTTGAATATAAACTTGAAGCCTCTTTTACAATGCTAGTAGTACAAAAAGTAGTTCCTATGGGTAAAAAAAGGTAAATCTGAATAAATCATAGTATTAAACTTGCAAAATAAATCAAATAAAAGATTGGCAAAAGCTTTCTGGTGAGATGCGTAGACCAAAGTTCTTCATATTTGCAAAGAATCACTTGTTTTATAACAAGCAGTTACCAAGTTACTGTGTGTACAATTTTAGCAGTGGTTGCTAAAGTTGTCTTATATAGGAACGCCTGTAGTTAGAATAATTTCAGCACAGTTATTGGTTGTATCTGCCTTCTCTAGAAACTCAGATCTTTCTATGATGCAGAAACATGAATGTAAGTCTGAACTACATGCATGTCTCTCCCATTGAAATATACAGCTACAGCCAAGTTATCTAGATCTGAGCTGGGAGATAATTAACCTCTTCCTTCAAACTAAAGAAAAATTTCTGTAATGTTGACCTGTATTTTTCATTTAGGTTGGCAGTGCCTTGACTCCAGTCAGATCTAGACTGACTTCTATTGACATAAATGCATTATATTCTATCAGTCATCCATTCATGGTGAATTTAGGGTATCACAGTCACCTTTGCAAGCTGATGAGAACAAATACTGACCAAGCATTCCTGAGGCTCAAAACCTGAACCTGTCGAACTTGAACTAAAAGGCTCGGTTCTATGAGCTGTAAACCATTACTGCAATCTTAATGTTTCTGTTGTCTGGTTATCAGAGGGAGAAAGCAATCTATACTGTGTTACCTACTCAGAAGAAATTCTGAGTGGGTTTTAGAAACAGTTCCACAATACTTTATGAAAATGTGATCCCTTACATTCATTACCAATTTTGTGTTTAAGAGGGAAAATTGCAGTAGAAAAATACAATCTGCAATGTCTGTTTAGTCTTCATGACCAAGCTTGGTGAGAATTGGTTGTACTCCTTGAGGATAATTAAAATGGGTGTGGCTGAAGGGGAAGGGAAGAGTTTTCCACTAATTTTTTAGGCCAGGAGGTAGGTTACATGTGACTACTTAGACATCACTTTTTTTTTTTCTGTGAACCAAGATCAAATATAATGATAGTCCTTATCTCTCTGGATCATGAACTTTTTCCATTTTTCCTTTTAAAACCTTGCTTTTTGGAATCCCATTGAGATCAGTCCAGTTTCCTTCTTTAACATTCATGAAAGATCATTAAGAGCTAATAAAGATTTGAAAAATGTGATTGAGATAATATGAGGCCATCAGTGAACTAGTTTGGGCTCATTCAGACACAATGAATGTGAAGGACAGTCCCAGAAACACAGCTGGCAGTTAAAGATTTTGCAAACATAGATTGGCTTCTTTTGTTTGACAGGAAAAACTACTGAGATTCTGAAGTACAAAACTGCTTTTTTGCTCCATACTGTTTGCCAGACGAGTTCCAGGGACATCATATGGGTGAGAAGTGTGAGACTTGTAGCATTAGCGATGTGCTCTCACGTGAAAGAAACTAGAATTATGTGCTGACAGCAGTCCGGTCTACATGTGGTAATGAGGGGAAATGTTTCTGCTCTTCTCTCTCTCTCAATAACTGTCCTCATGGGCTTCGCAAAAAACTCTCTTGCTCTTATTTTGTGTTGTAGACCTACCTGGCTTTTGTCTTCACAGTGCATCTAGTGTCAACCCCAATTCCTTTGCCCTTTACCCAGAGGAAATCCTTCTCCAGTATTTCCTAGTGGGAGAGAAGACATCTTAAGCTTTGCCCCACTGAATGGAGACAGTCTGCACATTTCATGTATCATCTTCTATACCTTTTTTTTTTTTTTTTTTGCCTCGGAGAGATCTCACGTTAGTTTATTAGAACCTGGGAAAGAGATTCTTACTAGTTTTGCCATGTGGGGCTTGAACAGAAAAGATAATTTTCTGCTTTTTTTGATTAATGAAACGACTACTGTCATTAACATTTAGGCCAGTTAGTTGCCTATGATTATAGTTAATGAGATGTAGGCATGATAGTGTAAATGGAGCAACAGACTTATGGTGATTTATGTCACCTGTGATTCTGGCCTTTAAACTGTTTGTGACTTTTGTTAACCTGTTGGGGACATCGGGATGAGAAAGTAGACTCCATTCCAACAGACTGTATTCTGCACACCATATTTTTCATAACAGTATTAGATGCATACTTTTCAATCTGAGTTTACAGATGTTTATATTTATATAGCAGACTCAAATGGAGTTAATTTTGGGGACTGCAGTTGAATTATTGTGAGTTAGAATCTTATACATGGCAAAAGCAGGGACCCTTGCCTGTGCAGTAACGTTGGTGGAGCCCTGAGGCTGTTGGCTCAGCTCATGATGTATTGTACTGCTAGTGTTTCAGCTCTCTCAGGGGATTGCTGGTCCTACTATAAGGTCAGGAGTTAACTACTTGTATTTTAGCAGTGTACTGATATCAATACGGCTCCTATGGAAACCTTACTTGACGTCATTTTCGGATCTTTACTACTGTAGCCAAGCTTTAGTAAAAGTCAATAAGAACATTAGATTGTTGTCTGTATTATTACTTGCCGCTTCCTGCCAGCAATCTACCAATTCATTAGCAGAGAGTTTTGGAAATCTCACTTGATTATTTATGCAGTCAATAGCAAGGCTTGTCTGCATTCATAATTGTTTGATTTTATGGCCTCTTCTTTAAACAAACATTGTCTATGGTAATGTGATGCCCTGATGGATGGGAAAGGTTTTGTCTGTGAATATCATTTAGATAATTAAAAATGACAGATGAAATCGCCTGCTGTCTTGACCTGTACTTTGTTCCCTCAGTGATGCTGAAGAGATGCTGATTGCTGTCAATCAAAACCCATTGGAGGTTTGTAAATTCTGGCTGCTGTGAACTCTGACCTCCAGTGTTGATCTGAAATAGATAATAACCTTGAAATTCTATTAGAATTTAAAAACTGTTTCACCAAAGGGGCATACTATATATTTTTTTTCTCTAGATCATGACTACTGAATGTCATTGTTTACTCCACACAATCTAGGAAACAAAAGTAAGTGTATTGTGTTTAACAAAACTTAATAGTACAAATCAGAACTAAAATCTTATAAAATAAAATCACCTCTCCCTGTCTGTTTTAAGGCTGCAAATCCTTTTTAGAAAAAAATTCCATCTCATAGTGCGTAATGGTGTCCAAATAATGTTTTGATTCTGTTTATTGATTCTAAAGCTTATGGTGTTGTCCTGACTTAATGACGTATTCTGGCTATCCATCTATCTCATTTTCTCATTTCCTCTATGATTAGTCTTTGAGATGCCTTTTTTTTTTTTTTTTGAACAATACTTCTTTTCTTAAGAACCAGTGGGAAAAACACCAGCTAGAATATTTAAGATGCGGAAAGCCCAAGCAGAAATGCACAAAGTTCTGAACCAACAGCCGCCTTGAAACCTGGGTCAAAAGATCAGGTGCATAAAGGGCAGTCATCATGAGATTTTTTTTTTTTCATTACCTAGAAACTTCTGGGATAATAACAAGTGGTAGTTTTTGTTTTGAGATTTGGGGTTAGATTTTTTTGTTGTTTTGATGTAACAAGGGGTTAAAAGTGTTTTGAGATTATATTTTGGTATAATCAGTGTTTTATTTTTAATTTTAAAATTACTGGGAATAGTAATTGCTAAACTTTGGGAAATTAAACACTCAGGTTTTACATGTTTGTCTTAATAAGAAACACCAAATAAACATAGAATAAGTGCTTTAGGATTTAGTAATTTTTATTTTACAAGAAGAAATTATAATTAGGAGACTCTAGCTAGTTCTTAAGTACATGTTCTTAATGGGATGGATGTGCTTACTCAGTTTGGTGTAGTAAGAGAAGTGACTAAACATGATCTCTGAAAAGGTAGTTGACATAATTGCTTTCTTCTTTGGAATTTAATGTGAAATCCAGTAGGGCTGGTATAATAACTAGGATTTTCCATAATAGTCTTGGCTTGGTGCAGAAAAAATAGTTTGGACATTTTCTCATAGGTGGCACAAAAAAAAATCACATCTAAACGTTGTGTCCAGAATGAATAGTAAGGGGGACAACTTGCTTCTGCAAACTAATTTAGCAACAATTCTAATTTTGTTTTTAGTGGGCGTATAATTTCTTCCCTGAAAAGAAGCTGGTGAATATATGACCATTTTAATTTTCTGATTTACTTCCATTTGTTATAAAAGGTTTGGTGTCTATGTAAGACACCAAATACTTCCAACTCAGCTGGAGTAGATGTGTTTTGCAAGCTTTTCACATGTCTCTAATAAAGCAACTGAGTTCCACTGCCTGACAACCCTTCTGTGGTAGTCCCAGGCCTTTTTTTAGAGCAAAGACTGTGAGCTGCACCAAATTGTCAAATGGATTTGTTATCTGGACAATTGTGAACAATAATAGAAGCATTGGGGGTTTTTTTGCAAGTTTCGTTTTCTGAAGTGTTGAAGGTGTTTCTTTAATTAGTTATTTTTTTTTAAGCTCTTGTGTAGAAGGGTCTCTTTTTAAGTTTGGTTAAATGGATTGTTTGAATACATTTATAACTTGCTTTGTTGAAAATCTTAGCAGCATTATAGGATGAGTTGAAAATAAATTAAGAAAAACATGGAGGTGAGATTGAGTGAATGGAAAATAGTTTATTTCAAAAAATCTCAAGCACTGTTGTACTCTGACTTCAGATACATTGGAAGTTAGGTTTGGATTTATTAACATATTCCTAGAAGAGATATCTCTTTGCAAGTCAGTTTATTTTACCAGTTGGATTCTGGCTATGATTTACAATATCTGCTCATCTATAAACACGCCTGTAGTTTAAATAAGTGCTGATTTTGTAAGATTTGTAGTAGAGGTGTAGTGGAGGAAATCTGTAAAATACTACAAGTAATTTGCCACTGAATGTATCCCATCCATTTTTTGGAAATGGATTTTATTGCTGAAGTGTCATTCCTAGACATAGCAAGAAAATGTTTGCTGTTGATTTTGAGGAGATTAAGGTGGTCTAAAATTACTGAATCTGATTTAAAGTGCACAGACTGCACATCTATGAGTATAAAGTGAGATTTCTTTTAATTCAAAAGGGCTCCTGAGGTTATTATTTTGCTATAATATGAAAATGAATTGTGACAATACAGGCCTGATTACAAGCTTCCCAGGCTGTCCCACTGTGACAATTAGCTCCCAATTGTTAAACCATTTGTTTATTAGAACATTAAGGGCTGGTGCTGTCTTGACTTGCAACTGGAAATGAATTGCTACCAAGGTTGGTTATGAACACAAAGTGTTTTATTGGACAAGAATAACCATACATTTCAAGCTAATTTAATTCAGTCACCTCTAGTATACTCCAAGAGAGTTATTAAAAAGACATCTGTAACAGGTGGTTCACTTAGTCTAATAGAAATTTGTTTTGAATGTTCATAAAACTTTAAGCTATTCTCCAGGGACCATGAAGTAGTAGGCAACATAGTAAAATGATCCAGGAATTAAAAAGGTGTTTTGTAACTCTCTATGATTTTTAGTACATGCACAAGTTAAATCACACTCTATCCCACTGAGAAAGTAATACAGGTGTTCTGTGCCTAGGTGCCCATGTCCATTTCTGCTTCGTTAAGAAGCTGCAGCTAGAGTTTTGGGGGAGTTTTTTTAATATAAAATATTCCCTGGGAAAATTGATTACATAAACACTTCTCATGAAAACAGTGAAAACACACTAGCTTCTCTAAGTCAGTATTTTGCTGGGAAAAAATTATCAAATCTCATTGTGGAAATTCTGTTCAGAAAAAGGGAATGCTCCCTTTTTCTGGACATTGAGGTGTGCTTCTGCTTCAAAACATGGTTGGCTGCTGTGTGCCTATGGTACGCAAAACCCCTGCATTCCTCTTGGCAGAGACAGATTTTCTATAGCATGACATGTATGATGCTGAGATCCTTGGAGCATGCAAAGCCCTGCAAAAAGAGCCCACACAAGCACTAGTCATGCATTTGGAAGGGGGACGTTAGCCTCAGTAAATACTAAAATGAGTTATCATCCTCCATCCAATACTCGCTCATAGGAAAACAGACAAAATAGTCACATAGACCACCAAGACCATATGTGTGTCTTTGTCTCTTTCTATAGCCTTCTATTCCAGCCCTTGCTCTCTAGCCCCATGGCAGCTCTGGAGCAGTATTCCTGCTGCAGTGGACTCCATGCAGATGAAGAGTTGGATATGAGGAGGGTTTTTTTTTAAAGAAGACAGCAGAAAATATTTGTATAAAATCATAATTTCCCTCTCTGGACTGAAACTAGAGGTGGTCAGACAGTCTAGAAGGTGGGTGGCAGAGGATTAAGAGGGAAGGTGAGCACAGTTTTTCATATTTTTGTCTAAGAGAAAGACAAAGGTGGGGTGTTTATTTGCTTTCTTTAAATTTCCCACAGAAAATTGTCCTTTTTTTAAAAAAAAACACTGCTTAATCAAAAAGCTACCCTTGTTTTCAGAAGGGTTTCCATAGGTTAATTTGGACATCTGTTGCACTATATGCCAAATTTCTTCATAGTTATTCAACCTTTGCAACACTCTTAGCACCAGCAAAATCTAAGGTCTTGCAACACCCTCATCTGTGAAGACAACAGTGGCTTATTGATCATGCATATGGTGGGGAAGGTTTTGACTCTGTATGTAGAGTTATAGTGCAATGTTCTTACAAGGTCCTTATAAACCAAAGACTTTGTTTTTAATTCTTGCTTGCTCTATAGTGTCTTTTAGTGTCAGTGTCATACAAGACTAAGAAGCAGTAAAAGGAGACAGCATTTTTGATGTTATGCACAATAACAATAGAGTCAACAGCAGCAAATAAAAATTAAGTGCAAATATAGTGAAGAGATAAATGACCGGGCATATTAGGTATGATGAGCAAAGATTGGAGGGATGACAAGACAACTTGGAACATTTTTAATTTAATAAGCAGACATACAGGCCACAGCATTGAACACTGTACAGAATGTACTTTTGGAAGGTAAAGTTTGAATTATGAGTTTAAAGTTAGCATTCTCCTCTTTGAAGAAAATATTTTTTTGTTGGGTGAGCTTAGGGGTGATCTAGAAGATGACACTAATTCAGCACACAAATTGAAATCAGAATCTGACAGAAATCTGTGACAGCCATTTATTTCCAAATCTGCTCTAAATGTTATTAACTCCAACTGATAGGACGTACAAGTTTAGCCCCACTTTCAACTCTACTGTTTGTTGCATTATGACCTAATTTTGCTTTACTCATAATGTCTTTTTCCATAAATAGTCCCATTGGATTGTTTTCTTTTCTAGATACAGAAAATGGAATAAATCAGATCTGGTATTTTTATTGTAGTTTCTATGAATATGTACATTTTCCTTTGCTCCCGAAGTATGTGTATATACCTGTGATTTCACAGGTATAAGAGATAGCAATATACAGAACTATTCCACTTTGTTGATGAACTTCTAGTAACTAAAAAGGTTTCTAAGACATGGTAACAAACATTTTAAAAGTTATTTTGTTTTTTTGATAATCTTCTTAAACATTTGTATGTTGCTGAATTATAGATTGAGGAATAAAATGCAAAAAAAAAGTTTATAAGGTACCTTACTATGAACTACAGTTTTGAAGGAAATAGCCTTTGTTATGGGAAGAGATGGTGGGTGAAAAGAACAGGAAGATCTTTGCTCTTAAAAGCAGTATTAATATGGATATAAAGAGATTTGAAACTTCATGAAGCTAAAAATGCTTGTGTATATTTGTCATTACCATCTTTCCTGCTTGGTGATGAATGCGTCAAAGGAATAGGTATAAATAATATTTCAGCATATATTAGGTAAATGCTTTTTGTCCACAGGTTTTTTTAATTAAAAAAAAAAAAAAGCATGGACTAGAAATGTTCCTAAATATATATTTTTTAGATGGTTATTAATAGATGGTTTTGAATTATTTTATTACTTGCACATTCTTTTCTTATTCTTGGAAGTCCATGAGAAAATAGTAACTGTTAAAATTCTTATTTCTGTTCATGGTTTATATACAGACAGTGTGCTAGGCACTGTACATGAAAATTTAAAGGAAAATACACTATCTCTTTGGATAAACTGAATTAATTTTCCCCTAAATGAAGAATTAATAGCTTACAGTACCTGAGATATAAGCATTGCTGGTTGATTCTAAGCTGGTGTATTGTGAATTTATTTCATAACTTGGGCCCTGGAAAATACAGTAACACAATGCATCACTGATACAAGAGCGATAGATTTAGAAAATGTTTAGTGAGAGTATTCCGCCTAGACCAGTAGGAACACCTGCTTCTATTATTCAATCACTGATAAAATGGTAAATAGCTTATGTCAGTCATGCAGCTTGCATAAAGCTACATAGTTTGCCTGTAGGTTTGGTTTGGTGTGTGTTTTTTTTTTTTTTTTACTTCTACATGTTTTGTATTCAATGTCTTTGTTAACTGACACCTTGGAATTATAGGATCATAAATGGACACTGACGTTGTTTTTATCTTTGTTCATGTTATCTGGTCTTGCAAATGCAGCTCTGCATGTCATACCTGGAAAAGAAAAAGGGTGTTAAAGCTATAAACTGTTGCTTTTAAATACTAGAGTATAATCCACATGGTCTATCTGGTCCCAGGTCTTTTTTAACTACTAAGCTTCTGTGCTTCTCCTCAAATCTGTGAGAGTGGGAACTTCGGTGTTTGCATCCTCCTGCATACTGCTTGCTCTCAATTTCATTAACTGTTATGTAAACAGGAGAAATAATGACACTGAGATTTTATTTATATTGTATGATGTAATAGTAATCATATTCATTTCAGTGTACCCAAAATAATATTTACCTGGGGGAAAGATGATTTCATCTCCAATTGGGGAATACATTTTTTCAGTGATAGATTTTGGACAAGGCAGTTGTAAAGACTAGAGCTTCTAAAAAGTGTGAACGCTTTCCACAAAATGATTTGTTCCTGGGTTTTCTAGGTCTTTTCTGGGCCTATTGTAATACTGCTCTCAGAATGGCAAGGGTATTTCATTTCATCTGAGTGGTATTAAATAATTAAATGATCCCTTGGTGATATTAGATAATCCCCATGATGGCTGGCTGCCATCATGTGTGTGCAATGGACTCCAGTCTAGCGGTATCACATTACACAATTTTTTGAAGGAAGCAGTGGGAACAGCACTTCTAAGACAAACCCTGACTCCATTGCTTTCAAAACCTGCTTGTATAGCTAGGTAGTAAATCCATACTGCTGCCTATACTTAGGAGGCCTTACACTTTTTGTTATAGGACTTGCTTCTGCTTTATTCTTTTTTTAAAAAAAAAGCTCTGAACACTTACGTTGTTTGAAAGAGAGATTCAATATTCTGCAGGGCTAAAACCCCATGGCTGAAGAATTGTCTTCTTTTTATTTTTTTCCTATTGAAGTTCCATTCTCTTTATCCAAAATATATATTTTTTGAGGAAAAAATGGTCCATTACATTCTGTTACCTGTGCTGGTGGCAATTATGTGGCAAGCTGTCAAAATACTGATTGAACAGATATATAAATTCTGAATAGAACTGCTGGAGAGAAGTACCCAAATTTCAACAAGTATTTGTCACTATCTGTTCCAGAACAATTAAAAATATTTGTCGTTGCTCATTCTGATAAAAGACTAAGACTGTAACACTATTGAAGCGGCAGCAGCAACTGAACATACTACACTGGGAACCCTGACAACAGTCAGTTTGTCTGGGTGAGGGACAGAGAAGTATGAGTAGAAGTAGACCATAGCCAACAGGTTTCCATCTCCTCTTCCCTAGAGCAGCAGCTATCTCCTGTTGTCAGCAATGTAGTTAATCCTTCAGCACAAGATATGCTCCCAAGTTCAAGTGTCAGGATGTCAGCCCTTCTGGTATGCAAGCTTGACTTGCATGTTTTTGCATGCAGTTGAATTTGCTTTACTTTTTCCCACTAAAAAAAAGCCAGCAACCTTAAAAGTTACTATTAAAAAAATAGTAACTGAGATAGAAAGTCAGTTACCAGAAGCTGAAGCAATATTGGATTTATGGTTTTCTGCACAACCTTAATTTGTTCCTCTTACATCTATGTTTTATGATAAAGTCTTCAACCACATGGTCACATACTGTTTGTACTCAAGTTCCATGCATTATTAAATATGCACAAAAGGTCCTAAAGAGGAGTTGTGGCTGAGTATAGAAGATAACACACTTAGGGTTTCTTTAAAATTATTATTTTCTCTAGTAATGTAATTACATAGAGGGAAAAAAAGACAGAGCTTCAGGAAGAAAAAGATTGGTCTCGTGAATGACAAAAGTTCACATCGCACCAGAGACCTTAGTTTGATCCATGTTTCTGCCAGATTTTTATACAATGCTGAGTTATTTAAACTAAAATGTTGGCAGGAGGCCAGTAATTGTACATTCCTCAATTCCTTGACATCAGTTCAAGGTCGCAGAGGAAGGTACGGAAAAGATCACAGTACACATAGCTGCGCTATGTGAGAGTTCATCCTAGGAAGTGCCAGTAGTAGGACATTGCACTCAACTCTCTAGACCAGACACTTAGAAGTAATGCAGTTCTGTGTTCCAGTGCTGGCTGTGCTACCTATTAACTTTTTGACCTCTGGGAAGTCTCTTTGTCTTGATTTCCCCACCTGTAAAATGGAGATAATAACACTCTCATCTCATAGTGGAGATGAATTTATTAATGTTTACGAGGCATGAAGATTCTGTGGTGATGAGCACTCTAGAAACACCATGAGGAAATAAACAATTCTGCATTCACTGCAGGCATTTGATGGTGTGCAGTAAATAAAACAGAGGCCAGTAATAGCATGTTAAAGATAGAAATATTGAAGAGCTGTCTCTTTCTCTGAGCAGTATTTATCTTGGGCTTCAAGCAAGGCAGAGGGCTGCTGTGGAAAAATTATTATATGGTCCTGTAATTAAAATTTGTGTCATTATGATTATGCATGGGGGGAGGGGAAAGGTCAACTTTTCCCAAGTGATGTTAATTCTGGCATTTTGTAGCTTTGGGGGACTTAATTTCTCACTTAAATAATATTCTTTAATTCTTTTGTTGAGTCTAGTGGCTCTCTTTGCATACAGGAGAGAAGGAAACAGACTAGCTCTATGCCTTAGAAATGTTAGTGTGGTCCATGCTTGATAAGGAAGAACAACCAGATCTGAAGGTGACTGTAGCTAGACATCAGTTATACCACAGAGGTAGACCCAGGGAAGCACAGCTGCTCAGTTTTGTGGGTTTTTTTTAAACCCCTTAAGACTCTTAGTTTCTTATATTCCATATGAAATTCAGCATACAACCAACATGTTCAACTTCTTCCTCCCAGCCTTTTCTTGCAGTTGCATTCCATCCTTCTCTTTTAAATCAATACCAGACTATATTTAATTCTCTCAAACCATAGCTCCTTCCTGCATTTGCTGTAGCCTAGTCTTCAGAGGCTGATTGGAAATCAGCTCAATCTGAAATCAGGAAGGGTTGAGTCATAGTTCACTTGGTTCCAGCTCCAAATGTCACTCGGTGATCGCTTTTCCCGTCCCAGTGGTAGAAAATGAAATAAATAGAGACTCACCTCACTTCCACATGCTTGTAGAGATGAGGTAGGGAAAAAAAAAAAAAATGCTGTCAGTGTTTCCTGCCTGCCCCTGGCAGAGATTTACACTTCAAAATGTAATTGCAATCAACTACAGCTTTAGTTTTTCTAAAACATTTAATTCAGACTTTGGGTCAGAAATATGTGTGCATTCTATTGTGTATCTGCAATGATTTTCAGCATACAAAAAGATACATTAGCTAGTCTTGACAAATAGTGGGTGATATTGAACATTTATGTGCCCTCTGGTTATTAAGCATTTAGTTGATGAGGAAGAGTTGCCTAGTGTTCGTTCAGTAGTGGCTGCCAGAATCACAAGTGAATAAATCTCAGAGGAAAGGAGGAAACACATAATCTGTGAAGAAGCTCATTCGAGGGCATTTCTGTGAAAAATGTGTTCGGTATACATTGGCCCAAACCCCATGTTTATAACTGTCCAATTCAGAACAAGTAACTGTATTTTGTCACACTCTCATTCATCTCTTTGTTAGTGTTTCATAATTTTGATAATCATACTTGAGCTACTGAAACAGCTGGAATGAGTAGAAGTGTTTTGTGGTAATACCTAGTACCAGAATGATAGTCCTGTCTGAAGTTCTGCAAATTAAATGTGAATCATTCTGATGATGCTTTTAATACTTTTACTTGCTAATGGCTATTGTGTGATGAGGGAGCAGGGATGCCTTGTTAAATGCTCTCCTGAAAGAGTAGTTACAAAAGCCCTTCTAGAACTTATGTACAGTTGTCATGGCCATCCTTATGTCAGCCTAGTAGAAGTGATATGTAGTATCAATAAGGGTGTGAGAATACTACTCTACTCTTCCTTACTACTGTAGAGGCTATCAGCAGAAGCACAGCTGTAGTTAGGTATTAGGCAATACTGACATTCTATGTTTCAACCACATACAAGTACATATTAAATATTTTTTTAATTATTTTTATTCAATCTTTCTAATAAAGACATAGCTCTTGTGTTACCTATAACAGTTGGAGTAACCTGTCACTGTCAAACTTAAATTTTCAATCACTTTTTCCAATGTGGTTTTTCAACTCTCTTAGATTGGATAGACACTTACTCCAGTAGTCTCTGAGTGGAACTCTACCCCCTGCTGCTTTTGGAGCTAATGGCAAAGGCTAAAGCAGCTTCTGAAAATAATCATGGAAACAAAATGGTATTCTGCACTGAGACGAGCCATCTTTTTGCAGGTTCAACCATTTGTGTTGCTGGCCCCAAGTTTCTTAAACTGGTTTTAATAACTGATGATCCCGTATTGTTGGCAGCATTGGTTACTGTCTTCAGAAGCCAGAATACTGAAGCCAGAACACTGAAAGTAAGTGAGTGCGAACATCAACCACTTGATTACAAATCCTAGGCACGTGCTTAGTCCTGAAAGATATATTGAGGATCAAACACCTTAGGACAAAAACTCTTTATAATTTAATCACTGTTCCTGATTCTGCTGTCTGCCTGTTAATTGCTGCACACCTCTTATATCGTCTGACCAAAAGGCCACCCTGTGCTCCTTTAACAGTCTCACCTTATAGAAAAAATCAGGATGATTAGACAATCTTCTAAAAATACAACTCATTTCATTATATATGAAAGACATGCTTGTATTCTCTGGCAAACCATAAGCAATGAAAGTATTCTCCAAACTGTGTCCCCATTGATAAGAACATCATGTGCTGTACAATTTTATGAGCTGTGCCTTACCTTTGGCCTGTGGAATGCATGTGAAATGCTCCAGAAAGAATACCCAAACTGATGTGTCTATTCCTTTTAATGGCTTGTAACTCTCATAAAATGGCACAATCCCATACACTCAGCTGCGGAAGCCTCTAAATTGCAAGGAAATAGAATCCACTGAAAAACGTCCTAAAACCAAACTTAAATAGCTTGACACTAACTGCATCTGTGGTTCCTTGAACTCTGTTATTTCTGTCAACTCCTCTCTGATATTTAGAAGTCTATTTGAAATCAGATGGGACTTCATTCTCAAAGTCCAGATCATCAGTTAAAGAGCACATTTGAATCCTCTGTTTTATCCTCTGCCAAGATCATTTCAATTTCCCTGAGGCATGCATCAAATGCAGTTGTCTAAGTAATGGGAGATGAGATCATGTCATTCCTGATCTCAGGTTTCTAGACAACGCCCACACTCTGGGACAGCAAAAGCTCACTATAGCGAAACCTTCAACCAAATATTTACACAGAATGTTTACATACGCATGGGAGCTTTGACGCTGTTCGGGTATTCTCCTATCCAGGGAATCACCTTGTTTTTATAAGCTGACACTATTTACATGACTCTCAAGTCAGCTCAAATTCCTGATACTTCAATGTTTGCTTGAAACATTTCACAAAGGGTTGTGATTCTCCCCCTCTTTACATTACTTCGCTTACGACTCTGTGACACTATGCACAGAGAGAGTTTACACACAGAGAAATCATTACCTTCGCTTCTGTAAATTTCTTGGATCAGGCTGTCTATTCATCAAATGCTGCAGTGACAGTTGTCTCTGAGTTATCGATAACCTGGCGTTCTCAGACAATTGTAGGAGAACATCCCTTCTCTGTGTACTCAGCTGAGTTTAGATGAGCACAATATTCCACATATGCATTATGTAAAAAAAAAGAAAAAAAGAAAACCTAAAGTCTCAAAAATGGAACTGAATAATAATCCTACACTGTTAGAAATAAGGCTAGGGGATTTATTCAGCAATGGCTCTTAATAAATCCATATAAGCTGAGGTCCAAGTGTACTTGTCACTGTTGGTACTATATTTAATCTTTAATCTGTTTTCTGTGTTCATCTGTTCTAAATCAATCCCCCCAAATCAGTAGCTAAATCTCATATATTTCTTCATGACATCATTGTCTCAGATTTGCACTCTGGAAGTCTGTTTTCAATGCATGCCAAATGTAAGAACCTTCACGTTAAGATATCTTGTAGTTCTCATGCAGGACTGAGGGTTGTTTTGTTTGCTGTTGCCTGTGAATTTTGTGACTGATGGCATTTCAGCTCATATGTACTTGTTTCTGTTACATTTCAAGTTTGGATATAGACTTGTTCTAAGAAGTGAAAAAGATGGAGGGAAAGGTTTATGTGCCTGTTTGGTCATATTTGTTTAGTGCTTGGAAGGTTTCATCACATCAGAGTGAGACTTCCCATGTCCTCAGCCCTGTGTTATTCACAAAGTTCAATTTCCCATAGCTTTGCTCATTATGTTTTGTTGCAAGGCATGTAATTCAACATAGGTCTTTCTGAATTTATGCGTAGTACTTTTTTGAACTCTGACTTGAGTGACTGTCTCTGCTTATGTAGACTTTGGTTTAATCAGAAAATAAGTTGACATTTATGCAACTGAAAAATAGCTTGTGGTAATTCCTGTAGGGAGGTTTCCAGCCTTTGTGAGTCTTTTTCATTTGCCACATTGCTGGCACATATGGGATTTTGTTGCTTGCATTCACGGTCAGCTGATGTCAATTCCAAGGCATTGGGAACTGTGTTCTCCCCACCTGAAGCTTCTTGCTGGAGTCCTAGGAGCTTCCAGCATAGAGCTGCTCTTCTGGGGCCTCTCAGCCAGGCACATGTCCACTGACTAAGGCTTATTCTTGAAATGATGATCTGTCACTCAGAGTTGACCTAGCTCTCTGAAACTTTTCTGTACTTTAAATGTTGCCCTACTCGCTCCTGTGGCTCTGAATGAAAGGTGAATGTTGGAAAACTATATCTGGCTGATCTTGGCATTTTACAGTTTCAAACACTGGAGTATCTTGGCTACCTTTAATGCTCAGCAATTTCTGTGATACAGGACTTACTTCTGAACGTATTTCTTTTCTCCTCTGACACATCCAAGAGTGGCCTCTACCCAGTGCTGTGATGTGGTGATGATGTAATGACAGCCTGATACAATGTTTGGCCTAGATGCCATTGGAGGCTCTGTGGCTTGGATTTTCTGTCCCCATCCAGACCTCTTTGCCTTCAGAAATGCCTAACCAATAGAAAATATTAGGAGCAGGTAAACCATCTGAATGTGGTTCTATATGCTCAACCTAACCATAAAGTCCAAATATCCGGGTAATTTTTAACAGTTGTGAAGAAAAGTGAAGGCATAGTGTTGAAAGTGTAAAGACAGGAGAGAATTTCTGTAAGTATTTAAAAATTGTGCAGATTATGATGAAAAGTGATTTGTATTGACTCCATGTGAAAATAGTGTAAACTACAGAAGCATTATACTTAGTTACTCCAAAGGAAGCTGATCTGTACATTTTTGAAAGTGTATAGAAAATTAAAAAAAGACTGAACAAGAAGGAAGAAGTAGAGGGAAGAACAGGAGACCAATGAGAAAGAATTCAAGAATATCCATGAATTAGTAATTAATGAAAAAGTGCCTTAAATTTTTCAATGCTCATTGCCCTTCTCAGTGAGTAAAATAAATCATGCAGATGAAAAAAAACAACAACCCAAAGACTCTTATGGGGTTATGTTATTGAGATTTCTTTCCAGCTCTTCACAAGAAGAGTATAAGATTTCTAATACGCGATACTTAACTGATTGAGGAGTTTGAGTAGTATTGTACTCTGTCAGACAGTAAGTGCAACCTCTCCTGCAGTATAGAAGAATGAAATATTAGAGCTGTTCTCTGGCTTAGCTTGAAATGCTGAGCACTCCCTTCAGAAAAGAACATGTTTAACTGTGATACAAGAGTCCATTGCAAGGTCTCATGGAAAGGGGACGGGGGTACAGGGGTTGAAGAATGCAGCCTCTTGGACTGCACTGAAACATGAAGCCACATGCTTCTGTGCCCTGCAGATCTGAGCAAGATGCAATAGGAAATCCACTACTGCTAGAGAAATAGAAGAACGAGACAGCTTAGATAGCACCAAATAATTTGAAGTGCTTCGCTATGTAGTTCATATGTTAATTGACTGAAGAATAGATCAAGTTGTGAGGTGCAAGTCCCTTTTTCTGCTATTGTTGCAGGCAAACGTCAGTACAGACACAAAGTTTAAAAAAAAGGCAATAACATGTTCATGCATATTCATGAACTTATTAACCCATTACTGCTTATATTTGTTTCAGAAGACTCTGCAAGTCTAAGCAATTAAAAAAAAATGATAATAGGACATACATTCCTGTGAACTACTTTCTGTTATTAAAATATAACAAATGTGACCAAACTCATGCAGGTTTCCCATCTGTACTTGCTATGGAGCAGCTAACTATTGTGATGCAGCCCTAAATGTTGCAGAGCGAGCTTTTTTTATATACTGTGATATCACTTTGCTTGTCTGCACAGGGATATGTGCCATAATAATTGCTCCTGATTTTCTTCATGTGTGAATGCTTTTATTCTAAAACAAGAGTGGGCGAAACCCAACTTTCAAACCTTACAGGAGTGAAACCCCCTTGATGAGAAATAATAGTGCCCAAGCATGCAATTAATTGGGAACAGCTACTGAATTATGGAGGGATGAACTAAGTCTGAAAAGCCCATAAACTCACATTAAAACTGTATGGAAGGACACAGAACAAAGCTGTTTATGTCCTAGAGAATAAGGGCACAGGCCATTTAATTGACAGAAGTGTACCAGTTATACCACATGTGGCAAAGGAAAGGCTAAACCCATTTGATGCATCCAAACATATTCTGGAAGGAACAGAAGCAAGGGATTGCATGACACAGGAGAAACCCAAAAGACATCAGTACACCTCTATGCTATCCAGTGTTGAGGAATTTAAAATGCAGTTTGAATCTTGATATCTTATGCTGCATGGCTAACATCACGAAACGGAGTTCTTAGCGAGAGTATTCTTAGTTTCACTTTAATTTTATTCGAGTACTATATATGATGCTAATACAGGGAGTTCTTAATCGTTAGGTGGAGATGAATTTAACTTTTACTTCTTTCCACTTCCTCAGCTTTTCTGTCAGTTTAAATATAGTTTTTCCTTTTAACTATCCATGCCCAAAAATCAGAAACCACTTTCTCCTTCATTTTTAGCTGTGTTTTGGTCTTTCTCTTGAGTACAGTTCACTAGTGGTTTGTATGATAGCAGGAAGGAAAAACAAAGAATGCAAGGGTATTTCTGTAAATAGGAAATATAAAAGTGATTGTTCCTGTCTCCTGTACATGGCACAAAGAGGCTGCTTCTGTTAAAGATTGGATACAGTTTTAGGGCTCTGTGTAGTATAATCTTGTGCAATTACCTCAGTGTGGTTCAGAAAAATAACTCTGTAAATACGGCCATGTAGGGTTCCATGCCTGTTTCTCATTTATTTTGTTGAAACTTTTTTCCTTAAGTTAAATAGAAGTTTTGTCAACACAGCTAAAACACAGAATATGTGGGTCAAGGTATTATCTGTCTCAGTTCTGTATCAACAGCAATCATATATATTTTACTTTGGAAATAATTTCATCGTTCTGCTGAAAATAGGCCAAAGTGCTACCCAACCCAACCCACTTTTGCCTCCTTACCCTTTTCTCCTGCCTCAGCTTTGGGATTTTCAGTGCTAATAGGAGAAAAAGCTGTGACAGTATGCTCACAGTTCCTGATTCATAAAGTTAAGCTTATGCCTAACTGTTCAGCATGTGTGATGTCCCACCAATTCATGCTTAGAAAACTGGATCAGGATTCAGGAATTTGGGTTGTTCTTTCTGGCTTTGTGTTAGACTTATTGTGTTTCCTGAACAAATCATTCAGTCTCTGGCTGCATCAGTTTTCCAGTGTATTTCCATTTAGTATATGTACTTTGTGAAGGTGAAGAGCTTTTGTGACACATGTAAGTGAAAGGCAGTGAGTTGCTATCACTTTGAACTTTGTATAAAATCCGACCAAGATTAGAAAATCCAGTGATTGAACCACTAAAACTGTAAGCTAGAGCTCTCCTTTCAACTCACAACTCTGGATCTGCTAGAGTGTGAAATTTTAAAGGAGAAAAACAGTAGAAGGCTTCCAAATGAAAACAGCTAAAAGTGAAGGTTAATTTTGGAAATTGGAACTTGGTAGTTATCCATGGACCTAGAACAAAAACAAACAGGAGCAGCAGTGAGCGCTAAGCTTCTTTTCTTAGCTAATATGAACGGTCATCTGTCACCAGATCTTTTAGTTACTGGCAAAATTCCTGGTAGCTGTGTGTGTCATTGAAGGCTGCTCATGGGAAACTGTTGTCAGTACTATCTGCTGCACATTATTTCATTTTGATTCCCAATATAACTTGTTTGCTTGCTGTCTTGCAATAGAAATAGTTCCACTGAAGTAAATGGAAATTTTGCCTTTGACTGCAGCAGGACCCACATTTCACCATTGATTTGGGTTGGGGGTTTGTTTGGTTTGTTGGGGTTTTTTGCGGGGGGGGGGGGGGGAGGTGCTGAAGGCAAAATATTCTTTGTAATGGCACTCATTTAATTATGTCCTGGTTTCAGCTGGGATAGAGTTAACTGTCTTCCTAGTAGCTGGTACAGTGCTATGTTTTGAGTTCAGCATGCGAAGAATGTTGATAACACACTGATGTTTTCAGTTGTTGCTCAGTATTGTTTAGACTACAGTCAAGGATTTTTTCAGCTTCTCATGCCCAGCCAGGGCACAAGAAGTTGGCACAGGACACAACCAGGGCACCTGACCCAAACTGGCCAACAGTGTATTCCATACCATGGGACGTCCCATCTAGTTTAGGAACTGGGAAGTGGGGGGGCAGGGAATCGCCGCTCGGGGACTGGCAGAGTGTCGGTCGGCGGGTGGTGAGCTATTGCCCTGCGCATCATTTGTACATTCCAATCCTTTTATTACTACTGTTGTCACTTTATTAGTGTTATCATTATCATTATAGTTTCTTCTTTTCTGTTCTATTAAACCGTTCTTATCTCAACCCAGAAGTTTTACTTTTTTTTCCCGATTTCCTCCCCCATCCCACTGGATGGGGGAAGTGAGTGAGTAGCTGCGTGGTGCTTAGTTGCTGGCTGGGGTTAAACCATGACAGATTATTAATCCTTAAGTGAAGTAAGTTTAGCTAAGTTAGTTATTATGAAATAATGTAATTATGAAATAAGTTTCATGGGATATCACTTTGTTATAGGATTCCACAGATGAATTTTGCATTGGCTGTCTTATAACAAAGACAGTCTGCAAACCTTTCTTTGCATGTATTTTCAAAATGTATGTACTCTTAGAGAAATAATTCATCTCCTTAAAGCTAAGAGTATCATAAACTTGTATCTGCTTTTAAACAGTCTGTACATATCTCAGGTTGAAAGCCTATGGTTTCTCCTTCCTGCAGCATAATATTCTGGATGTACTATTTTACACTGTATAAAAGATGTTCTGTTTATTATTTTTACTTACTGTATGTTACAACTGAAAAATTTATGATAAAGAAACTTCATTTGAAGCACCTCAGAACCAGAGACTACGTTTTGTCTATTGGGCTTTGAAAGTGCTAAACACATTTCAGTGTGAACTTCTGTATGATAAGGAACTCATCTTTAAAATGTTCATATTTATCAACGTTATCAGAAAAACATGACTGGATGTGAATATTCCAACAGATTTGTTGTCTTGCTATTAAACTAAACTGACATTCTGAAAGGACATTCTCAAAGCAACTTCTTCAGATGCTGCTAAGTTGTATTTATAATTAGTTCCTAATTTAGCTATGCAAGCAGAAGGGAGGAGGGATGCTTGTGTTTTGCCAGATATGTGGTTTTTTTCCCTTTTAAATGTAATTATAGGAGGGGTTTTGCATTTAGACCATCTTAACAGACATCCTCTCCTCAGCTACCAGTGTGTAGTTATTGCATTTATGCATTCAACTTCTTAGTCAAGTGATGCTATTTTTTTTTCTGCTGCTGCCTGACAGCCACTAATAATAACACATGAGGACAGTCAGACAAAATGAAGACAAATGCTGCTTGTCGCAGCAGAATCATAATGTCTCCAGACTCAGTAAAGACAGTCTAACTGTATGTGGATGCTCCTTATAGCTTATTTAGGCCTGTGGTTTTTCCCTGTGGTGGTGGATTTTTTTGTTGTTTTTTTTTCCTTTTCCAAAAGCACAAACATTGTGCAGAAATACATTAAGGCAACATATGGGCCTGTTAGTTAGCCAAAACAATGTGGAGCCATGGAGAATAGAGATTGCAATGCACAGATGGATATTGTAAAAAATTCATGAGTGGCATAACAGAACTAAAAGGTAAATTTTAGTCAAAATTCAAGTGGAAAGCATAGAAAATGGTTAAGAATAGGGATTTACAAGATTTTTAGATCACCTGATATGAAACATTGCAAATATTGTACAGATGTATTTATTCCATTATTCGATAATCATGTTTCATCAAAGCAATAATTATGTCTATATAGATATATGCCATCAGAAGTAGATTGCTGATAAACAATAGCACTTTTCTTCTACTTGGTGTAAACTCTGCAGTATTAAATATCCATATTATTTCCAGTTCAATATTAGAAAATGTCAGTCATTGTGACAAGCCTGGCAAGAGCAGTGCATGGAACAGCCCTCTGTGTAGTGAAGTGCTAGTTTAAATAATCACACTTCCATGTTACATTACTTTGTTGGTAAAATCAGACTCCATACAGAAAATGAGCAAATAGTGCTTCTCTCCTCTAAATTCACTTCTTCATAACAAAACTAAACAGCTCACTGGAACAGAAGGGAATTGCTTTTGCAATGGGCAACATGTAGTGCTTACCCGCAACTAAAATCTGATCTGATTTTGCTTGGATGTAATTGAGGGCAGAGTTTGGTATTTAAAATAACATTTATATTATCTCTGGAACTTGTGGATGTTTCTAGCTTTTATTGTGTTCTTTATTAAAGGATTATATGCTATGGAAATTTTTTAAATCATGCTTTTTATTTTTTGTTCCGTTCTCTTGGTTGTCTTAGATGTGCTTTGAAAAGCTAATGTACTAGGAGTCCATTTTCTTCTGTATTAAAAAAATACTTACAAATTTGACATGGGCACTTTGTGAATACACTAAACGGCTACGCATTGATACTGATATGTCCTTGACCTTCATTCCTACGCTAGCTGATCTCACTGTAGAATTATAGCAGTTGCTAGTTTTGATAGGGGCAACAATGGGAGTACTAGTATGGAGAGAGAATCCAGAAAAGCAGGGACATTATGAGCATTGCATGATGTGAATCTTCTGTAAGTGACAGTAGTCATCAAGAACTGAGGAAGGGGGACAGGCATATGCCTAAGGTAAATGTCCCATTATTTCTTTGCTTTATGAATTAGAAGCCTTGCTGCTTGCCTATAATTACAGATGAAGACAATACAAGGAGAGAAATGGCAACTGATTCAAAGATGCTTTCCTAGATTTTTTGTTTAGAAGTTTTATGCTATCAATACAGCCTCAGCTATAAAAGCCAAATATGCAGACCTTGTCAGTCAAAAGATGACTTTAAATCAAAAGGCATAGTTCTCTTATGTGGCTACAAGGTTTGAAATCATGGATAGTTCACAACTTTTCTTTCTGCAGAACTACACCAGAGAGACAAAAAAAAAAAAAAAAAAGGAGATGAGAGGAAAAGGAATGTTGTATCATCGCCAATTTATATCTTTTGTCAATACAGAATTTGTATGAAGATAAGAAATGTACTGCTTGGAATCATGCACCCATAGCCAAGTATTTCATCAATGGTCCATAATTTTAACAGGACTAGTCCCTAAAATTTCTTGAGAAGGTCATCTCACCTCAATGATCTTAAGCAGAAATGTTTATTGCAGAAATCACTTCTCTTTAGATTTCAGTGAAACATTCAACTTTCCCCTCTGTTGCAGATTTTATTGTAACTTCATTAGTAGAGGACACTTTCCAATACGGATTTGAAGTAAAGATGGAAGATGGCATTGTGGGTGCTTGGGGAAACCTGTTTTGCTTGATGTGCAGCAAGTAAAATTACATAGAGTTTTACCTGGATAATTTTGATATATCAAAAGTGCTATGATCTGTGGAACAGGAGCAGAAGATCAATATTCCTATATGAAGTAAGAGAGAGCAAATAGGCAATAGAGTACCTGGAAAAGTATCTTGTACCCAATTTAGTAAAAAAGTGTAACAGAGAGAAAGTGGCAGTAATCATGACATTAGAGGGTACTGACCCAGGAAATGCATAATTTTAATACCATTTTGGAATAAGTAGACAAGGTAGATGTTGTTTGCAGGACAATAGAAGAAGGGATGACAGAAGTCGAGACACATGGTGATGGGAGCCTTGACAAAGTTCTGCTTGAGTAGAAGAGGAAGAAAGGCAAGATAACAGAGGTGTTATGCAGGGACACTTGGCAACAATATGCCCAAATTAGAAGTGAGGAAATGATCCAAATATTTCCATGAGAACTGTTTGTGTATCTGTTTCTCATGGAGACATCATTTTGATGCTGTTAGCCAACTGTTTGCATCAAGAAGAGATATCTGTCCCTTCCTAAAGCACCTTTTGAATTTCAAGGGACTCTTCCCAAACCAAATGTCAGAAATGTTCTAAGCTGCTAGAAAAGAACAGAAAAATAGAAGCACATTTGCATATTCAGGTGAATATTTAAAGGGAAAAAATGCTTTTCAAATAGTTATAATAATGTATTTGGAATATTAAAACAATGATATTCATCCAAATAAAAATATACTATAAAGCTAAGCACTCTTCAAATACAGGTGTCAAACATAATCCTGACAAAATTTAAAGCCATAAAAAAAATGGGGTACCTGCAAAATTGAAAGGTATGGCTTTATTTTAAGGCCCATGCCTTTATTTATATGACTGTACATGGTAATGGACAACTTTCACTATGACAGTAAAATACAGAACTAACAATTTGCCAATATTCTGATGTCATTACAGTGGCATAACTTTGGAGGTGGGATTAAAACCTGTTTGCTTGCTATTTTAAGATGACACAATTCAGGAGGTGCTAGCAATTCACCTCCTAGCTCTATGTCAAGAATTTCCCTGTAAATTAAATTATTAATTGGCATGTATGTCTGTTTATTTAATGAGGAGCGTGACAGCCTTTACTGGCGCATATGTGAGAACAAAAACATCACAGTAGGAGCTTCTAAACTGCCCAGCAAGCCAAGGGGTTAAGCAGTTTGATATGTTGTATTAAAAGTAACTGTTATTAGCAAATGTTGTCTGGCTAGTTGCAACTTAAATACCAGAATGTGATATTCATATGGAAGGAAACGTAGCATGTTTATGCAATTTATAAGTCTGTAGTAAAGATAAAAGTTTACTTTCCACATTCTTTCATTTTCACTTATTTGTGTGAAGCCTGTGTTACAATACAGTTATTTTCTAAGTTTTACAAAATTATATCCCGTTCAAAACCCAGCTCCAGCTTTGGCTATGGCTGTGTGGGACAGGTCTGGGAAGGGGCACAGATGATAGCAGATGGATTCTGTAATGCAGGAATGTGCATGGGTCAAAATCCTGCAGGACGGAATATGTAGAGATCAGCAGGATGGTCAAATTCCCCCCTCCCTGTCTGGTTTCTCGAGAGCCAAGTAGCAACCTCTTCAGTCCTATTAGCCATTCAGCAGCAGCAACATGGGTAAGAAAGTTTTCCATTTCTAGGTTCTGTGATTCCAGAAAATATGGATCTGCACAGTATTCACCCCCATTCTGTCTGCTTCATGCAGTAAGCTCTGTACAAGATTGCTCGTGGTCCTTAGTTATATATATTCTTCTATAATAACTTCTGTGCTTAAATGATACAGAATTTTCTCAAATGGCATTTTGGAATTGTCCACAGAGGACAATTTTGGGTCCTGAATCTGCATCATGACAGTCATAGGAAATTTTTGTCATTGTCAGTAAGGCAAGCAGTATCAGTCCTATCAGCACATATTCAAAAGAAAAGAGAATCATGCTGGGTTTTGTCTTCTCTTTTGTATTTCTAATTGATACAATAGCTGAGTGAAATGGGAGGCATAGTCAGCTGGAGCATGTATATGGATCCTCTTTAGGATCTCCCTCATAATCCTGGCCCTATTGAACTATAGGCATATACGTGGTGGAACTTCTGAAAAAGTGTGAAACTTATATAATGTAAGAAACAGAAAATGGCTTGTATTTTTAAGGTTCATTGACATTTGACCTTCTTTAACACTTGAATATTCTGATTACCTGGTGGGACTTTGGAAGCATAACTGACTTCAGACTCATTTCTTTCCCTTTGTATTTTTTTAATGTATCACTACCAAGTTTGGAAAAAAAATTCAGGCATCTAGAAACTGGGAAAAAATAGCTTGTGTAAATTTGTTGTAGACATTTCAACCATTGATATACTGGTACTTTAATCTTATATTAATATGAAAGATGAGATTAACTTACTCTTTCCAGTGGCTTCTTGTACATTCTTTATAACTAAAAATGTTGTTGTTATATTTCTTGGGAATGCCCAAGGAATAAGTTAAAGTGAGCAGAAATGACAAAATAGAAACTGCAAAAAAAAATATACAGACCACTCTTAATGTCACAGTAGCATTTTATAGTTCTGGAAGGCAAATCAAAAGATTTTTGCAGACTAGCACTATCAGTAAATTACCACAAAATGGAAGTTAATTATGAGTGGATTCTAAAATATGGCTGTGTGGAGCAGAAGCAAATATGATGGTCTGTGCTGCCTTCCAGTTCTCTGTTTCTATATTTTTCATTAAAGAAAAACAGCAAAAACTCATTAAATGTAATTTCTCTTTGAGTTTACTATTGTGTACATAAGTGCCTGATCAATAATTAGATAGTGTTTCTTCAAGTTCTACATGTTGCTTTATGGAGATTTTTACTGAAAATAAAAATACAGTTAGACTGATTATTCTTAGTAGGCACACAATGCCATAACAAAAGAAAATGTGAAGATTAGAGTGGTTTTCTTTAAAAACTCATTTGTTTCACACATTTTTATCCAATGGGTTTCATGAATGCCTTTCATTCTTTAAAAATTATTTAAAATTATTACATCAATGCACCACTTGTATGATGGAATTTGCTAAATAATTGGTGGGCCTTAGCATACATACTGCTTGTGTAATCTCAGTATTGTCTATACGTTGAAAGAGTTTGCCTGCTTTTTCACATTCTGTTTCAAAGGAGCCCTCTGCTGGACAGCCTGGCTTGATATGTAGTACTTTGTGTGTATGTGCACACATGCACACATACACCACAAATAAACCTATATAGAAACATATACAATAAATTTACTGTTACTCAGGAGTTTCTTTGTCATTAAAGAAAGCATAAGCCACTTGGAATATAAAATTTCAAAGGATGCTTTGTTTTCTTGATGCTTACAATATAACTCATTTAAAATAAAACAGGTTTTGAAGTTCTGAAGAATGTCAGCATTTTGTGAAACATATCTTTTTGCTAAATTAGTATTATAGATAATTTAAGAAGTTAATCTTACAAGGGGTAAATAATTGATTTAGAAAGTAGCATGAGAGTTATACATGAAATACAGTGTGGATATTCTGTGCCATTCTTTTCCATATTGCATGTACTGTCTAAAATGGTTTAAATCTTTGTTATTTCTTCTCTGTGATTCAAAATTAGCTTTAATATGTTCTTTGTTGCCACATGGTGATATTATTAGTAGGGCTGTAAATTTCATTATAAGCAGTGTGCAAATACTGTAGAAAAATAACTAAATAAATATGGTAATAGAGTTAAAGACAATTGAAATTTACCTTAGTAATATATTAGTAGATTCACTAAATCATTCCTTATTAGTTTGGAAAGTAAATTTCTAGTTTTCTGTTTGTTTGCTTCAGAAAAGGATAAGTAAGTACTTTGAATTTTGACAAGACTTGCTGATATATCTAATGATGCAGCATTTCCAGGAGTGCCATACAGTGTGGTTTAAAACACTGAGGTTTTTCCTTCTGACCTAGCACAGAATACTGTGTTTGTTACATGTTGGCAGAGCAGCCTTGAGAAGTACTTGAGCTGTTTCTAACATCAGTGCTAAATTGAGCATGTAAAAGGAGAGGAAGTCTTCAGTAGTGCTGCAATAGGCTTGTAAGCATGAACTGAACACCTAAATGTATTTTGTGTAGGCCTCAACTTCTCATTAGGAATGTGAAGTTACTGCAAGATTTCTCTCTCTCTTCTTCTTTCCAGAAAGTGTCTATGTGACTCAAATTGGGGCCAGAGATAGCTAATCAGCAATAATTAAGGGCCAGAAATGACAAGGTTGGGAGAAGTCCAGTGTGTAGTGCGGTATTTTTTCAGAGAAGTTGAAATACTTCTGCGTGTCCACAAAAAACAAGTTCCCAAAATTTAACAAATTCTTCAGGCTATGAAGTGATCATACTTTCAAATTTTACTCTGTATAAGCCTACATTAAAAATAACAAAAGGCTATGAAGCTGCAAACTGGAATCTAGTTTCTAAAATTTTCTATTGCACACTCAACCTGGTAATCTAAGCTCCCACAAAAAACCAATATACTGGTGCCTGGAATAACCACTTCCAGTCACAAAAGAATACCAGCCATGTTGTTTGATTTAATGATCTGTTTGTCTGCTACAAAGCTGACTGAGATTGCCAACTGAATTCTCTTAAGTCACTGCAGCCAGCTTGAAAAAGGTAATGGCAGCCCCAAAGTATCTCAAATTAGAAACAAAGATTTAAAAATGAAGTGGTTTAAAGCAGTCACATTACATAGAATATTTCTTTTTTGATTGAGGTTTGGGGTTTTTTTTGCAACTGATGCCTTTGTGTATTTCAAAAATTTGTATCTAAAATTAAAGGAGAATTCTCTTTGCCAAGTTGGTTGGTTAACTGCCAAATGAGTCAAATAACGTACAGATGCACCATTCTTCTTTCATGGTTTTCCAGTAGAGAATACTTTCACCGCGACTGTTTCTGCTTTTTGTTAGCAGTTATAAACATGCACACATACTACTACTAGTGCTACTGTCTTTTACCTGCCAGCAATATTACAAGCATTGCAGTAATCTTTCTTCAGTTAAGAAATGAGAGTGGATTTCATTATGAATTTGCCAGTGTGGCTCCTAGAGTGGTCAGAGAGTTGATGTTGAGTGACATTACAAGCAGTTACTTCACAAGACTTAAGGGTCTGATCCAAACCCATTGAAATTAATGAAAATACTCCCATTGACCTCAACTGGCTTTGGATTAAAGGCTGCGATTGTACTGCTGCTTCTTGGGACTTTTAGTCCAGTAAATCAGGGACAGAATCCAGAAGTAATATCCATGTTTCCTACTTTCTAATGCAGAGCTCAGGATCTCATGCTGACTTCCTTTTTCTTTTTCTTTCTTCTGTTTTTTTTTCCCTGTGTCATCAGAATAGCACTTTCTCTTCCAGCACACATTTCATAAGTTCTAGGAGTAGTGAATTGCAGACAATAATTCAATTATTTTATTTAGATGTGTGGAAGCATAAGCTTCAAATCATCTGTTCTCTTACAATCCAGAAAATTTAATATTAAACAAGTTAAAAAGGAATTCTCCATCCATCGGAAACTGAATGCTGAGTTACAATAGTTAAAACATGTCATAGCATACTACAGCATAATAGTTTCTGTGTAACAGTATATGCTTGTATAAATAAAGAAGTTTAAATGAGCAATAAGGTACACCATGTAGGATGTTTCCTTTGATCTTTAAATTAACTTTGGGGAATTATGACATAAATTCCGCTACAGGGTTAACAAGTAGTCTAATTATGATCAGTTTCTAATGTGTGTGAACTGCATGTATAACCTTTTGTATCCAGACCCAGTCATCTTTGCTACACACAGAGCTACTGAGGGTCCAGATTTGTGTCAAGGCAGATGACTGGTCCTGCTGGGTAAGACAAAAGATTCACCTACCCTAGTGTTCCGTCTTTGGCTGGGGCCACTAAGAAATACATGGGGAAAAATATTAGAGTAAGGCAAGCATGTAATAGCATTTTCTTCCTGGTTTTGTCTGTTTGCACTTTAAGGATTTTCTGAGCAAAACGGGGCACCCATGCTTTTGTGAGGTTTTTAATTTCTCTTTGTTGAGTTTAAGAACTGGTTTCAAATTTGTGTAGGACTTTGGCATCTCCATCTTGTATGGCAACAGATGATTATAACTGTGCACTATGTGCACTATGTGAAAAAATACTTCCTTTTCTTTAAACCTGCTTCCATTTGACTTTACTGGTTGCCTCCAAGAGTTGGAGGGGTGAGGAGGGGGAAGGCAATGAAAGGAAGAAACAAGGAAGGTGCCTACTCACCCCTAACTTCTCCAGACCTCTTGTGACTTTGTCCTACCTTGTTCCCACTTCATCATTTTTTCAAAGTTCAAGAGATCTGGTGTATTCAGTCTTATCTCACATAGAAGCTACTCCATTATTTTGAATCTTGTAATTGCAATTTTTTATAACGTAGATGTTCAGGACTAGTTGATTATTGAATTGGTACATGTATTAAAACATTTTAAAGGGAAAGTAAATATTAGATTGCAGTAAGAACTGTGCTGTAGTCTGGCAAGGTTTAGGAGAAAGAACTCCCATTCGTTTAGACTTAATTGCACTTTTATGCCTCACTGATCACTTTTTTCCCCAAGTCCTGCTTCAAGCACTAGCATATCACAGATTGTTTTGTGGAAATCGCAGTCCATGTGATTCTTCTCATAGATCTTTCATCAGGTAAACGCCATTGCCAACCTATCTCTACAAAGGAAGAAGTCTGTTCTGGATATGGCAAGTACCAAGAGAATACAAAGGTCAGCTATTTAAATAAATAAATAAATCGGTGCCGTAACTGCTGTGCTCTGCCTTCCTGAGCATCTGCTTTCACAGGAAAAGCAAGTGTGAGCCATGTTACCCTAGAAGTTCTCACTTATTTATTGGCAGCAGAGATATTCCAACTGAAAGACGATAAATGGGAGAACTAATCTGGATAGTGACCTCGCATTACACCAGTCAGGGTGTGTGAGCAAGGAAGCTGGCAGTCCATCTTGTTCACAGAGAAAAGGACAGGGAGTTAAAATGTATTGATTTAGTTGTTGTTCCGTATTCTCCATCCAGAACAGAAGCAAGAAGATTAGATGATTTTTTTTTTTTTTTTTTAATATAGTCAACTTCATCAGGAATTGACTGTTAGTGTAACTGTGAGGCAGCCAGGAGCTGGAAAAACTAAGGTTTAACCATTCCGGTGTTGTCCCTGCACCAGCTAATTGAGAATAAATGGATTTCCAATGCTATTTTTTCAATTTTAGCCATTCCTTGCTAATGATGCTGGCTCTTTTCAAAGAGCATGGAAACCACCTCTGACTCAGGAAATACTTGAGCCACAGATTGTTGTGAGAGTATTTGAAGAATGTGTAACTATACAATCTCCCCTGTGTGTCTGCTTTTCCCCACTGACACGGAAACAGTAAAGGATTAGATGGGCCTATGGCCTGGCTTGGTGGTTGTTCTTACATTAGAGTACCTTTCTGATTTATCAGCATAAAAGTTTTAGCAGAATGAAGTAACTTTTTGTAAAAAGTCCATTTCCATTTAAGCATTGAAGCAAGTGGATGGATTTTCAGTAGAGCTTGGTATGAGCTCTTAAAAAAAAAGTGATTCTTAAGGAACTGATAAGAGTTGTAGGCAGAGACAGGGAATTTCTCCTATAATCTAAATATAGTTTCACAGGGTTTGTCTATACATCATCACCTTTCATGTGATGTATGTACATTATCACGTTGCGTGCTTCATTCCCTCCTTGCAACTTTAATCTTGGAAATCTGCTTTAAAAGAGGACAGATAATCTTCTTAAAGGTCCTCCTGATTTTAGGCAACAGTTCCTTTCCTTTCTCATGGCCCCTTTTAAGTTTCTGAGCCAAAGTCAGATGTTTACACATGTAGATGCTGAATCTCTCTGTAACTGCTGTAAAAGTACTCTTAGCAATTTCTCTGCGAGTTAGGTTATTTGATATGGTTGCCTGTCCATCAGAACAGCAGAGATTACTCAGGAGTTCCCTCGACACTTTTGCTTTACTCTCCCAGAAGACCCCGTCCTGTCATTGCAAACATCTCTTTCTTCCTAATATGAAAACAGTGGACTTTCAAAAGAGAGATGGTCAAGGAACCGCGTGACTTTGAACCTAAACATTGTACATACAGATTATGAGAGAAACTAAATAAACCAAAACCATAATGATGACAATGGCCGTGAATCTCCATGTGGTTATTTGGCAGAACATAACACAGTGTGTTTCACAGCATGTTTCCAAAGTGTTACTGATTTCTATGGCCTGCATGCTATTCCTAAGGAGAAAGAAATCTAGAAAATCTATGCCTTACGTTTTAAGTACACAAAGAAGATGCTATTTGTGAGGTAGCAATATTTCAACTTTACTATCACAGACAGACCATACAAAGAAGCTATGAAATGACTTAAATTACGAGTGTGTGAAGTTCAATAGAGAAAAAAGCTCAAACATGGTGTTTTAATTTTGATCTGGGTCCTTACTGCAGACCTCTCTGCACCACCTCCATGAAGGAAAGGTCCTCATCCTGATCCTCTTTAGAGGGGAAGACTTCTAGAACTTTCTGTCTTCCATGGCAAAAAAGAAGGTGAAGAAAAGAAAGAAAGAAAAAAAAAAATCAGGAAACCAGCCCCACAGTACATCCCTACATGGGGCAACGTGTTTTCTTCTTCATACAAAACTAGTTTGCTTAGATCTTGTATCCCTGTTGTTTCAGCAAATGCTTAGCAATTCATGAGAATGTGGAGCTTGCAATGGGTGATCTGTCCCTTCTGTATCAAGTTCTAACAACCTAGCTGCTATGATGATGGATTCCTGAGATAGTCGAGAGGTCCAGCTGACTTCCATGTCTAGTTTCATACAAAGATTTTCTCGACCCCTTTCTGTATCAAAGACATTCATTGGATGGAACAGCCTGCGCTACTTGGCTTTTCAGTGAAAGAGGCAATAAGCCCAATTCCTTTTCCCATGTCAATGGCCTTTTTCTGTTTTTTAGCAAAATGCCTAAAATGCTCTGGGTTATATGACATCAGACTGGTATGGAATTACTTGTTAAGTAGTCATTAGTGAAAATATTGTTGTCTATGTTAAAGAGAAGAATTAGTATTTTGCTGATGCAAGGGGACCTTTTAGAACAGTTTCCCATCTCCATATGTTGTCATAACTGTACTCTTTGCTATTTCTTACATATTTGTAAACTGCTGTAAAGTGCAGTATATTTGACCCTGTGATTATGACTGAGATGCTTGGAGTTAAAAATATTTTTGTCGAGAGCAGGCTGACATGCTGATAAAAATGAACTACATTCCAGACCAAATTTCAGTATAGTACATATTTCAAGGCCACTTGATGCTTTAATATCATGAAAGCGAAGTTCTTTTGTGAGTACAAGCTTAGTATCTATAGTTTCTGGGGTTTTTTTTGCAGGAGTTACTGTTCCAAAGACAGAGTTTTGTGTAAAAATCTACTTGTCTTAATAAGTGTTGTCCTTTCACCCCCTCTATTTGGCTTAAGGTATAGCAAAGATCTCTATTAGTTTAATGTCTTCTCATTCAATTAAAACTGTTCAATACTTGTGCCATACAGTGCAGTCAGCAGCGTATCTTAGAAAATGCTCCTTTGGATGTTACAAATGTGTAACATTGAGCTGTACAGTTTAATATATTCTTCTGAAGGAGGATCTATGCTTTTTAGGACACAACCACTAGCTTTTATTTTAACCACTGAGGCAAACTGAGTTCATTAGTGAGCATAATAGGATTAGACATGAAAAAATGGACCCAAACTTTCTAATCTCATTTGAAAGGAGCCTCTCCAAAAGCAGACAAATGCTTTCTTTTTGCTGCCTTTTTGAAGCACCATTTTGCTGGAGCTGACTCAGATTGATAGAATAAGTAAAAAGACAAGTCACATTCTGCAGAGTGACATTATGTCTGACTAAGGCAGTAAGAAGCACTTGCCTTCAATAAAAGGAAATGTATTCCACTTCCTATTAAGTTTCCCCTCTGCTTCTTATTAAGTTCAGGTAGGTGTAGTTCCTTGATGTAAAAATATGTATCCAACATTGACTTTCTCCTTTGGTTGAGGACACTAACTAAACGAAATGATCTTCAGCATTGGTGGTTGCTTATTATCTTTCAAACACATAAGTATAGCAGGTTCCTTTTGAATGAATTGGTATGGTGCCGCAGCACAGCTAACCTTGCCCAGGTGTCTGCCTGTGTGCAAAACTCCTGCTGCTTTCCCGGTTGAAGTGTGCTTGATCTCTTCTCCATCTCCGCAGTTAGGGGTCTATTGTTACACTCTCATCTGAAAGCTTGCAAATGGCATTTGGGTGTGATGGACTTCTGTTGGAAGATTACAACCCTGTGGATCAAAGTGAACCATACATCGGAAAGGGGCTCTTAAGATTTTTAAAGGTTTAACATAAAGAAGATAATTACACAGTCCGATTCAGAATTGTTTCTGTACTTGTCACTCATACTTTTATGAGCCAAGCTTGTACTGTGACTGCACATGCCAGGAGTGCTTTTGTATAAGAAATGTAATTGTAGCTTACACAAAAATATTCCAATATTTCAATTTTACAGAAGTTTGGTACATAAGAAGAAAACCTTTGCTACCTAAAGATTTTCCGTATCCATTTTGTTTAAGACTTCTAACAATTTCCTTAGTTTTTCATATAATGAATGTTCATTGATATTGTTGTGAGATTTAGAGTCCTTTTGTTTTGTACTTTGATTAATAAATTGCTTTCCTCAGACCAAGGACTGTAGAGTTAAGTTCAACAGTAAAAGCAATATAGCGTAGTCTGCCATTTGAATGCTGCCAATAGTGAAACACAGATAACTGGCTACAACTTCAGGTTATTCTGCGTGATTCACAGATGAGATTAAAATATTGCTCTACATTTGAGAGTTGTCTCTGAGAAATTACCTTACAAGAAAAGCTAAGGATTAGAAAATAATTCTGGGTTCATCTGTTAGCAAGGTGATTTGTAATGGTTTCTAAATAGTAGAGTAGCTGCAGCCTTGTCTCACACTGACCTTACCACTTCACATGACTGATTTCGTAAGGATCTACATGTAGGTGTTTAGATGTTTCACTGCTTCTGTCTGACATAAACTAATGATGTAGACTGGCTAAACATGGTGACATGATTAAACAGTGATGTTAATTAGTGGCTTCTATGAGAGACCTGATCCCTCTTTTTAGCAGCATTTGTTATGCATGTACAGAAGTTAAAGGGGCAGAAGTGGATGTTTTCTTTATAGCATCTGTTAATAGCATTAAGGGTTCAGGAAAAACATTTAAACTATCTGGTAAAATGCATAAGGTCTATCTTCATGCTCCATGGTTGTGCAAAAACAGTATCTTTTGTGTGAAGGGAGATGGCAATTTTCTGCAGGCAGTAATCATCTGTACTATTACTTAGATGTCATGTATTGATGATCCTATTTCAATCAAACATATCTCATTCAGAGAGCTTTTGATGGGAGGAATTTTTGGAAGGGTTTAGGAAGGTTAAATCTGTGAGACATGGCTTCCATCTGGAATGCATTAGCTACAAAGATTTATTAGCCAGAGTGCCTCTGCATAATGTTCCATGGAAAGCAAAGCCCTGCATCTAATTTCCAGCATGATGTCTATATGAGGAGTGATCTTTGAAATATCATAGGTGACAATCAAGTTTGTTATAAAAATAGTAAATGCACAGGATTTTCATGGCGGCTATTTTAAATCCCTCATGAGGGCTGCTAAGCAGGTAGTTGATTTGTTGACAAATGATAAAACTGTAGGAATAGCAACATGCATGACATTTTTAAACAGGATAGACTCTTTGAGCAGTAAGAGTCACATCAGGAAAATTATCAACATTTAGTGGTTGCTTAACTCTGTGGAGGATGGCATTAGGAAATAATAGAGGCAATATTTAACTTTCTGTTTCAGTGTTTTCTGATTAAATCTGTTTTAAGAAGTGCTGCTTCTGATCACCAAGCAGGAGGGAAGGAGCTTTACAGATTCTAATGCATTAAGAAAGCTGATTCCCTGCAACTCTAAACTATCATGTGTCTGATGGCAATTAAAAATTACTAGCATAAGGACAGTATTGATCTCAGTTTCACAATGAGCCAAAGGGGGGAAAAAGTGTAGTCTGCAGCTATAGAAAAGAATTCAGTGATGTGCCTGCTAGAGAACATTTCTATACAGTGTTGACAGGGTAAGGTGATTAGATTTCAATCAATGATGAGAGAAAGTTGCCTAAGAAGCTTTGAAAATCTGACCCATTAAAGCAGGACAGTGTGTTACTAAATATTAACTGGTATCTTGATGAGAATACTGTTTCTGAAAGACTGGGAGACAGCAACTTCTATTCTGTAAACTCAATTGCAATATATAAAGTGTGAAGTTGCTAGTACTCTCCAAAATTCCCAATAAAATTAATTTCAAATAAATAATTCATGCATCATGACCTACTCCATTCCTGTCTTCCCCTTGGCCTCTGAGTCATGGCTGGTTCTGTGCTTGTAGAATGGATACTGGTAGAATAATATTAAATATAAAATGCATTTTAAAAGTGTATGGAGGATAGAGGAAAAATAAAACCTGACACTTTTTAAAGATGTATAAATGTAGAATTAGAACTGTGAGCAAGGAGTCTGGATATCTGCATCCTATTCTTATCTTTACTTCAGAGAGAAAACATTTGTGAACCTGGGTGAATCTTTAAGATTTCTGTGTTATGCTCTTACCATTTGTGAAGTTGAGTGGATGATGTTAGCTGCCTTTGCATAGGAATCCTGCTTCAATTGTGTAATGATTATTAAACCCTTTATAAAAGAAGAAGTTGTTACAGGTAGATTGCTTTCTGTACTAGTAGAAAAATCCGTTGCTGAAATATACCAGATATTCCCTCTTACGGACTGTCTTGTTGCTGAGCTAGAGTTTCAAAGTGAATACCTTTTTCAGATGATTTCTAGTTCAAGTTTTCTCCCATGTGTTTGTGTGTATGTATTTCTGTACACATCTATGTATCAAAATATCAGAATATACATTGGTTTTAGTGTCTTCTTTATATAATCTATTAACTGAAAAGTACAGATTATCTAATATAGATATGTTTAGAAAATTTGTAATCTCATGTCTTCGGAAGTCTGAAACTGTATATAATACCTGGAACATGCTAGGGAAGAAAGACTCCAGAAATCTGCTAGTTGCATGCAACAGCACCACTTGTTGACTCATTAGTAAGCGTTAAAAACACAAAGATGGCAAAATGTAAAGGACAACAATAACTATCCAGCTTTGCCATCTGTGTGTTTTGGGGCTAGATCAAGGTTTACAGTTTTTAAATTGCTAATTCCTTTGGCAAAGGGTTGAGGTTTAAAAATAATAAAAAAATCAATAGTACTTTAATCTTCTCAGGGAGTTTGGTGGGTTCAGAAAAGGGTGTTCAATCCATTTATTCCTGTCCGGAATGAGGAAGTTAAGAAGGCTCTAAGACCTTCCACTGCATCAAGAGCATTGAAAGAATGATTCACAGCAGAGAAGAGCACTTTCTCTGCCTCTTTCCCCTCCTCTGTTTCCTATTCAGGTGGAATGTGAGGTCCAGAGGAACTGTTTGGTTCTTAGAACTCCTCCCTCTCCATTATTTAAAGTCTTCCCATGCAACAGGATTGGAGAGTTATCAAGATGTTACTGATTCTAACTGATCCTATAAATGAGATGGTACTGAGCTGCGTTTCCATTTTAGTATCTTTGACTGTTACACTTTGTTGAAGAGTTAGATATAAGTTTATTTCTAAGGAGTTACTTTTCTATACTTGAGCTCATTACTTCCTGCTATGTGATCCCCAAGAGAGCAAATAGCAAAGCAGGACAAATGTAGGGGATCCTGGTCATTACAAAGGCACAGGGTCTTTAAGTGGATAGACCCATTCATGACAAAGAGGTGCATCTTTAGACAAGAGGTAAGGCTGCATTATGTTATCAGGAATGAGTGTTTCATCATAATGAGTTGTTCATACTTACTGTGGATATGCAAGTTGCAAGGCAAACCTGAAAGAGAGAAACTGGGCAGTTTGTTGATGAGTTACCCTTTAAGAAGGATAAGCTTCCCCACTTACTTTAGAAAGATACCGTATTGTCCTGATAGGATGAGGGGAGAGGACTGGGAAGAAATGGGTTGAGTCCTCTGAATTAAGATGAAGAATTGAAGATAATTGTACAGCGTAAGTTTCTACTGCAGCCAATAAAATGCATGAAGGCAAATAACAGTGCTAGGTAGTCACTGGCTATTAGACACTCTTTTAAAAGGTATTCCTTGTGCATGTTTCATTCACTTGTTTACTGTCATAAGTACATGAGAATGGATATATTTGGAACAAGTCACTGATGTACAGTTAATACTGTATTTTCAGTTATGTATTCTGTTCTCAATACTTTCTTTTGAAAATAAATTTTTGTTCAGACAAGTGTTAAAAGAACTTATCCTCATTGTGTTGATGTAGTTGTGTTTCTCCTAGGAGAGGCAGCTGTAGGAGGCAGCTGGCAGGAAAGAGAAACATGATCTTTATAAAACATTTGTGGGACAGGTTTTCAGCTGTGGGGATTGTGTGGCCATTCAGTCCTTCCTCCCCATCCACTTCACATTGCATCTGCCACCACTTCTGCTTCTGGTTTTCAGTGTGGGTATCCCCCCACAGTAGAAAACATAGCAAGGAGCTAATTCACCATAACCTGTCAGCATGTTTCAGCTATTGAGCTTTTAGGTAGTTACTGTTGCAAATGTGGCTACTTATTTTCCCTCCAGAACCCCCAAGAGAAGGCAGCACTGCATCTCAAAGTTATTAACCTCCTCTGTCCTGGTTCAGCTGGGATAGAGTTAATTTTCTTTCTAGTAGCTGGTATAGTTTTATGTTTTGGATTTAGTATGAGAATAATGTTGATAACACACTGATATTTTTAGTTGTTGCTGAGTAGTGTTTATAATAAGTCAAGGTTCATCGTCTCACGCCCAGCCAGCAAGAAGGCTGGAGAGGCACAGAAGTTGGGAGGGGACACAGCCAGGGCAGCTGACCCAAACTGGCCAAAGGGGTATTCCATACCATGGGATGTCATGCCCAGTATATAAACTGGGGGGAGTTGGCCTGGGGGGGTGTGGATCGCTGCTTAGGAACTAACTGGGCATCTGTCAGCGAGTGGTAAGCAATTGCATTGTGCATCATTGTTTTGTATATTTCAATTCTATTATTATTGTCATATTATTATTATTATTTTATTCCTTTCTGTCCTATGAAACTGTCTTTGTCTAAATCCATGAGTTTTACTTTTTTTTCAATTCTCTCCCCCATCCCACTGGGGGGTTTGCAGAGTGAGTGAGCGAGCAAGCAGCTGTATGTGTGGTGCTTAGTTGCCGGCTGGAGTTAAACCATGACATCCTCTTATGATCAAAGGACAAACTCAGGTTCAGGTCTTCAGTATGGAGGGGCTCCATAGCAGAAAGCTGCACTAAGTTAGCCAATGTCAGCCATGTTATAAATGGAAGCTGCTATAGAAGACAGAGTTCATGTATTTGTCTATGGTATACGGCAAGTTTCTTCTACAGCAAGTGGTTTTAAATGTCAAAATGAGTAGTGATATTTCTAGACATCCCATGTGCTATGGACTAGCTTTCACTGTTTGTACACTATCAGCTGCATTTAGAATTTGTTTCAACCATTTACTAAGCATATTCTCATTTGTATTCACTCTAGTGGGAATGTTACACACTGCTAGATTGTTGTCTTGCCTTACAAATATAAAGATCTCAGTTTTTAGAGCATCTGGGTTTTGATATATTGCAAAATCTGTCAAATGCAAAAGCTATTGTTAATTCCTCAAATACCAGAATCTACAGTTCAGTTCATGGTGGCATGTGGTGTGGAGCTAAGAGAGAAACTAGGCCCTTTGTGCCTGTTTAGTCATTCAAAGTATTGAATAGCACATATACTGGAGCACGGAAAATGTCCTTTGTAAGTTAGAACAGCGATTGTGTTAATATAAGCAAACCTAAAGCATGTGTTGAATGCTTATCAGGCATTAGAATCAATAAGTAGTCTTTAGATTTAAAATTAATGATTTTCTGTGTTCTCCAAAAGTCAAAATCTCTCAAAGTTGTCTTTGTTGCTTCTGATTTCTCCCAAGAGAGTAAGCAGGGTGTGATAAATCATCATACGCACAAAATAAACAAAGTGCCTGACAAGGAAGACTTGAATTAGATTTAAAAGAGGAAATTCTTGCCTTAAACATCTTCAATATTTTGAAACTGTAGTTGTGAAAATGTAAGATTAAAAGAAGATCTGGTGCAGCTCTAACCTAACACTATTGCAGAGATGTTAGAAGGAGCTTTAACAGTATCCTGACATGGGAATGAGGTCATGTTGTTGGATTAAGTCATCTGACTGGGTCCTTGCTATTTATTTGATAAGTCTTTTATGGGTTTACTTGATAATGCCAAGTGATGTAGAAAATATACATACATAAAAACATCAGCAGAATAGCTGATTAAGAGCAAAGAGCCTTTACACCATCTTCTATGAAAAATAGCAGAATATGTTTTATTTCTGAAAGGATTAAAAATTGAATTAATGAATAAATAAGCACATAAACATATATCTGTACATAAAGGAAACATAAGAGAGAAACCTAGTATATAAAAATGAAAACATTGTAAAGGATATTATTGTGAAGGACAAGCTGACTAAATTAATTTGAATTTATGTAAAAAGTGTTTAAGAACACATAGAAAAATAAATTTTGAAATGTCAAAGTTGAGATATAAACTCATAAAAGACTGAAGCTCTTCTTATAAACTAGCAGCAGCAGTATTCTTTTCCTCAAACATCCTTTGTTCAGGTAGCAATGTAAGTGAAAGTGAGACCATCTCTAGATAATGCTCCAAGCCTAATGTGAAAGGAAAAATTATTACTGATAAAAAGTGTGTATCATTCTACAACATGCAGTGCAGTGTTAGCTATTTTTTAAGTAGTGATTCATCCCTGTTCATGTTGCAGTAGAATTTGCAGTCAGATTTGTAACAAATTTGGAGATTTCTGTCCCATGACTTTCTTTTTGAGTGTGTCAGACTCTTAGAGGTGTTATCCTATATTTGTGTAAAACCTGCACTGACAAGAAATATGCAATATGCTAAAACATCATTTGCAAATGGAATACAATGTAACCTTTCAGAAAATTCACCCAAGAAAGCCTCTGTGGAACAAAACAAATGTCTGCCAGTAAGTAGTAAAATTTTGAAGCTATGACCTGTACCTACTAAGAATAGCTGAATAGTGAGTTAGCTGTGAGATGTGTACACTTTTATTTTAGGAATTTATTGTCTTATTCCATTAAGAAAAGAGAAATATGAAACTAAAATGTATCATCAAGAATCTGTAGAGACCAAGGAGAAAATCCACCTGTGTGAACTGTGAGGTGAAGCGTGAGGTTAAAAGATGAGGCAATTCACTGTCTCTTTCCAGTCTGAAATAAACATGTCCAGCCCTGAGATGGCAAACTACTATAGGATTCAGAAAGAATGTTTGGACTAAGAGAACATTTCTCCCAAAAGTTAAATTCTTTTCAATAATCTGACAGAACATGCTTTTTTTGAGGCAGTAGTAGCCCTTTAAGCCATAGAGCGAAAGGTGTTATGCTAAATAAAGCCCTTGGAATGTTTGGATGAACTTCTTGCCTTCTCTTAAAGAAAATTTGACATGTTGACACTCCTTCTAAAATTTTGATCTATGATAATCCACGTAAATCCCACCTAGTCAGTGAGTTGGTGTGTGATTTTCTCTCAAATGTAGTACCTGACCACCCTTTCTTTTCAAGTGCTGGTGACCTCTGAGCAGGTCAGTCTGCACCTTGCTAGTCTCATCTTGGCATACCTCCAAAAGGCAAATAGGTCAGACTTCTGTTAGTGAGCCAAAAAGGGAAGTTCAATCTGAATGCTTAACAAGAGAATAGAGCATTCTGCAGTAAATGTTTTTTTATATTTTTATATATAATTTATTATATCAATGATGCATAGCGGAAAGTGCCAGAACTTACTTTGGGAACTTCCTGGAGTACTGATAATAAATTTCGTTCAAGCTGATCACATTCACCAGTAGTTAATGTGGCATCTTTGTCAACACCCATGAGCGCTGAGCAGGTTTCTCAACTCACCACAGAGGTTTGCAAGTTTCTGTTCTGTAGTGGTAATGTTCAGATAATTCTGATGCACGAGTGGAGCTCCTGGAGTATGCTGTTGAGCTCATAAGATTAATGTCATAAACACACGTAAGTGTCACTACAAGGCCTGACAGTGCTTTACCTAAATTTCAGCTCTTAGTTCTGTGTGGGACTCTATATTACTCTTTTGGAATATGTGATAAGAACACAAATTCTGACTGTGTTCATTAAGGGCTGTCCTTCTGAGTTTACACCAGAACAGTGCCCGGTGAGGCTAGCGTACTGCAGGATTGGGCCTATGGAGACCCAACGGTTTTATTTATTATAATAATAACTTGAAGATATATCAGAATTGATTTTTGTTACATGGATAACAGCAGTAGAACTCCCTGTAAGAATTAAAAGGCTCATTAGGAAAAAATCTCTCAATGGTACAAATAGCTTTTTAAATCCAGCCAAGCCAAAATGCTATTTGATTATTCAAAGGGGATTTTTGAAGAGAGCTATTAATCGGTGTCAGATTCAAAAGCAGTTGTATGCTCTCGTCACAGATAGAATGTAAAATGTTATATTTTTCATATTCATACATTTCTTTGTGTCTTTTGTCATCATGTGTCTTGAAAATTAGGAGATACTGCATGAAGGAACATTCACAAGATTAACTAAGTCTGGAGCTTCACAAGTTAGTGCTTGAGATAGAAGATTTTGCTTGTCAGCAAAATATATTTCTGGGAAAGAAATACGTTTGCATATAGAAATCATTTACTGATAAGCTGCTACTGAGAAAAAAAAAAAAAAAGAATGTTAAGGAAATAAATAATACCAGGAGCAATGAAGCTAATGAAGCCTAATATATTTATGGCCTACTCCCATGTACAGTCTGGAGACTCTAGTGTACGAAAACATGGTTAAGCTTTCTTTGCTTTGTGAGCTTTTCCTTCAGAATTTAGGTCATTCTCCTGTGCACAGGTACTTATTTCATGAAAATCATTGGAGCTTAATATCTCTGAGACATCTACTCTTTTCTCAAATTTGGTTTAAATAAGTCATCAAGTTCAGTGTTATGGTGAGGCAGCTATACAGCCAGAACAACACCATAGGGCTTGTTTTCTCATGAAAAAAGATTGTGTTCTCCTAAATTAGAGAAGTTCAAAGTGGCTTTTATTAATATGTTATTGTGTTCTTTTTATATTCTCTGTGAGTTGCATCCTCATTGAAACCTTTTTCCTCTAACTGTTGTGTAGCTTGATGTTAGCAATAAAGGGGCAGAAAGTGCTGTGAATAGAAAGACCCCACAAAGAGCACTAGCTTTTTGATGCCTCTTGTCACTATTTTTAGGAAGCCAAATGTTGCAAAATGCATATACAATGATTTGGTGAGTTAGAAAGATCTTTGGTGATGTGTATTCATACCAAAAAAAGTATTGATGCTTAAACTGAAGAACCAATTATTTCTCTAAAAGCATATACTTAAAATGGATTTAGACCAGAAAAGGAGGGAAGAAGAGTAGAGTCATGTTACTAAGAATGACCATGAAACATGAAGTTTGCACATTACATAAAATTATTTTTGACACATTAAAATACATTCAATCTATGCTTATTGCAATTCACTTTATGGTGAGTTGCTTAATAGCAGAATATATATCATTTATACTGCTATCGCTTCATGCTTTTAAATTGTAATATCCTTTCTTCAGTGACTGCTTGTCAATTTCTCTGATCTAGAGTTGATTTCATAAATTAACTAGGCCAATTAAATAAGAGACTTATGTTTAGAAGAAAAGGAGAAAGCAAATAAATATTAATCTACCACCCTGAACTTCTTTCCAAGACCCTAGCTCCTAGTACACTTCAGAGTTGCATACGGTGTCTTTTGTCAATTCATCCTCATTGTGTGTAGATTATTTAATTGATGCAGTATTTTATGGCACAAACTGAGGTATTTTTATGTGATGTCATCTGTGTGAACATTGCCACATACACACTGTAGCCCAAACCCCATGCATACTTTGAGATTGCCCACTTACGTCTCTTCTCCTTTCTGTTAATTACTTCATACTTGCACAAAGTCATTAAGTGTTGTTTCACCTATTTGGTAATGGGAACTGTTCTTAGTTGCCTTCTTTTGATACTCCTTGACATTTGTTCATGTGGATCACACAACCCATTTAGGGCAGTCCCGTCTCAGGACTACATATTCAGGCCATTCATTAGAAAAGCCTTGATTACTCTTGTGCTTGGAAATTAGCCTGTCCATCATAAATTTTTTTTTTCTCATTATATGTTCTTAGACCAGTACATCATATGCTTGGATTGGAGGTCATATGTTGTTTCTTTATTGATACATTTCCAGAAGACTTTTTCTTTAGGTGAATATTTCTTCCCCCAACCCCTTCTTATTCCTTTCATTGCACACAGCACCATGGGCCGATAAACAATATCAATTATAGATGCAAGGTTATTGCTAGAGAGCCTGGATATTGATCTCACATAAGTTAGAAATGGTTGAAGGAATGAACTTATTTGTTGGCAGATGTCCATATCATGAAGCAATCACCATAAATATTTTCAGCCTGGCCTTTTCTTGACTCATATTATAAATATTAGGAGCTGAAAAATCAGAATGAAGCAAAATTGCATGCAGAGTTGGAACACATTAAGTAGCCAGCTTGTGAGGAAAAACATGTTATCTGTGTATAAAAATTGAGGCCTTTAGCCTCTAGGGCTGCCAGTTTGGTCCTATGCAAAAGGAAGATCTTAACACAGTTCTTTAAAAGCAAAAGACATGTCATCATTAGTCTAATTATCTTTCTTCTGGTTTCACAGTCAAAAGTTAAAGTATTTGCTTGTAAAGATGCTGAGTGTCAAGCAACATGTGACAATATTTTCATTTCTCATATTTTCTTTAATAAATACGGGAAAAAATTCTAGTTTTGCCATTGATTATCTATTTCTTGTATTGATTCTTTGGTCTCAAGAATATTCAAAATTGAATCCAAATGCTACACTACCTAAAGCTTGATGTTACTTTGAGACTAGTTTTAATGAGGGATTGCAACTGAGCCAACCTCAATTGCTCAGTTGCAGCTTGGGCAAGTAGAAAAACCCTGATGATTGATCTATGTGGGTGAGTTGGCATCAGTTTGCAAGCCCTCTGGGTAGAGGCAGAACATACAGCAGGAAGAATTAAAAAGGAAAAGGGAGAAGAAATGTTTATCACCCATTTACTAACATTTTATGGCAGTGTTATGGTAAACTGAGAGATGAATGTCTACATTCATGTATTTTGCACTATTCTGAGGCACTAATAACATTAAATCAGACTTAATACTTCACACCAAATGTTCAGTAAAATAGGGAATGATGTGAATATTTGTCAATGCTATACTCTATGGGTAGAGCATCAAAAATAGTGCTTGAAAGACATAAAATGCTGCAAAACAGAGGTCAGAATTATGCTAATATCATGATAATATAAAAATATTAAGTCACCAAATGACAGGATTACAACCCAACTATCTTCAGTCTCTAGGAACCTTTCAGCTAAGCTCATGGTAAATAAAACAGCCGGTTCTACACGGGAGTCTGATTACAAATTTACACATTTGTATTATTAAAACTGCACGAAGCATTCACCTCTGGAGACTGGGGTTAAAATCTGATTTAGGTTGCTGGAGAATATTAGTGTAGTTGTCCCAGCCTAGTACACACTTCATTATATAATAAAATCTCCTCTCAATCCAGAAGCCAGTCAGTATGATAACATGTTCGCTTTAGAAAAGGCTAGGATCGGCACAGCCAAAGAGTTACAGAGCAGGATTAAAGTAAGTTGACAGGCCTGTATGAAAAATCATGCTCATTGCTTTTTATATATATATATCTACATATCTGTCTATTTTCCAGTTCCTCTACAAAAGTGAGTATTTAGTGTGCTAGTAATTTGGATAGAGAGGGATGAACAGGTGGAGTGCAGATGTGCATTCAAAGAAAGGGGCATGACTGAAGTATGTTACAAAGTCAAATCATGGAATGGAGATCTTAGTTCACAGTATTCAGCAATCTTATATTATCAGACCTTGCTATTCATTTTTTCTTTTAGATATCCAGTATAAGTCAGTATTTGGTGTGTGTTTTGTGTTTCTGTGCAGGTACAAACACTGTGGGGTTTATTTTGTTACTGGAGTCGGTAGAGAAAAGCTCTTTTTCAGTAACTGCTTTACTTCTGTTATTGATCCTTTTTTACTATTCATTTCATTTTCTATAATTGTGTAAAACAGTGTATATTGCAAGAATTTATTGACAATCTATATCTATCCAAATACTATGGAGATAATAAAGTCTTTGCTTGTCAATATTATCAATTTTTTCTCTTATTATATTCCCTTTCCTCTTATTAGATTTTTAGGCAGGCATTTTAAATTCCTGAAGACATAGACTACACAGAGCCAAGCCACTGTAAAGGCCTAACACATCAGTAAATGTCAGTAAAGTGTCAACTCTTTGCATCATAACTGCAGTTCGTTTCTCAACATTGACAGTGATGCTTATACTGGATAAGGATTGGAATGGGCATATTTCCAGATCTTAATTACATCAGGCATAGGGATGAGGAACCGTCTTTTTCCTCATGGGGAAGGGAGAGTAGAGCTAAATTTGGCCATCTAGAGCCCTATGCATCCCCATTTATCGGAGATAATAGGATTAAGTTAAGCTATGGGACTTCCTTAGCTAGAACTGCCTTGCTGCCTTCAGCAGGGGTCTAATAAGAATAGATATAATTGGGTAAATGGTGAATAAGAATTAAAAAAGTACACAGTATAAGCAGTATGCTTGTGAATAAATGATGACAAGTTGGATTCCATCCAATCCCTGCAGAGCTGGTTAAAATATAGCAACACATGTGGAATTACAGGGTGAAATGTATATCTTTCTCATTTCCTAACTTTTGCTACCTTGTCTCAAATCTCACACATAAAGTGTCTTTTAAAGTTTAAGGAGAAGATGGGGAAGGGGAATTACAGCATTTGTCTGGTATTAAGCAGAAGCTTTTTAATGCTTTTAATATAAGGCTAAAGAGGCACAAAATGTAAGTGGCTACAAATGCTGCACAAATGGGATTTTGGTTTTCTGACCCATATCCACTTACTGAATTTAGTCTGTTAACAGTTTAGCATTTATTTTCACTTTTTTTCACCTCTCAAAGGAAAGAACAAACACGGAGAATGTAACCCCAGTGGAATCATTAATTAGATTATTCACTGGCAGATATTTCTGTAATTTATTTAAATACAGATCTTCCATTTAATTTTTTTTCCTGTTTTTGAGGAGTTTTAAAATACAATTAGAATGACTTTAAGAAAAAAAATCACAGTAGGGAAATAATAACTAAAGATCAAAAGGTCTCTTTGTCTTAATTTTGTGTCTATCAAAATACACTAGAAGCCTTTGCCTGACATAGTAATTTAATTTTAATTTATTTTCATGCTTGTGACCTACAGTGTACAATTGTGAATATGAAATAACCTGTATCAGTGGAGTTCCTCTGCTTCACTTGCAGATGCAGAACAATCATATCCATGAAATCTGCAAAGGCTGCTCCAGAAGTGTGGAACAAGGTTCAAAATCCTGTTGTAGACTAAAAGGGTGTGATCCACCTTCATTTGTTCCATTTTGTGGAGGAATTAAGTCAATCCGATGCTAGCGAGTGACTTTTTAAATCATTAGGATGCTGTGGTAGATAGAGCTAAGTACAGGCTTGTCCCTGCCATTTGCCCTCCTTTCCTTTATTTCCTGAAGATGGCCCTGATTTTTAACTGTTGGAGCTAATGGTTAAACTGTCAGATTCCTCCATCTGTATGCGTGTTATTACTTACCTGCCAAAAGGTAAGCATATACTAATGCGTCTCTTATAAATCTGAGCCCCTGTTAAAAAGTTGCAGTGCCCTATCTGACTACAAAGCAGTGAGCAGCATTAGTATATTTACAAGCAAGGTCACATATTTATTAATAACAGTGCAGACAGAATGACAGAATACTTAAGAAATCATAGAAAGACACAGAGGCCAATCTAGTTAAGTGGGGAATAGCAACGTAGAGATTACTATGAGCAATAAACTGAAGACTTCTAAAGAAATGTAAGCAGTCTGTTTAGGAGAGGACTGGGAGCTCTCTGAGCCTAAGCAGGAGCAAGGTAAAAGGATAATTAGAAGAGCTAAAAGAAATACCGAATGTTGCATTGTGGAATATATCAGCAAAAAAAAAAGATTCTTCAAATATATTTGCAGAAGGCAGAAAGTAAGAGAGAAAATTAGTTCACCAGAAATGAGTGTTGGGAATTGGAGACAAGGTGATACGGAAATAGAGTATTGTTTTGCTTTTGTTTTTACAGGCTCTTCTCAGAGATTTTAGAATATGAGTTTTATAGGATTTGTGGGTACAGTACCAAAGCAATGAACATGGCTGCATAAAGGTTGAATTTGCAAAGTGGGTGAAGTACCAAATACAAATCGACATTACTACAGTTAGATATTTGGTGGAAATTATCTAATGAAGTACGAACAGCTGTTTTTATCAAGCACAAATAAAAGTTCACAGATTGAAGACTACAAGAATAAACAAACTGGTTTCTAAAATATATTTATGTCTCTGGTCATAGGGTTTTTGAGAAATAGAATACGCTTGTAACAACATGACCTTTTTTTTAAAGGAATTGGCTAAACAGCACCTACCTGCTAAGGGATTCAAATCAATTATGTGTCAGGTAGTTTCATTTCAGGTCTAGGGTTACAGTCCTGCACAGGCAGTACTTCTGTGCATACATGTTTAAATTTGAGGGATGTGCCTAGCCCTACTGAAATTCTCAATCCTTTGCAGTTATTGCTGTCACAGCATATAGGAGCTGGCGTGATTGTTACATATTGTACCTGGATTTGCAGGTAACTCAGTGTTGAACAGATTTAAGGAAAGAGTCAGGGAAGAGAATGAATTTGTCATGTGCATTAGCTTACTTGGTTTTACGGTAGAGACTTTTAGAAAAGTGTTATGAGTGGTTTGCTTAGAAATGTTGACAAAGTACTGATATGTGCAGAAAGGAAAATATAACAAATTAGTAAAGCTTATCACCTAGAAAACCTTCATCCTTTGGGATTAAATTCTGATCCCACTGAAATCAGTAGAAGTTCTGCTACTGACTAGACTGGAGCCACAATCACATCCATAGTTGCTTGCCTTTTTTTTTTTTTTTACTTTATAAATTAACATCAGTAAAATCGATTTTTTTTATCTTCTTAAATCTGGATCTTAGTGATGAACGTCTAGTATTTTTAGAAAGCATTATCTTGGAAAACTTAACATGTGAAGCATTAGGAAATCCCTTATTATCTTTATTCTAGATAGGGCAACGCTAATTTCAGGATAGTAATGTAAGAAACTCACTTGATTAATAATAGTATAGCAACCACCAGAACAAGAAATATAATAAATACAGTTGAACTCAGTGAGTTTATTGTATTAGAATTCTTGTCAACTGATTTGCACCTGCATTCATCAAATCTGAAATCGTCCCAGACTAACAGATCTGTCCCTAAACAACCTAATGAATCACAGTGACAAGAAATCCTGTATCTTCATTATGAATCCCTGTATAACAAAATCACATTCACTCTTTCGCCATCTTTTTATTATCTCCTTGGATTAGCTTCAGACTCAAAATTAGTAAAAAGACATTTCATTGGGATCAGTGGAGTTCCTGAGGTATAAACCTTGTGAAGGACGTCTGTGTCACTGGGGAAATTCTTGTATTTCATTGAGCTATAGTTGAAATATCATTTACCCAATTTAAAGTGATTTAAATTTATGCTAGCATCAGAGAGTGCATCCAAAAATGACTCAACAGTTCCATTCATAGTGCTTCATTGGAACTTTTTAGTAATTTTTCCTTCTCTTAAATTTCTACTGAAGTTCTAGAGTAATTAAAAAATTCAAAACTTAGAGAATTTTTCCAACCTCACAATTTTCATCTCCACTCCATCCCAGTCTCCTTCACCAAAAGGACAGACAGCTCTTCAGCAGCAAGCTCAAATTTTAAATGTTTATATGTAATGAAAATTAAACCTCAATTTTTATTATTTTATCTAATTTGGGGATTTCTTAGAAAGGTTTTTCACAACTCCTTCAGCTCACAGGAGAGACCTTGTCTCCATGAATTGTTTTCCAGAGAGTGTAACATTCAATAATAGCATCAGAAACTAAGTAATACTCAGAAAAAGCTGGATGTTATATACAGAACTGTGTGCTTGGATTGTACATAGTTTATATCTGCTATTACTGTCAGTATTTTTACAACTGGGGCACTGAGAGTCATGATCAGGAATATAGTGCTAGGTGCTGCATGAGTATGGACTAGCAAATGGCTCTGCGCTAGATGTTGCCCAAAAAACAGTTGACACCATTTTATCTTACATATTGTCAATTTTACTGCTCTTAGTGCTGTGTCAGGGGGCTGAGGAGGCCACTTGACTTTCTAGTAAAGCCTTACCCACATTCATTTCTGGAATCAATTTTTATCTACGTTTCAATATTACATCTTTGGCCATTGTTCCCACTTTGTCCCAGAATCTCAGTAAGCCAACAGATAAACGTACCAGGAAGCTAATAAACACTCCTATCATCCAAGCTATCAACATTATTGTGATGAATTGGGAAACATTTTTGGAGTTTTACCTTAGATCACTAGGGGTACTTAGTGCCTATTACTTACAGGCTTGAATGTATACATGCAAAGAGAATAACTGTCTGAAATGATACTTGTGAAGCAGTCAACCATTATTTCCCTCTGTCAGATTCTACTACCTGAAAGACTCAGGTTAATATAATGATTGAGTGCTTCCACTTTATGCCATATGCAGTAGTGGTATTGCTCTCTATATCACATGTAATATTATCTAGCAGTTGTAAAGTGTTTTCCATGTGCACTCTGCTTTATGACCATTAACTAATTAATCCTCACAATGGCTCAGTGAGGTAAACAACAAGATGCTATCACCCATTATTATCACATGGTTATGCTGTCATGCTTCGTTTATGAATTTATCTATCTACTTTGTAATGCTATGTCTAAAGGTTCAATAAAAACAATTGAAAATAATGAAAGAGAAGAGAAACTCTGGCTTTTAGAAGCACATATGACATCTTTATACTGGCAGTGAGCTAATATAATTAGAGAGTACAATGAACTCTAAGAGGAAGAATATAAAATGAGCTTCACCCATTCTACTTAATAGGTGAAAGTTTCTTAGAGACAGAGACTAATTGCTGCTTGGAAAAAAAAAATCTACAAATGCATCACAAATAGGGTCAAACCTCATTTTTAAAAATTACAAAATTTGTTTGCAGGAAACCATACTAGATTCAGAATCTTAAAACAAATATAATATATGCAAATGGTTTCTTCTAAATACAAATATTTAAATACTTTTTGAAGTTACATGGGGTAGTAGGTGAAACCTAACAGAATTTTGTCTCTGCTGGGGAAAAGTTTTCTGAAAAATTTCAATATTCATAGAGGTACTCATATCCGTGCAGTTGCCAGATGGTGAATCCACATCAGTGTTTTACTTCAGATCAGTGGTGCAATTCTGACCACTCCTATTGGCCTGCACTATTTGGAAATGCATAGACCAAATACTCTACTAAGAGCTGCAAGATGTGACTGTAAGTAACATTCAGCTCTCTGTGTGTCTTCCATTACAATTTTCAGACAATGCCAATGAAGTATAATGATGAAATCCCATTGACATTTAATAGCATTGAGGTTTTTAACTTTGATTGCTTTCATCTTACACATTCATCATACAAGCATTGAAAATAAACCTTAGTTTTCCAGCTTGATCTTCAAAGAAATAAATACCTAATTTAGTGCAACTTGCTTCATTTTACCTATCCGTATAATATTGTCCATTTATTTACAACTGCCATACATCTGCTATGTAAATTCAGCTTTGATACAGGTTACATTTAGCATCACGAAAATCTTCATTGGATTTGGTTGGCTTTTTCTCATGGTTGCTTGACCTCTTTAAAATACGTAGGCTGGAATTAGTATTTTTTTTTTCCTATGGAACACAAATAATCTATTCAATATTTCCCTAAGTTTTTGGTTGTTTAATTTTACAGGGCTGTTGTTCCACAACATCAAAGATAATGTCTATCATATAGCAACTCCTTAAACATACTTTCTGAATTAGGAAAAGGTTTGCTGATAGAACCATACTGTCTGATAGTTATGACTGTGCTTTTGAAACAGCTGTACAGGGGGGGAAATGTGGCAAACAGAGAAAAAACAGCCCAAATTCTGAATGTTAATAGTGTTTACACTGCTGCAATTGGGAAAATACTCTATTTCCTTAAGTGTTCCATTAGGGAGTATTGTAGTTTGTATTAATATCATTGTTGTTTTGTATTTCTCTGCAACAACAACATTCACAGTTGAATATGTCGTGCTTTTTCACTTTCTGTTTTGGCAGTGGTTGAGTTAAAATAGTATTTTGCTTTTGGATCTGCCACACAAGAAAATGCTACAGTTTCAAGCTTAGAAAAGTAACCCCAAGAAGGTATTATAAATTGCCTAGATTCAGAATAGGTGTGGATGATTAGATTCCAGTGTTTCCTGCTGAGTGGTACATGCTTGTTTTGCAATACGATTTTGAAGCAGAGATTCAAACAGAACGTGCAAATCCTGTTCAGTCTCTCAGCATTGTTGATCTGGTTTTTATTGATTTTTCATCTGTACAAATCCAGTGCTCTCCATATATTTTAAAAATCTGAGAGTAGAATGTTGCAGAATAGGAGTTTTAATTAGAATTATATGCAGTTCATCAAAAGACTTCACTGTTTTGTAGGAGGATGCAGCATTGTCCTTGTTTTACTCTATTCATACAGTCCCATTTTCCAAGAAAAAAAGTTCTCTTTCCATAAACTAAAGACAGAGTAAGAAGGTATTATACATTTTGTGTCCACCCTTCACCAAAGACAATGACTTACCCTCTGTACATTTGTTCCACATACAGGTAAACAATATTCCATTAAATGTAGAGGGGTTTTTATCAACTTTTCATAGTTTCTATATTTTATATTATTAAATAATGATAGGACTTTGGCATTTTGCTGTTGAAGAAATTTATTAAATATGTTTATAGGCTTGAAATTGACTTTAGGGAAAAAAAAACCAACACTGGTTTGACTTTTTCTGCCTATTAACTTTCTCTCTGTTAATTTTTCTCCTAGGTCTGTTGAGTAGTATGCAGTGACATTGTAAGTGGGATGTATTTCCTCACATCAGTGCCTTGTTAATGCTGTTCATTAATCTAGAACCATGAGCTGGTTCAGAGGTGGTTAGATATTCCATATTTCCATAGGGTTTGAGAGAAGGGTGACAGCTTACTTACAGCATCAGAAACCAGATCTCATTGCATTGTCATGTCATTTTTAATACTGATAAAATAGCAGAGGCTGCATGTGAACTCACAGCCTGTAAATGGTACAGCACAAGCCAAAATAAGTCATTCCATCAACTTCTAGTAAACTGAAGCTTAGATTGTTTTAAATGGATTATTAGTGAATTACTACATGAAAAATCTTTGAATTTTGTTATACAGCAGGTCGTGTTAAAGTTATAGGAGCTCATTTTTGTCTGTCTGCTAAATTTCATATTCACTTTTTAAGTACTGCTTTATATTATTTGTGTGTCAGTAGTGACTTGAGGTCCCTATGAAGACCCGTATCCCATACTGCCCATATAATTCTCTGATCCATTTTTCAGACAACTAACACGTGCTAATGTGTCCATCTTCCTGGTCTATACCAGGGTTTAGTATTAAACTTCATTTGCTTTAAGATCTTTACATACTTTTAAAGAGAACTGATCATCATAGATGGATCATTTTATTTGCTGTATTGGAATTTGAAGGTCATTTTTAATATTTAAAAATGCTAGTGACATTACTCACATTTTATAAAGAAATTCACATACCCCAGTGTGAGTTTTTTTCAATACATAGTTTTCAAGATATAGTTTTTCCAATATATAGTTTTCAATATATAAAGCAATCCAATCTTTTAATTTTGTTTATTGTTGGAAATTCAAATCCTGTTCTTTCAAAAAAAAAAAAAATTAAATTCCTTTCATGTCATTAGCTTTTCTACCTCAACCAAGTTGGGAACACTGACAGAGAAATACTTGTCATTCTGTTTTCTGGCAGACCTAGGCATAACTTTTTATGACTGACTGGAATTTCTCCAATGTAAAACTACCAGTGAGAGCTGCTGTTACTGGACAGACCAGCAGTCAGCGCTCCCACAGGCCATAATTGTAATCTTGCCAGGTTTTTCGATATCGAAGGAACTACTAAAATTATAGATCTGAACACTAGTACTCATTGAATGGCAGATCAGACAAAATGTAAAACAGTAATTATAAAAATATTGAAGTGTTTAAAAGTGGCCTTATCAACCATACTGTTGCAGACTGAGAAGGCAATACAGGGCTAGATCTTCAAGGAAAGTGAATCAATGGAACTCTATTGTATTTGGTAGCTCCACACTTACTCATTCTTCCTGTAGCCCAGGCTGTTAGTCCATTGACAAAAACTCTGCACCTCCTACAGATAAATACATGGTCTGAGATCCTTCTCTGATTTTTGTACTTTTTGAGGGGAGAATATTAACTGTATTTTAAACAATACATTAGGGAAAATTAAGCATCTAAGATATCAGAAAGGTTTCTTTTAAAAGGGATGCAATTTAAATTTTACAGAAACTAGCTCATATTCAAATGGGTATCCTATTCAAATGAGTTAGAATTTTTTGATAGTGTTATGTACATCTATAATAAAAGCAATGTGAAAATAGCATTCAGAGAATTTCACAGTAGGGGTTATAATTGTGCTCACTTAGAGACCTGTTCTGCCATTGATACATGTGTATAACTCCCATTAACAGTAATAGGAGTAACGCATGCTTTTGGATGGCAGAATGGATTCTTACTCTGAGTGCTACCATATTACCATTCCTACTGTGATAATAGCAATATCATATTGCCATGATAACAGATGCATCACTGGAGCTAAATTAAGATTCTTAGAACCAGAACTGTGTGAGGAGAAGTAGGAGCAACACCTGAATGGTACTGACTGAGAGCAGTGTGCCTATACAGGGCAAGAACAGGTATAATGACTTGGGATAATTGAGCAGAAGACTTGCAAGCTAATGGTACTTTCTATGCATTTTTTGAAGGTGGTGGCTAAGTAGTGTATGGTAAACCCAGCTCTGGTTCACTGTGCAAGGATCACTGTGCTTGCCTTTCTCTGAAGCATGGATGACACTGGAAGGAATGATGAATCCCGAAACAGTCAACATGATACTGTTTGCCTCCTGTGCAGTTGTTGTTGCTAACATGGACAGGGACTTTGTCACATTCAACATCCTGACTCTGGCCCATTCACGTGCAGGATAAGGTGTACCTTTGACCTTTCCTGTATCTCAGTGGAGCGCACCAGGCAGGGATCAGGTTGCTGCCCTCTTTTCATTCTGGAGAGGAGCCTTATCACAGCACAGAGACCCAGGTGCATGCCCTGAGCTGCTCTCCTGGGATTCCACAGCAGTGCTACGGAGATTTTTACAGCTCCAAGCATGCATCTCTCTGGAAAATATCACTAGCAGGTGAGGGTCTTGAAATCATCCTAGTTTATTTATGCTGTCGTGGTTTAACCCCAGCTGGCAACTAAGCACCACCCAGCTGCTTGCTCACTCCCCCACAGCAGGATGGGGGACAGAATCAGAAGAGTAAAAGTGAGAAAACTCGTGGGTTGAGATAAAGACAGTTTAATGAGCAAAGCAAAAGCCGCCCACGCAAGCAAAGCCAAACACGGAATCCATTCACCACTTCCCGTGGGCAGGCAGGTGTTCAGCCATCTCCAGGAAAGCAGGGCTCCGTCACGCGTAACGGTCACTTGGGAAGACAAACGCCATCACTCCGAACGTCCCCCCCTTCCTTCTTCTTCCCTCAGCTTTATATGCTGACCATGACGTCACATGGTCTGGAATACCCCTTGGGTCAGCCGGGGTCAGCTGTCCCGGCTGTGTCCCCCCCCAACTCCTTGTGCACCCCCAGCCTGCTCGCTGGTGGGCTGGGGTGAGGAGCAGAAAAGGCCTTGGCTACCGGTAAGCACTGCTCAGCAACAACGAAAACATCCCTCTGTTATCAACACTGTTTTCAGCACAGATCCAAAACATAGCCCCATACTAGCTACTATGGAAAAAATTATCCCAGCCAAAACCAGCACAATCCTTAGAAATACAGTGATTGAAGAAATGAAAACAGTTTAAAATAACAAAGCAGCTTTTATGCACTTAACCTACCCTGATGCTTAACATTTTCATCCAACTTCAGACAGTCCTACTGATCTTAGATAACCATATATCTAGGGATGGGGTTCGGTCTGCTTTCCTGCAGTCGATGCATGTCCCTTGAGCTCAAGAACTCAGATTTTTATTTACTGGGTTGGTTCTTTGTTTCAGTTTTGCCTACCTGAAGGCCTCTTCCCCTGTGTAAAGCATTGTCTGCCTTCCTGTGGACTTGCAGAGAGCTCCTGCAGGGTTTAACCCTTTGAACCACATAGGAGCCGACATAATAACAATCAGATACACAAAGGGATATTTAATATGCATTAAAATATTATTTGCAGCCAAAACATTCTTCATACACTTGCTGCACCCTATTTATAAAATCCTCAGTACAAGAATACCTGTGATCTGTTTTACGTTTTAACATGCAGAAGTTGCCACACAATCAAACCTGAGATTTATGTATCTGTGACTGCCACAGGTAAAATAGCGTTCCTAATAAAGTCTATATTAGTGTCAGACGTATAAAAATCCTTAAGTCTTTGAATATACCTGTTTAGAATAGGATTTCTTGGTGCCTCCTTTCTTTAGGTTGTTAGCGTGCTGTTATTTACCATGGCATGTGATGTAGGTTGTTTTGGAAAGATATTTGAATGCTGTATACAGTCTGAAAGCATATTTAAAGCTGTTGCTTTCGATTTTTCTTTTAATTCCTTGATACCACTGCTAATGTAAAGGACATGGATTGAAGAGAGGATCTTCTTTTCCTAGGCAATGTGTTATTGATGAGCTGGCATTTGCCCTGTGGCTCTCCCTCAGGATTGCTTACATCTATTACTCACACACATCGATTGGTTAATTTGATAATTCTATCACCAATCAGCTTGTGTCTGACCTTTTGCCATGGCAATGATGGCAGAGTCTTCATTTTTACATCGCAGACCTGCTAGATTGACCTTTCTGAGGAGAATGTCAAGACATCCCTTGATCCTAACCTGTCACTAAATTTGTTAGAATTACACTGTCCCTTAACCTTGATCTATTGTATTTGTAACATTCAGAATATGCAGTTTGTGTGGAAATATTCTTAAGTAAGTTATGTCAGTCAAAGAATAACACTTTCATAATTAAAAATTAGCTTCTCTTTAAGAAAGTGTACATTTTAGAAAGTTTTCTTGTCTGTTTTCCATCCATACATCTGTGTAGTTCTCCCTGCACAGTAAGTTAGCCTCTAACAAGTACCTTCCCTTTCAGTGACCACTGAAATTAGAGGAATTTTTTGTCCCCGTTACTTGGAGATTGGTGAACTAAACACGGTATGTTCAACTACCGTATTAAGTAAGGGTTGTGCTGTAGGGGATTTCTAGGACCCCAGAGAAAATTTTGCAACCGAGTTGAAGACAATCATTAACTGCTTTCACTATCCCCTGATAAAGTTATTTCCATCTCCAGGTGTGCCTAAAAATACCTGGAGCTTATGCAAATTTTCAGGCTTTCTACAGATCGAGCAAATTACACTAACTTTTCATACCTACAGTTTTAATGCTGCACAAAGTAGAACACTGTGCTATTCTGTCAGGATACTGGTTATATTTTTCAAGAAGAAAACATAGTCATGTTTAGTATGTGTCATTTAATAAATCTATATGTTATGTCGCCCAGCTTCCAAGTACTCTTTTGATAATAATGGCAGCATTCTGCCTGCAGTAACGTGCAACTCTGTCACTTATGCAAAATCTCAAATTTGTAGTACATTAACTATATCACAGGGCACAGAGGGTGAAAGGTACAGTTTCCTTTTGTTAAGATATTTGCAACAGCCCTCTGCATTTGAATGTCAAGTCCTCCCTTCCCCTTCTCCCAAAATTGTTCTGTTTTCTCCTTAGTGGACAATCCAAGGGTACCACTTTTTGACTCTGGATGTGTTAATTTAGTGTTCAGCTCAGCTGAAGGGAGAATACAAAGAAATCTGCCTTGTTTTTTCTCCCTATGTTTTCGGAAAATATACGCATGTATGTAATTCAGTTACATATGAGGGAACTAGTTTGGGCCATTCTATGGTTAAAGGTTTCCCTTTATCTACAAAGCAGTTGATAACAGGGGATCTAATTCCTGTTTTTCATGAGGGTGACTAACAATGAGGAAATCTAGTTTCAGAGAAATTTTGTAAAATTTATAATATGTTCAGAAGAAAGGGACTTTCATACTAAACTTCAGCCCGAAGCAAATTTGAATGGGCAAGTTAGAGGGGCTGTTTTGTTGCTCGAAAAAAGAAATCTTCCACTTGGAAATTGAAATTATCTCAGCATATAGTATTTAACTGAGATTGCTATCTTGCATTATATTTCAAGAAACAAATCTCAAATGACTTTAAGTAGTGAAAGCAATGATTTTGCCTGAGCAATAACTGTTACATCATTATGTTTAGCCAAATACTATCTGTGTTGTAGTACAAGTGATCAGCATTCATACTAAGCTACAACCCAGGTTTTAGTAGTCACTTGGTCCCACATCAAACAGATTGTTTTGCTCCAGTTAGTGCATAGTAATCATGCTGCACAAAATCAAGTGGAGAGTTTATAAACCAAATGTTTTATGATATATTGGTCTGGATTTTTTACAATATAGGATACCAGCTAACAAGGGAGGTAATACAAGCTAGAGCAGTTCTGCTTTTAGATAGTGACTGTATACTGATATGTTTTTCATGCTGTCCTTTCAGTAGGCCTAAAAGATGACACGCATAGCCTGACTATTTGTGCATGTTTTTGTGGGTTGGGGGTGGTGGTGGTGCTTTAAATTAGTCAACATAATTCTTACAGAAGTGCAAGAAGTTTATAAATTCTGTTGTTTTTTCTGGGAGGTATGGTATTCACATGTCACATACCACGTGCCTGTTTGCATTATCTTGTTGTACGTGTCTTTATGTTTGCAGTATAGTTTTTCAGTTAATTTGAATTTTGCAGCTGATATAGTTGAGATGTATATCATTCGTTACTGTTAAACATGATTCAACCAGGTACCCATCCTAAGCCAACTTCTTTACAAAGCCCTGCAAATGCAACTCACTTCTGACCCCCAGAACTCCTAATCCAGCACTGGTTTTCCTCTAGGAGAAAGCTGTGATGTTTGAGAAGTTAGCGCAGATTGGTTTTGTAATGAGAACAGTTTTTGCTAAAAGTGAAGATGAGACCGCTAAACTCATTTCACTTGTAATCTAAACCAAATTCCAGTCTAAGCCTCCAGAAGTGAAAGGTTACTGCATTAGCCACCTATACCCTTTGTGTTCACAGAAAAGTAAACTAAAACTAAATCTCAATTTCATATGGACCAGAACATGCTCCCTCCTTATTAGGAATAACATAGGAAGACTGAACTAAGAATAAGAAAATTTGTATTTAAAAATTGAAAGATTAAACAGTTATGTGTCTCTTTGGCTTATAGTAAGGGAAATAATCTTCGTTGGCTTCAGAGTCCAATTTTGGCTGAGCTTGTGAAAAAGACATTGGTTAAAAATATTATTTTAAATGTGCACAGTGAGAGAGAGTGTAAACAGTAACATCTTTGAAATTTTAAATTATAAGATTGTATATAGTTAGATAAGAAGGAAGAGGGCATAGATGGAGCATAGGTGGTGCTCACTGGTACACTGAACATAAACTGTAGTTGAGGTGATAGTGGAAAACTACTGCCCTGCTGGTTGAAAAATGGGATTTAATGCTCAAAGCCACAGGCTGAAACCATTATTCATCACTGGTGCTCACTTTTTGATCCCAAAGAGTAATAGATTTCTCTATAAACTGATGACTGTAGTTCATATAATTCCTATTTTATACCCATTAGAAAATTGACGGAGAAAAAAATTCTTTCTTCTCACCTCTTATAAACCTATGTGCTTCCCTGCCATTAGATCAGGTTCCCACTTCCCTTCTGCCTTGGTTCCCTCCATCCCTCCTGCCCACAGCACAGTAGTTGGGGCTTTCATTGTTTCCTCATCTCCTCTCTGAAGCAGGATTTCATCAATCATGGTGGTAGTAGTCTGCTCTTGTAATCAAGGCTGAGATCCATCAAGTGTCATGGCTGCAGCAGTTCCTTTCAAGCTCCACAGCAGCTCAGGTTTCTGGGCCTTTTCTGAGGTTCAGTGCCCTTGTAGCAATGGCTCAGTGACTGAAAATATCTTCAGCTCCTTCTTACAAGGGGATTTGCAATTCCCATTGAAACATGGTCACAGCAGCCATTGTATGAGCAATCACTCAGGCTCCATACAGTGCCATGATGTCTTATTGATCCATGAGCGCTATTGAAAAAAGGATGTAAGGAAGGAGGGAAAGAGGAGAAATTGTCAGCGACATATGTGCATATGAAAAGAGCAAGGGAGAAAGGTGGAAACATGAGGATTTGCAGCAGTCAGAATCTTGCTGTGCTGGCAAGCTGTATTCCGAAGTGCAAACGAAATGCTGATGGCTACAACAACCCCTGTATATGGGCACACTCACACTGCAGAATGTTTGGATGGGTCTGATGCTGCTTCTTGGACCATCATTTTAAGGGTTGCTTAAAAAACAGGTGGACTTGTATAACCAACTCAAAATTACATAAAATGAACAAACTCATAGATTCTCATTCCTTTTTTTTTTTTTTTTTAACTTTTTTTTTTTCTTCCCTTTTAACTGCAAGGACATTTCCTTAAAAAATGCTGGAGGAAAGCCCGCTGATAACTCAGAACGTAAAATAACATATGAGTTATTAAAAGGTCTTTTCACAGAAGTGGGATTAATTTCCATATCCCTTAGGAATCCCTGCACACGCTGTTATCACACAAATGGCGTTTTGGTGGGTGGGTTAAAAATTAGTTAATAAAATTAAATTTAAAAATGCTTGGGCTGTAGTTCAGGAGAGCTGGCCAACACGCTTTGAAAGAATAAAGTCCCCCAAAAAGTCAAAGCAAAATCTGCAGTCTGTTTTTCATCTGAAGATATCATTTAATACATTTTTGTACTGAACATTGATAGCTGAACATGCATCAAAATAAATTCTGATTCATTCTTGACCTCCAGTAATGCTCTGCACCTGAATTGTTCCCATTTAAATAGCTAAGGAAAAATCACAGGAGAAAATTACATTTTCTGCAGAAAATGTCTTACCACAGTGAGGTTTTCATTCATTGTTAATTACAGAAAAGGGGTGTGAAAGGCTACTGTAATTCTAACTATATTCTGTCAATGACACTATAGGACTTTGTTTAAATCCTTTTGTGTGTCTTTCATGTAATTTTGGGACTATTTATTTGTAACTATATATGCATTCTACAGTACTTGGAATATGCTGTGCTAATATAAACATAATCTTTCTTCTTCAGGTATTATTTTTATTGATGTAGCTTATTATTAATTCTCCTAAAAGCAAGAATTACCACCAGCTCCTTGAAAAGAAGATAACTCGTACATCTTTCTGAAGCATTGGATACTTTTAAGGACTCCATTAGGCCCTATGTTATTTCTTGGGACACCATTCTACTATAATAACCGAACAGTTTACTCAAAATTGTAGGACTGTGGTGCACAAGCTGATATTTTCAAACATCGTGTCGGTTGGGGTGTGAGAGAGTATCAAGCCATTTGTTCTCTGTGATTTGTTTTCCCCCAGTGGCCCTAGTAAATAAATACTTGTGCAACAGCAAACAGAGAAAGATGTTGAGATTGCTGTCTTTCATGAGGATTAAAATGACAGTGGGTTGAAGAGAAGGCAAATAAAGCTTGAGGATTTGGTGTCTGTTCTTTTGCAGCTGATGAGGCACACAAACTTCCTTAGCATTTTCAGTCCTTTAATGGTATAAACTGTCTGTGGACCCTCCCATTTTCTCCCGCCATTGTGTTGCAGTTCTATTTCTTGTCAAGAGAAGCTAGGCATTTGTGTCCATTTTCATTGCATTCCAGGTGGTAACAGGGCCTTTTAAGCTTTCCTCTTCATCTGAGTTTCTATTTCATTTCATGTTGTACCAGACTAATTTTCCTGTGCTGGTGGTGTTCTTCAAACACACTAAATGTTGTTTCTTTGCAATATTACAAGCCTGCAAATGTCCAGTTCAGTTTTGCAAACTCCTTCCCTATCAATGACCTTCTGTGTCCAGCAAACACCATTAATGCCTCTTATTTAGTCATTCTGCTCGTCACCCACCCTGTTTTGTTTTATTATACTGATAAAACCTTTCCTTCCTGAACACAAACTCAGAAACTAGAACTAGAAAATAATAACATATGAATCTGACAACATAATGCTACAGTATATAATTAAGTTGCACCCCAGTTGTTTGTAATGTTCACACCTGCAGACCTTCCCTTACCTCCACTGCCCAAGGTAAACATGATATTTTTAGATGGGTGACACAGACGTCTTACTAAAGGCTGTGCTGGTTATCACAGGAGCATCTCTCTTTACCACTACCTCTGTTGGATCATAGTATGGACAAACCAGCAGCAAGCAGAAATTGTAATTTCAGGATAGTTTCAAATTAGGACTTCCAGTACTAGCACTTGTTTCCCCTGACATATTCTAGCAGTCCTTAGATACCACCCAACTGCTACTAAACCTGAGAACTCACATCTATACTCTTTTTTGCACCAAAATTTCCTACCAATTTCTTTACTTGGCTTCTCCCTTTCTCCAGCTCCTTCCATCTATGAACAGCCTTCAAGTACCCCATTTTTCACACGATTAGGGTAATCATCTTCCCCGTATCCGTTTGATCTATTTCCCCTAGAGAGCAATCACCAATTAGGCAGAACTGCAAAACTGTATCCTAATTGTATCCTAACTGTATCCCAATCCTACCACTGAGTGAGAGACTTTATGGTCATATACAAATTATTTACAAACATATACATTGTTTAATATTCAGGTTTAGCATCAAATATCATATTGAATTTCTCAGTGAATAGGTAGATGTTCCTCACATTTCAATCACGGTATCTGGGAACCTCCCTACAGTGGGCCCAGGTGTCTTTGCACTTTCTCCCTTTAGAGTGGCTCTACTGTTTGCCGTGGTTGAGGTGAAGCCACCAGAAGAAGATCAGCCTGGCAACTACAGAGAGTTTAGATCAGCCTAAAACCAGACAGCACTCAGAGCTATAGTTCCCATTAATAAGAGTGAAACCACAGTGTCTTCTGCTGTAGGACCAGCATCACACTTCAGTCTCAGCAGACTCATTCTTTGTTTCTAGTGTAGTATTGCTCCAGGGAGGGACTCTGTCAAGTCATCTGTCCTTTCTTGGATGTCCGGTAAAGCTTCTCTTTTTCTGAACGAGGGGATGATATGTCAACGAAATGAGTGGAAAGGAGAGAAGTTAAGAAAAACAAATGTCTCTAAAAGATCAAAAATAGTTGCATTTGAGGGCAGTGGCAACTTTAAAAAATGTCTTCAGGTTACGCTGGAAGCAACCACTGTTTGTTAAATATTAGAAAAAATGATCTAATTATCTAATTACACTAAGCATCCTGCCCATTTTCCCATATACCTTTCTCCTTTCATGAGTAAGTAACAACAAATGTTTCTTCCCATAGGGCAGAAAAATGAGGCTGAACCAATTTTCTATTTCAGCACTTGGTTTATCGTGGAAAATTTTACTGAAGTTTCCATTAAGCCTTCTGGCCTATAATACAAACAGTATTGTTATTGGTTCTGCTGTAAAAGGGAGATTTTTATGCTCAGCTTTGCCATCTGTTTTAAACTGCATGGCAACACCAGGCAAGAAAATCCTGCCAAACTATGTTAACATTTGCAACAAGCTTGCTTCATTAAATAATCCAGTTGGCCTTACTTGCTAAATAAAATAAGTCCTGTTTTTACGGTCGTGAGTTATTAGATGACTTCTGATGTGTCTTCTAAGAAAGTACTAAAAGGCTAGGGCCTGAACTTCTTTGGTTGATAGCTAAGGGTAAAATAGTGACCAAGCACCCTCTTCTTGATCATGAGACGGAGATGGAAAAGAGATAGAATGGGACTGTGTAAGGCCTGATGTCTGGGGAATGTTTAATTTCTGAGTACAACGGATCAAAAAAATTCTGAATCACGGAATTTACACACAGGCTTTCTTGTTCTCCTGAAAAGTGCAAATAATTTTGGAGTAGGCTTACTGTTCCAAGGGGGTCAGGACAAGAGCAAGCCTATTGAATGGGAGTTTTGTTGGTGATCTAATTCTGTGACTCTCAGAGGAGCTCACTGGTTTGTGATAGAGTGCTCTAGCACATCAGTATTTTAGGAGAAAAATGAAGGATACATTGAAAAATGAACCTACCTACAATATAACTTTCACAGCACTCCTGAAGCCCCAAGATAAAATATGAAGATATACGAAAGTCTAGAAAAATAAAAGAGTAACCTGAGATTTCCTCAGAAGAGACTTTGTTTACTGGTTTGATTACTGTTGTGTTCAAAAGTTGAAATTAAATAAACTTCTGATTCTAGGCATGAAATCCTAACAAATTCAGCAACAAAACTGTTGCTAAGGCCATTGAATCAGGTTTTCAATTCAGATGTTTACTTGAACTTTCAAAGATACACATCTCAACCCATCTTTTCATCCACCTACTCCCAGCATGTCTGTTGGTCTTTTTTCTTATCCTAACAGGCCAGAGCTAGGACAGCTTGGACTTGGGACTAACCTCACAATGAATTTTCTTGTGTTTAGTAGGTGAGTAGATACCTCTTCCTTCTAGTAGTCAGGGTTGAGAAGGTAGGGCTTGTGTTTCTGCAGGCTTCACTTCTTATGAGTTTGGATATTTTTTTGCTTGCTTGTTTTTTTGTGGTTTTAGTTAAATAAATATATTGGTATCCTTTCAAAATTAAAAAGGATTTTCTTTTGAAAATGCTCTGCATCCTTTTAAATTCCATATACTCTGTATTTTAAGCTGATGATCCTTAAGTGCTCTGAGTGTTGTGATTGTCTCTTCATGTTGAGAGTGGGATCAGATCAGGAGGTGCTTCATTCAATATGAAGGACTTCGTGATGTTGATGAAATCACCTAAGTGTGTCAGAAGTGGAGTAGAACCAAACTGTTGACCCTCTTGGCTTTTCCAAAGTTTTTTTTTAAGCTGATAGCAGAGATTTTATATGACACTTCTGGCTACAGAAGATCTAAGGATATTCAAACAGATGTGATGGATAAAGTAGTTACTTTCCTGGCATAGTAGTAGGCATATAAATAAAAATATTTATTTATACTTATCGATAGAGACAGAGATATAACTCTTGTCTGTTTGAGTCTGTGTACAGAAATGAGAAAAAATACTCTTTTGACTTCAGAATACCTCTTGATCCAAATCTTTGTATTGTGAATCCCGGCCTACAGATTCAGTATGCTGCTTTCCACATAATTTAATCATTGGTTATTTCAGCCCACTGCTTTGTTCAAAGAAAGCCCCAGGAACTAAATTATTTGTGTTGTAAATAACGTAATATGCACTTATTAGTTTGTTCGCTTTTGCTTCTTTCAACAGGTTTGATTGGATTCAGTCTCTGGCCGTTTAAAAACTGCCATATAATCAATAGGGAAGCTGAAATACTGAATAAGATTGATGAGAAAAAATCCTTGGCAATAACATATTGGTAACGTTCTTTTCTAGGCCCTTCATATGCAACTGTGCTCTATGAACCCTATGATATGTCTCCAGTTGGCCATATAGGGAACCTGTTTGTAGAAGCATTCTTCAGTAGTTGCCAACCTTGTGTAGTTTACCTGTCATAATGAAAAGGAAATGAACATTGTAGATGAAGTTCTACATGCCAGTCATTCCTTCTGCTTGGCAGAAGTTGCCCAAGTGTGTGAAAATGCTATCTTTACAATCATGTTTATAGAAAGCAGGTAATTTGGGCAGTTTACATAATAGAATGTCAAATAGTGTTTTCTCTACAGTGCTGGACCTACAGAGGAGTTCATACTGCCCCTGTAGTTATCATCATATGCTTTTTCAAATATATGCTAAGAAGATTCTATTATAAATAACTTTTAAAAGTTTTGTAATACATTTTCAATGCAAGCTAGATTAGATCTGTTCAACAGAAAGAACTGTGATACTAGCAAGTGCTTTGGAGAAAGGTGATGCTTTCAGCTTCTGATTTATAATACATGGGTGAGTGCACAGTAAATGGTCTACTAATTCTCTGCACCTTCTCTTTTACCTGAGTGAACTGGCTAAGCCCTTTAGATGGACATCAGCAAATTCTCAGCATTATTTTGTCAAAACACAAGTTGATGCCCATGACCTTGGCCTTGCTTTTTCCTTGATGATTACATAGCATTCTGTAATTCTGCACTGTGCTTAGAGAAGTGTTTTTCCACACTGTTTTATTTACAAAAATCTAAATTTGGGATGGAATTTTTACATGTAATACAATACTATTTAACCTTGCCCAGAGGGTACTGAGATCACACAGCAAAGAAAAACTGGCAGCAATCATTGCCTTCTCTCAGCTGACTAAGCCCTGAAAAGGGAGGGACAATGAGTGGCAACTGGAAGCTGGTTCATGGAAAGCTTTAAAATATGAAAGTGGTTTAGATACAGTCAGCTAGTATTAAGTTGTCCTAATAAGCTGTTTCCAAAGTGACACTGAATTTTACTGTGGTATATTCTACCAGTTGTCAACACATGGAATGCATATTTTGGATCTTCAGGTGCCCTAATGTGAAAATCTATTTTTCTGTACTGATAGAAGAAAATATGTTTGTAGGAAGGGAAGAAAAAAGTCTAGAAAAAAAGTGCATGTCTGGAATTGATTGAATGCATGCTTCAGGGAACACTCTGGATAAATTGTTTAAGAATGGTTCATTCTAGTAAAATAGTAATGATAAGAGACTGACTTCAAATCTGAATAGGTCACAAGTGAAATGAGTTTGGTGGTCATAGCTAATCCCTTTGGATATTTATCCACATTACAGTCTCCCTGTACAATTCGATACAACTCAGAATTACTGCTTGACTCCAGTCAGTAGTCTTAGGAGTGAAATTACAGGTTGTTTCATCACAGAGCTGAGATGAAGAGGCAGACCGTGAGAAGGTTCACACAATGCCTTTCTCCCTATGTTGTTTCTATATCAAGATAGTGTTACAAAATAGTAATTTTCGAGTGTCCTAAATTCCCCTTTATATAAAACAAATAAATTTTCCAAGATTTGGGGTAATTTAAGTGGCCTTACATCTAAGTAGCCGTTGTGCAAGTTAAATCTGCTCAGGGAGTAGGGTGTGCACTACGCTCTCCTGAAGTCTCTTTTTAGTTTGTTTCTTTTAACAGGAAGCCGTTTTCTTTGGCCAGCTGTACCAGCCTTTTCCCTTGTGCTTTGTCCATGGTCTGTTTCTCTGTGCTCCCCTAATGGCATATTGATCACATTTCCCCTGAGAAGCTGAGAACTGAAATATCGTGTAAACACGTCCACTTTTTTTCATCATTTGCATCAGCAATCATAGATGGTAGTTTAACTGTCTTTGAAATTCAAGTGACGTAGGTAATACAAAACCTAAGACCTACAGAGGTGTATGTGGTGGACAAAAATCGCCCGGCATCCTACTCCTGGAACATGAGCCGCTGTTGCCACAGGGCAGCGGTGCAGCGTCAGGCACCTCTCGCAACCCCGACCCTGACCGCACAACCCAAAACCCGCTGCGGTGGCAGGGAGGTGGCCCACGATGAAAGGCAGTGCTTCAGCACCAGTCTGCCGTGTGCTGTGGCTGCTCCCCATCTTCCTGGCCCGGCTGGCAAACAGGTAGAGGGCACGGCACTTGGCAGCCTCCTGTGCTTCTGCGCTGGCGTCTCACCTGCTGCTTGTTCTAACATAACAAACGCAGCAGATGCATGTGACAATGTATTTCTAAGCTCTTAAGATCTGATTAAATCGATTTCTAACAGAAAGCACAAATGCGTTTTGGAGAGCAGAAGTCAATTTCGTGTTTTGTTGATGTTTTATTTTGTATAATCTAAAAAAAGATGTTGAGGTTTTGGTTTTCATTTCTTTATTCTGTAAGTTTATATTGAGACAGGAAAGCCATGATTTTTTCTGTGATTTGCCTGTGGAAAAATATGGAAGGAAAAATATTTTTTCATTATATGTTGTGAAAGTTTTGTTGGCTGCTATGGCACTTATAAGGTAGAAAACAAACAAAAGCAACAAAAAGGGCATTTTTAGCTCTTGTGCTTATTAAAATTGTTAACTGCGTAATTGTGTTCTGATGCAAAATGAAGAACAGACAAAATTAAAAAAAAATAACTGAGTCATGATACATTTCTGTTTGTTTTCTTGTCCCCCAACTTCTCCTTCCAAAATATTGCAAGGATAATTGTGTAAGAGTTGCAGAGTAAGTAAATGGCAGGTATTAATGTGAGCAATAAGTGAAAGGGAAAAAAAAATAAAGTTGTCATACAGGATGTTTGCTGTGTGGTCTGTGTGTTAATCAATAACCAAATCCTGAATGCAGGCAAATAATTATTTATCCTTGAAAATATATGCAATGATAATCAGATGCTAATGTGGTAAAGTTTCTTATCATTCATTTAACCCCCGGTGGTATCAGTTGTTTGGGGAAGGTTTTTGGAGTTTGGTTCTGGATTTGTTTTGTTGAGATGACTGGTTTTGATACCCTGGATGTCAATATTTAGTTGTTCCTGGTTTAAGATGCATGTGGATTTTCAGGCTTACATTTCGTTACAGGTGTTTGGTCTTACTTATTCAGTGTCGGCTTTTATTTGTTTCTGGTGAGTTCAGATAGTGGTTTTCAAGGTGCTTTTCCATTCTTGAGAGATCTGTGGGGCATTTAACCTACATTAGACCTAAGGGGTCTGAGGCTTCTTCAGCAAACAAAGACTTTCCAGATACTTTCCTTCAGGATGTGTCAAGGGCAATACAGACAAAAGACTGATGTCTCCTTTAACAGCTTGATAAGTATCTCAGGATATTCTGCAAGAATCAGTACTGTTTCTACAGTGTACTGTATTCCCATTCAGCATAATATGGCTCAATATGTGTACTATATGTGACAATGGTGAAGACTTATCTTTGCCCTGAGGGCTAAGTACTGTAACACTCCTCAAGTGATAGGCTTGATAGAAGTGATGATTCAGAGGCAATGATCTGCTAAAAAATCACATTAAATATGTGTAAGAATTAAAAATATGGTTCTGTGTTTATCTTGATTTTTATTTTACAAGTTTCAAAGCCCTATTTATTCCAGCATCAAAATCCCTTGTAAGGTAAACTAAATCATTCTTGTATTGACGATTTTTTCATGTTGTTCTATTGAGGCATCTTCCCAACTGAGTTCCTTATTGAATTGTATTTCTATGAGGGTATTGTAGGTTAGCAGCACATTTTTATGGTACACAAAAGAGGTGCCTTCTGAATTTCCAATGCCTTGCATATTGTTCCCTATAGAAGCAGCATTTCTGAAATACTGAATAAATCAAAACAGAAACAGTTGGCTCTTGACTTGCTGCTGTTATTTTTAAGTTTACATTTCCTAAAATAGTCTGTCCTGCCTAACTTTCTTAGCAGATTAATTCATAGTAAACACATCCTTTCCAGAAGCCTTAGACATTTTCAGCTATGTAGCAAAGAAGGCTTTATCTCATAGATGGAAACAAAAAATATAATTTAGTGCTAAACCTGTACAGATACACAAACAGTGCTGCCTGCACACTCATAAACTCTGTGCCCAAAATCGAACATGTGATATCACATAGTCCTGTGATAAATCTATAAAGGGGTAGCATTCAGTAGTTTCTAAAGGAGATTTTTAACAGAAACTAGAGTGGCATGCTATTAGTTGGTGTTCAGCTATTGTTAAATACCATTAAAAAATGTTAGCCCTAGGATCAGTTTCCAGTAGTTTTGTTAGTTTTCTTTGCAGAGTCCCTTATTTAAAATAGTGCAGGTGAAGTTCATAGTCTGTTTTCCTGCAGTCAAATAGGAGCATCCCCATTACTAAGAAGTACTTTCTGAATAACTGTAGCCCAATGTCAAAGTAGGTAGTTAGAATAGAGCACACGTATGTAATGGAATTTTGTTATTCTGAAACCAGTTGGGATGCAAAGCTGTTTGCTCTTTAGGCAGGTATGATAAGGGCTGCAGGCATGTGCATCTTCTTTTGTACTACATCTTCACATACTGTTTTTTAATCAAGAAATGTGACATGATGGGTACCCATTGATGCAAAGTGGTAACTGGTTTGAATTGTCCAAGATTCCCCACACTAGTTCAATTACAGTGTCATAAGAGCAAAACAGGCCCCATCTTGCTGCTCACAAATGAGGTGGGGACCATTAAATGTGTTTTACTTATGACCTACTCTGCAGGAGGATTTGCAGGTGCATTTCTTGGGCTGAAGCATCAGTTTCCTTAGTGTGCTGTTAGATCTAGTATTTAAGAATTATTTTTACTTCTCCATTTAGAATTTAGGAAGCATAGTTTGCCATTTGACAGTAAGACAGCCTTTGATACTGTGGAAATGAGTCTAACACAAAAGAATTGAGAGAATGCAGGACATTGTAGACCAAAAGGAGATTAGGTGGGGAGAGAGTAGGAAAGGTAAATACACGAGAAAAGAAATTAAAGTGTGAATTCTTATTGTTGTTTAATAAAGTTTTGTGTGGTTTTGTATACATGCATACATATTCAGATTCACATTAAAAAACCTACAGAGATCATAGCACTAATGCACCCTCTTCCTCCCTTCCCTAAGGCTAGACATATGAGACCTAGAATTTATTTCTTCACTCATGACCTTTCATAACTATCAGGTATAAATGATTTTCTTTCACTTACACTCAGGCTACATTTGAAGGTCCTGTAGGTCTCCAGCAAGAATTATCAGTAGATAAACCTGTACTAGCTCTAAGTCACTTATACACAATAAAGAAAAAAAAAATCTGCACAATCTTCTTTTATGTGAAAACCTTGCTCTTCTTTTCAAACAACCTTTAGTTTGCACAGCCTTTGCTGCATTTTTTTTTCAAATGAAAAGCATGCATTTCTTCTAAGGATTCTTAATTCCTTCTAAGTAAGGAGCTGCTAATAGTATAGTATTATTACAGTAGTCCTTATAATAGTCTTGTCAGTACATACACTCACTTTTCCCAAGCTGCAACTGTAAAATAATGAAGGAAACCATTGGTGAATTAAACAGCTTGTTAGTCATGGAAGATCGTTGGATTGAATTCTCCAGAGGTTTAAAGTACAGGGTAGTGGCAATGAGATCAAGAAAAATCAAGTCACTGGATACTGAATATATATTAAAGCATTCAACAAATGTGGTATAGGAAACAGCTTCATTTTAGTGCCTTGGTAATTTAGTAACTTTCTTATCTGGGTTCCTCATCAGAATTTAGTTGAAATGAATTAAGCAAATTGTTTTGGACAGTTAGTTATAATGGATACTATAATACTGCACCAAGAGCATATAAGACACTGAGATAGTCCTCTGCTACTCAGCACAGTTTCTTGTGATGAACTATATCCTACCCCTTCCAGCTATAAAACAAAGCTAACATAATGAGCATTTCAGTTTTGGCTCTAAATCATACTTTCAGTATTCTTGAATTAAAGGGAGTAGAGAGAGTAAAGCCCAAGCTAATTTTTTTAGTTCAAGGAGTAGTGCAAAATCATTCAGAATTTTAATCAGGCTTTTAAAGTAACTTTATTTGTCCTCCATCTTACCTGTACTCTGTCTACCCACACTTCTTCCAGTTTGGACTCTGCTTTCTAATGACACAGCAGTTTGAAGATGAAACGCTCACTGAGCTCTCCAGTCATTGGGAACTTCCCCCTCCCACCTGGCTCAGCTTCCTCTGTCAGAACACACTTTATAGAGATATTCTCGTTACCTCTTTTTGAGGTTTTCTTAAGACGCACCTTGGGATTATTATGCATTAAGGAATTTGCACAAAAATAATTCCGTGTATTCAGAATTTTCATCATGTGATGGTTAGTAGCTGACAAAAATTTTCTTTACTAGTAGTAGTGTCTGCCCAAATATGTTGGAAAAATAGTTGTGTATACTGTGTAAAGCACTTTGAAAGGATTCAGAAAATGCTTAAAGACTAACATACTTCGGCAGAGTCTTCTTTATCGGAAAAACATGTAGAATTCCTGTATTAACCATCTCTTAAGTTAAAAGAATGAAAATCAAAATGTGACAAAATGAAACATCATCTTCTAATATGAAAGACAGGTTTATGTGTCTGTAAGTGGGATAATTGTGACAGGTACAATTACCACAGTCAGTCTTCACTCAGAAGCTTCATGACTGATCAGGGAACCAAGATATTCTCCTACTCCAATAGAGGGCAGTAGGGAATCTCAAGGCTGATGTACCTTGTCCTCAGTGGTATCAGAGACATCTGATAGTATCTGAAGTGAAAGCCAGATAGCCTAACTGCGGAAACTCTGCCAGATTTTATGAAAATTTTCTTCCTCGTGCTCATTTTTGTCTGTCACTGAATCCAAAGAACTTATCATTGAATCAACAGTGCTGCCACCTCAGAATGCAAGAGAAGTATCTGGAATATATCCATCTTTAGAGGCAGGTTTTCAAGCCCTGCCAAACTCGGGATCCATGTACAAAAGAGTTATTTTCACTGGTGCAGACTCTGCATAAGAAGGCCCATATTTTGCAATATTAAGGGAGTGTGTTAAGAATCTAAGTACAGTTTTGTGTGATCCAACTCACCTCTACGTTGTTTAAACTTTCTATGAGAGCTAAAATTGATTGTATGGGGAAGTGATAAGTCCTGGGTCGTTATTTGTCTTGGAAGAGTCAAAATGCAGCCCACCATATGCCTTTCTGGTATGAAGGGGAGGGCGCGGTGTAGTCCATGGACAGGCTGTAAAAATTCTCTTTGCATATATGTAGATGAGGAAATGTTTCTCTTTCTTTTGTAGCATCTGTCCAATTCATCTGGCCAAAGCTTTTCACTCTGGTTGTAGGAGAACAAGGTGTGGCTGATTGATACAAATATTTTTTTTGCATCAGGTACAGATTAAAAACTGTATCTAAAATACTGCTCTTTTCAGATAAACCTGATCCAATACAGTGAGTTTTCTCACAACCTAATCTTGGTTACAATTCTAAAACAACTCCAGTGTTGGCAGTGGTAATAAAATTAAGACAAAATGGAATCTCAGAGAGTTCCCTCTTCTATCTGAGTCTTTAGGAAATTATTTTCTTCCCAGCTTGTCTTTGTATGTTCGGAGGGGTGCCCCTGTAGGATCTGCATTTATATGACTGTTAAATATCAGTCTAACATGGAAAAAGATGGTCCACACAGAGCATGTGGGATGGAATCCAGAAATACTGGCCTCCTCCATCTGAACTAGGTAATATTGTCTGCCATTGTTTAATACCATTAAGATTAATATGCCACATAAAACAGAGCAATAATTAATTATGCAGATGTGCAAGTTTATTCTATACAGAAGAGGGCAGTAGAACTGGTAGTTGAAATTGATATAAACATAATTTGTGCATTAAAAGTGCATAAATGTGCATTATGCAAAAATGATCATTGTAATAACGGGATTGAAACATTACATTTACATAGATGAGAACCGGCAAGTCCTCAGGATCTAAACTTCGAACTTAAACATAACTTAGATCCTGTAGAAGCTTTATACTCTACTGAGGCTGCAGAAAAGTCCAAGATGACCATAAGGCAGAACTGCAATATCTGCAGGCAGTGTTTGGATCCCTCTCTGTTACAGCACTGCTCAGTGTAGATGGTATAATTAAGATGTATTAAAATGACTATTAAATTGTGACAGCTTCTTTTATTTTATAGTTAAGGAAATAGATGAGTTATCTGGAGATACCAAATTAAGAGATCATTTCATTGTTTCAGTACCACTTCATCCCATTTGGAGAAAGTTCATGAAGAGCTTTGTCTGTTGAGGGTATGTTGAAAGATATGATGCTTCAGGTGATTTAAAAAGAAAAGATTAGACTCAGAGTGGTGGGTTGACCCAGGCTGAACACCAGGTGCCCACCAAAGCTGTTCTATCGCTCCCCCTCCTCAGCTGGACAGGGGAGAGAAAATATAACAAAGGGTTTGTGGGTCAAGATAAGGACAGGAGAGATCACTCATCAATTACTGTCATGGGCAAAGCAGACTCAATGTGGGGCAAATTAACTCAATTTATTACCAATCAACCAGAGTAAGGTAATGAGAAATAAAACCAAACATCAAAGCACTTTTCCTCCACCCCTCCCTTCTTCCCAGGCACAACTTTACTCCCGGATTATCTACCTACTGCCCGCAGCAGCACAGGGGGACGGGGAATGGGGTTTATGGTCAGTTCATCACACATTATTTCTGCCACTTCATCCTCCTCAGGGGCAGGACTCCTTACACTCTTCCCCTGCTCCAACATGGGGTCCCTCCCACGGGAGACAGTCCTCCATGAACTTCTCCAACGTGAGTCCTTCCCACGGGCTGCAGTTCTTCACCAACTGCCCCAGCATGGGTCCCTTCCATGACGTGCAATCCTTCAGGAGCACACTGCTCCAGCGTGGGTCCCCCATGGGGTCACAAGTCCTGCCAGAAAACCTGCTCTGTGGGCTCTTCTCTCCATGGGTCCACAGGTCCTGCCAGGAGCCTGCTCCAGCACAGGCTTCCCACGGGGTCACAGCCTCCTTTGGGCACCCACCTGCTCCAGCGTGGGGTCCTCCCCGGGCTGCAGGTGGAGATCTGCTCCACCGTGGACCTCCCTGGGCTGCAGGGGGACAGCCTGCCTCACCAGGGTCTTCCCCACGGGCTGCAGGGGAATCTCCGCTCCGGTGCCTGGAGCACCTCCTCCCCCTCCTTCTTCACTGACCTGGGGCTCTGTAGGGTTGTTTCTCTTACATGTTCTCACTCCTCTCTCCAGCGGCCATTTCTGTATGTCCCGCAACTTTTTTTCTGTCTTAAAAATGTTATCATAGAGGTGTTACCACTGTCACTGATTGGCTTGGCCTTGGCCGGCAGCAGGTCCATCTTAGAGTATTCAGGTGTTGGCTCTGTCAGACACAGAGGAAGCTTCCAGCAGCTTCTCACAGAAGCTCCCCTGTAAATCCCCCGCTACCAAGACCTTGCCACACAAACCCAATACACTCAGCTATAAGTCTCTTCTGAAACAAATATGCTGCCTTTTCTCCTTTAGAAGATAGATACAGGGTGTGAATGTGCGGGGATGTATTAATTGATTTTGTGGATTTGTATCTGTGATCTGTGAGTGGAAAAGTTTTCAGTTTTGGATGGCAGCATCTGTATACGGACTACTTTAGAACAGAAAACACTGGGGTTTTTTAATGTTCCTTTAAAGTGGTGGGGTTTTTTAATAATTTGCCAACTATTTCTGGAATCTTAGATTGATGTACTTTTTAAGTATTAGAAGCTGAAATGGAAAGAAAAATGAGCAAATCCTCTGTGATACAATTTTTTTTTTAGGAGAGAAGTTTCTGTAACAAAAATATTTATAGTAAAATTAGAGTTTTAAATGGCACACCAGTTCCTTGTAACCAGGGGCCTGAACTTGCCAGTTGCCTTTTGCCACTGAGTTGCCTGTTGCCATGAACTTTCATTCACATCCTGATTTAAGCAGTCAGTGCCGCTTGTGGAAGCAAGAATTGGAGGAGGAACTTGGTTACTGCTCAAGTTCAAGTGGGAAAAAAAGTTTTGCTTAAAATTGCAAACAATAAATTCCCATTTCTTCTAACAGTAAAGATTCCTTTTAGTCAAAGACATTAAATTCCTGTCCATTTTCTGGTTTTCTTTTTGTAAAGGTGTTTCCCTGTTCTGTCACCAGAGAGCTATAAGCAGCATCCAATAGCACTTGGTTGCTTCCCCTTCTTGCCAACCAAGCAATAAAAAATATCTCCAAGCTTTCAAGGGGGAAAAAAACCCAAACCCAAAACAACTGAGAATTAATAATCTCCCATTTCTCATATTTTTCATTTTAATAGAGAAAACACTGAAGAGTTTTCAAGACACGGGTGGTACTGATCAAGCACTCTGCTGTTAATTCCACAAACTGTCTGATAAAGTTTATAGGGAAGGAAAAATCAAAGACAGGTGAAGGTGTTCTGTGCTGGCAGAGTAGAAGAGAATTGCTGAAGAACAAGTGGCAATTTAAAAATTGTTTCCATCCCCAGAATATTTGGATGTGGGTGAAGTCCTAACAGCAACTTGGGACTCTTTTTTCTAGTGTACAAGTTGGACTGGAAACTTCAATATTTAATAGTGCATCTTCATAAATGGTGGTTAGAATTGACAAAGTACTGCTGAAAGAGTAACTGTCTTCTTGGAATAATGAATAGGAACAAGGAGAATGGGGAAAGTGGATTCAGTTCACACTCAAGCTTCAAAACAGAGAATCAGAAGCTACCCACTGACCAATATTTGAGGAAAAGGTTTTATAAACCTTACCTCATTATCTTCATACTAGTTTTGCTGGCAACCATACTTTGTGATGCAGTAAGTATCTTTTTCTCAGGTAGAAGTGGCTTTTATGATGTTTTGTAAATTGTTAAAATTGCGAGCTGTGGTGCTACCGAGTTTTACATGCTACTGTGCACTTCTTCAGAGGTTTCACTTCTCTGGCCTCCAGTTTTATACTTAGTGCACACAAGGTACAAGCGGCCTATTGATGCACACCTTATCGCTACAGTATAAACTAGCCAAGAGGCTTGCCAGACTAGTCTGCATAGGCTGATATTAAGTCTTCCATTAAGTGAGACAGACTGGATTACTGATTTTGGAATTGATGATGGATGAAGAAGCCATACAGAGATGACATTGCTCTAAATTTGTAATACTGAGATTAGGGAGTTTTTCTCTGTAATGTTATAGTAATGATCATTTCTCAAAGACAGAGGGAAAAAAAGATTAGATTTGGTGCCTACGTGTTGAGGGAGGTGGAAAGGAAGAAATAACGACAGCTGAAGTTCAAATTAAGGTTTCAGAAGGTGCTAAATACATTGGAGCAAAAATAGAAAGCTTCTTCACCTCAAATTCATCACCAAGGACAGAAGGATGGTTTTATAATTGAGAGTGTCAACTCTGCAGTACCTGTCACTTTATCTGTCTGCAATATGCCATACACATTTATAGTGATGTATAAGTAAGAATAATAATAATAATTTTGTGCTTGAGGCAAAAGATACGGACTTAGACATACCCATCTTTGACATAAATTTCTTGTGTGGCCCGTAGACAAGTCAAATTTCTGCACCTCACTACCCTCTACTGCAAAATGGGAATAATACTGTTGCTTTTTGAGGGGTGTTGAGAGACTATATCAGTATTGGCAATTTGTTGTGAGAGTCTGAGCTAGAGATACCCAAACTGCAAAGCGTTGCATTTGCTCCCAAATCTTCCCAGGGAAAGACTTCCACTTCTAAAACGGCAGTCAGGTGCTGACTATTACTTAGAGTCTGTGGTTAATCACCAAAGCCCCAGCCTCATTCTGTTAACATATTTTACTCATGTGAAAGTTATAACTGAAAGTTCAAAAAGTAGGTGTTGTATAACAGATTACGGGGATGCGGAGGACATCTGTCCCACTCAGTGAACAGGCCTTGGAACAGATGTCTCAAATTTCTTCAAAACCAGAACATGCTGTCCGTTTTTCAGTAATAAACAGAATTTTTCCTCTTTGTCACTGAGCACTGAAGTATTATCTTTAATGCATAAAATATGTAAATTCTTAAAGCATCATTTTGCTCTTTAGTGAGTTTAGATATTACAAAACGGTTTAATTATAAAAACAGACAGACCTAGTCCTGGGACCTGTGCAGCTAGAAATAAATGTGCAATCAAAACTGCAATTACCTGCAGAATTTAGTGTAAACAGATCAGCAATCACATAACAAACACAGGCTAGTTTGCATTCTGATATGAATACAGTTAGATCCAAAGCAATTTTCCTTTATTTATCTTAGCTGCTCAGCATAAATAAAGCAAGGGCATTGAAGCAATTAGCATAATTAGAGTATCGTGGTCAGGCCCTGTGTGATTTCTAGAGACGTTTCACTTTAGAATTCTTTTTCCCGTACAAGAGTTTCCCTGAGCCACTAAAATATCGCTTTGGGCATTTTTGTATTTCAAATTTGCAAGTTGTCAGTTTGAAAAACCCTTGACACACGGATGTGAAAGCATCTCACACACAACCACAGAAGGTATACCCTCAGCTTTTCATTACTAAGAAGCTGGGGAATTTCCTTTTTCAGCTCTTTCTCCTTCTTGACGTTTTAACCCTAGAAATGTCAGGTTTAATTATTTCAGGTGCCACCCAGCAGATCTAAGGGTTAAAAACAACCCATTGCCCCAAAAGGTGTGACATTTATGCCACTTCAGGGGTTACACTTACAAAAAGAATTTGCAGCTTTCCCATGACACCCTTCTCCAATCTTTTATTTTCTTGCCTCTGATAGCAACAGTGGAAGAGCTTGTGTGGGCATAGGTGTTTTTACTTCCTCAGCACCTAGAACCAGCTTCTCGCCAGTGCTTCTACTGTTGTGATAGCATTTGGAGAGCTGAACTAATTAACGCTAGACTGTGAGACCATTCCTTGGCATTTGTAGGGTGAGTGCAGGGTAGGGAAAATATGGATAACCTCTGTTTTTTATTAGGAGACATGTACTGTGTCCTCTACCAGAATGGCTGGGTGGTAAATGTAAAGTACTTGTCACAAAGTACCATTTGCAGCTACCGAGGCCAGCTGCGAGCACGGCAACGAAGTGAAGGTGGATGGGAAAAGAGAAGGACTATATCATGTCCTTTTTTTCCCTCCCATTTTTCTTCTTCATTAATGAACATTTCAATAAGGAAATAACAAAAGATGTAGAAATTACAGTGTTTTTCTTTCATCTTTATAAACTGAAAGGGCATCTACTGTTTCCAGTAGGACATGGTGGATTTCTGGGCCAAGTTGTGACTCTGTGGACTTCAAGAGCATGGGCTGGCTACAGGCAGCATGCATACCGTGCAATTAATTGTTAACTGTTGAAGAGATTTTGATTATTAAATTATGTGTCCTATCATTTTTAAATTGTCTTTGTCAGTGCTTTGAAATCTCTGCTTCTTATGCAGGGGAACTTGTGACCTCATTTATCACATTCCTCTTCCTATTAGCACATGGTATCAGAGGTACAAAAACAGGGAACCTAAAAGGCAGAATCGAGCATGAGCCATAGATTGGAGGACTAAGATATTTAGAGTAATCTGATCTATTTTAAAGAATGTTGTTAAATGAAGAATTACAAAAATAATAAAAGGGCCAGGATAAGGAACAGTCATGGAAGCGCTTTAATTGCAGTATCTCTGAACCTTTCAGGATGAGTGTCCCTCCTGTCCCTGTCCTTTCATGCCCCTTCCATTGCTTCAAATGTATCCTACACAGTTTTAAACCTAGTCAGTTTTACTTGTTTGTCATTCTTTCTCTTAAAGGATCCAAAAAGAAAAGAAAAACACCAATTAAGTTTATCCAGGCCAAAACATTATTGCTCAGATGGTAATAATCCCAGTAAATTAATGCCAATACTGTAGGGCCTACAGAGAATTTGAATAGCAAAAACTCCTGTAGTTTTTGAAAAGAAAAGGCTTTAACTGCAGAAAGCTTCCATCCTTCTGACTGCATTTATCTTGCTGATTAGTGATAATGGAAAACCTAGCAACAGTTTACCACAAAATATTGGAAGCCATCCAGGCAGTCAGTAGCAGAAGCAAAAACCCCTCAAAATAACGTAGGTAAGTCTGTGTATGAGCCAAGGGGCAGTATGGGGACACTGAAAAAAGTTAATAGTTAAAGACACTAAAATAAGTCTTTTAATGACAGGGATAAAGCAGCATGACATCTTTAAACTGGGCTGCTAGATGAGTTTGTTTATTCTTTCTTGCCAGTGATTTGCACAATGTTAGGAGTTCTTTGAATGCAGAAGCAGTAACTTAAATATTTTTTTAAATCTGTCAAAGACAGTGAGTCTTTATGAGTGAGTGTACTTTGATTTCTCTCTTTTTATTCCAAATATATGTCTGTATTGTGTGTATATAGAGAAGTGAGGGAGCAGATGAATGGGTTACAAGTTAGGGAACAGCAAGTTTTCTTCCATCTACTCTTCAGCATCTGTCTTTTCTATTGGAAACTATTGTAGTGAAAAGGCCAACCATCTAAGGGTGAAATCCTCCCCTCCGCAGCAAGCCTACACAAGGTCTGCACACTCTTAAAGCGCAAGTCCTTCTTTGTTGTCATGTTTTCAGTGGATTCTGATTTTTGGTGCCGTTTCCTTTGGTGCTTCTGTAAGTCTTGTTTCTTGGGATTTTTGATTGTGTATAGCATAGGTATTGCTATACTGAGTCAGACTTGCGGTCCAGTTTAGTCTGGTATCTTGTCTACCAAACAGCCAGTAGGAAGTGCTTTGCAGGGAGTGCAGGAAACTTCAGATTAGATAGATTTGAGTTAATCTATCCTATGTTAAATTTTCCCCTAAGCCTTTATATTCAAATCCTGGAACACAAGGTTAATGTTGCTTACAAAAATTGGCTGCCCTTCTTACCCCAAAAGGCATTCACTCCTTCATATTCACTATGTGTGAATGTATAGCTCCAAATAAAGAAGTTGTGGGAGGGTTGAATTGTGTGGGTAGCACTTCTGAATATCCCCATTCTGACAGTTTATCAGAAGGAAAGTGAGTGTTGGAAATAGCAAAGGCTTATTATTTAAGGCACTTTAAAAAAATTTGCCCAGCTCCTGTAAAAATATGCCTGTGTCCACTGAACAGAACATGTTATCTAGGCTCCTGTAAAAAAATGTATTTCAGATTACATCAAGTTTGTTGTAGGCAACACTTATGCTCTCCAATATTCTGCCTTTTGGTGTAACTGTGGCAGGAAATGTAAAGATGTGGCTGGAGTGTACCAGGGGGCTAGCTCTGGAAGGCTTAGCAAGCTCCTGGTGGCTGCCTAGAGCCCCAAAGATTAAATAAATAACAAGATGAAAAGTTAATTTTGATCACCCCCCTACTACAGAAAGCTTCAATTCACTAGTTCTCATTCAGTACATAACCAGTGCAGGTTGTTTTCTTATTTATTGCCCCACGTCTTAAAGTAGTAACACAAGCAGTCATATCGTAATTCTTGCTTAGTTGAGTCTCCAGCATTGCTTCTCAGTTTCTAGCAGTGTGTATAGTATTTAGCAGCACGTTTTCTCTTGGGATTAAGTCAACATGGTCATATTATGCCCACTATCCATTATCTACATTTGATCCCTAAAAGTAGAAGATCAATTTTAACTTGGCCCTGCTGCTTTTAAATCCCTTAATAGTGTAGACTCTGGCTGCATCTGAGACCTCCTGTTCGACCCTCATCCTTTTGGGTATTCAGGCTGTGACACCATTTGCCTTGTAGGGAATCCATCATCACTCACATGTTACTTTGGCAGGTGAACTGTGGTTTTACTCTTTATTGCCAAAGGTGAGGAACTTGCTCCCTCTTGACTCTGTCTGTAATCATAACACACACAGCTGTTTTCTTCTTCCAGATGAACTTAAGTTGGTTTATCTGGAACATTTTCTACTCTTACAGTCAGAAATGTCTGACTCATTTTATGAAGATGGCTAGCAGATTTTAATTAGGATCCATGTCAAGGCCTCTCAGTATTGTTTTCAGTATTCAGCATGTAGTGGAATCCCCCAGGATGCAAAATGAAGAGGGTAAAGTTTTGTTAGTAAAGCAGGACTTCAGATGCCTAAAATGTTTACTATGTACCTGCATGCTGTAATGGGCCTGATTTATGTAGATGTTGAACATCTGCTTTTCTGGCTGAAATTCATGAGTCCTGACCATGTATAGCATCTCTAGAACATCACCCAGTTGCTTAAGGGAACAGATTTAAATCTTACTATATAGCAGCACTAATCAGGTGGAACTTCATTTTTTCTGGTGTTGCCCACACTGCAAGTAGTGGGAATGGATTATTTACCTAACATCAGGCAGCGGAAATAAAAACATGGGTGTGTATTTACCCTTAAGGCCTTTAAGTTATTTTTACTGTCGTTGTTGGACTTCTGCACATCTAATAATTTTGTTGTTACAGAACTTCAGCCTGCCCTTCAGTCTTACATACCCTGGTTTGTACTTCCTTTCTTTGGGTATCCAATTATACGTGCAAAATTAGGATCCTTATCTAGTAAAGCTAATTGTTGTACTGAACATCGATCAGTGAAAATAATGATGTGGGCACTGTTAGGGGCTACATCTCTCTTTTTCTACAACCTCACAAGGTTATTTTGGAAATAAATGTTTATGAAGCACTCGGATGCTATAGTGATGAGCATCATAGAAAAACCCACAAGGAAGCTTGTAATTCTGTCTTCAGAGCATGGTTTGCATAGAATGCAGTAAATAAGGCCTAGGGCCACACATTGAACGCTGAGGAGAAAACAAAATATCAAATAGCTGTTCATTAAGGCAGTATTATCTATCACATGCAATAAATGAGGCAGGAATTCCAGTGGAATGTTGGGGTTTTTTTGCTTTGCAGTGCTCACCTTTGCAATATTAGCATTTTTCTAGATGTAATTTCTTATGATCTGCTAATAAAAACAAAAAAGTCAGAAAGATGGTATCTTCCTGAAATCAGCATGGTTCATTGGAAGACATATAGTTTTAGGTTAATTACATATATTTTTGCCATTTGAACTAACAGAGTAACTAAAAGAAATCCACTATGTGCTCCAGCATGAGGAGAAGAGAGGATTGGATATTACAAAAAAAGTTCTTCACTGACAGGGTGATCAAGCACGGGAACAAGCTCCGCAAAGTAGTGGTCATGACCCAAAGCTTTTGGTATTCAAGAAGCGTTTTGACAACGCTGTTACATGTATGGTTTAACTTTTAGGTTGCCGTGTGTGGAGTCAGGAGTTGGAGTCGATGATCCTCATGGGTCCCTTCCAGCTCAGGATATTCTATGATCCTACAATTTGCCAATGACCTTCCCAGCTTTGCTGATAGGAGGAGAGTGGTGGGAATCAGAATTTGTGGGAGCCATTCCAATTTTTGGAGGGAAATTTGCTATAGTGGGAAAATATCTCTCAGTTCTGTTTCACAGTGTGTAAATAGTCTAGTCTGTCCCCTCTAGTGTTTTTTCCCATTTCCAATACTTGTCTTCCCAGTGCTTCCCACCTGCTTGCTCAGCCTGTCAGTATTTCCCACCAGCTCCATTTCCAATCTCCTTACCAACACTAATCCTCTATATGCATCTTAGCTACTTAACAGATCTAGCTCCATTTACTTAACTCCTTCCTTGCCATGTTTGTTCATATCGAAGCAGACTCAGAGCCCTCTAAATTTGGACCAGGTGATTTGAAGTTCTCGTCTTTTCTCGCATTATGAGAATAGCCCAAATCGTCTTGGCTCCTACACTGATCAATCCTAGAGTCATCCCTATACTTATTCTTAGTCTCAGTGTCTTTGCTTCAGTTAAGTGACTCCATTCCCCCCTCAGCCCTCTGCACTTCTTTGCCTCATTCTGTTTCTCCTACACAAAGCCTAGTTCATACATCCTTCCTCCTCCAAGGTACCAGACAGGTCACTGGAAGGCATGTGATCAGGCAAATGGCTGTTGTTAGTTCTGGTTGTGACGTACCACGGACCTGATGCAAATTAGAGGTGCAAATGCAAGCTCTGGTCGGGTGCCAGCAATTTAGCAGTACTTCTGCATGTTTTAAATGGAATCATTGAGATTTTTTTGCTAGCTGTCCTCTAGTGAATTTCTACGAGGCATGTGTAAATTTGAGTTTTAGTCAAAGATTCATAACTTGGTTAAATGAGAGCAGGTTTGAACAGAACAGTCTAAAGAAAAGGCCATAGGAATTTTTTCATATGGACAATGTAAAAGTATCTCTACCACACTTTTGAGAACAGCTAAACCAGTTTGACTGAATTGTCCCAGTAATTCAGCCTGCAACTGATACCACAGACGTAACAAATCTAAAATCTTGTTTGCAGAATGGAATGTATGATACTCCATAGATGAAAAGAATGTAAAATTGGTAAGATTTAAAAAAAAAATTTTGTAAAGAAACAATTTACTAAAAATATGTACTTTTAGTCTATGTTATACTTCACAGTAATCTGTTCCAAAATTAATTTCCTGCTATGCTGGTTCGTATTTTTCTACTTTATCATCGTACTTACAAAGATACTATGTCAGTTAGCAACACCAACAGAGCAAGATGAGGAAGAAGAAAATCTTCCCTGCAGTTCATGTTCTGCACATTAGGTGAGGCTTTTTTCCTGGCAAGTGATGCAGCCTGATTGCTGGAATAAAACAGTCCCATAAGTTTCCCACTAGTGTTACCAGAGACTCAATAGCATATACATTTTGGGTACAATGACCAGATGTCCTTCCAAAATCACATTAAAATTATTTCATTATATTAGGAGATTGATGTCTACTGTTCCCATTTCATTCTTATTATAAGCCAGGTGAGCAGGTTGAATCCATTTTAGGGAAGCATGTGGCCCTCGTCATATATGTTACCCAGGAAAGTGTTGGCTAACAAATTGTGCACCAGTGTCAGAAGGGGATGGGGCTCCTCAATACTAATTCCTTTTCAAATTGCACCAGTTTTGCTCTGGTTAACTAATATCATTATATTGTTGTCACTCCTGACATCCACAGGAATAACTGAGTAAAACCAGGAATCCTGCATCTATTTATTTCTGTGGACTGTTTATATACCTAGCTAACAGTCTGAAATAATGTTTATTACTAAACCAGATTTTAGTAGTGGTAAATTTCCACAGATAGTATGCACTAAGTTTCTGATGAAGGTGGAGCGTAAAGCTCACTTTAATAAAAAATGATAAATATTACATACTGGATGAGTGGTAGAAAAAAGGAAGTATATAAATGCAGTCACTGGGACATTTATTTTGTACTGCTGGACACGTCTACAGAGGTTTAGATTCCACACAGAGGCAGATGTGGGTATAGACAAATTTAGACACATGGGTTTTGGCCTTTATAACTACAGTGAGATTTCTAGGGGAAGAAAAAAAAAAAAAAAAGGTATAAATTTTAAAAGTTCTAAATTAGACATGAGGTGTTTGGCTGATTGGTCAATTATAGAGTTGAATAACAGTGTACACTCAAGATGCACTGACATTTTTGCATCGTATGGCTTTTCAGGCATTGCATCCTTAAGAATGAGCAAGGGTCATGTAGAAAGCTAGTATGGTAGCTGAATGTCTTCAGCTAACATTGGCACTTGTCAATAAATTTCCACATTGGTGATATATATGTGTCATGTGCCAAATGTCTTCGACTGATATTAACATAAATGGGAGAGCACTTGTTGTACCCGACAACAACATGTTTCTCCCGTCTTCATTACTGCTAAATGCTTCTTCTAGAAGTATTTCTTAAGATCTTTGTAAGGGGAAAGGGTTTGTTCTGTGAGAGCAGATTTTCATGCTGAATGACTGCGTATTTTCTGCTGACAGCTGTCCAGTGCTGACCACTGTAAGAGCAGAGTATTTCAAGAATTTTTTCTCTTGACTTGCATACAAAAGTCTTTTTCAAGGCTGTGCCTTGGACTGCCAACTCTGGACACATTCACACAGCTAAAAGGTTTGGGCAATATTTTTTTAAATACTGCAGAAAGTCTGAAGCAATTTCTAAGGGGAAGAGCAAAATGTTCTCTAGGTATGTCCAGGAGTATTCTCTTACAGGAAGATACTGTGGGAAAATTTATCATTTTGTGCCATCTAGCATTTTCCACAGACAGTATCAGTCTTTGTAAGCAAAGGATAAAAGTTATCCCTTGCAGGAATAGGTTAGTAGTGTAAAAAGTTGGAAAAAAATCCTTCAGAGGAAAAGAAATCCTCCTCCTTCATCCTCTTTCAGTTCAGACATTGATGAACTGGTATTTGTCCATACTTGTGCCTTTGCCATGTAAGCCGCACTGGAGAGGATATTATTTGTTATTTTTCTGGCAGTATTTGGAGCACCAAATAATTTCTGGATGGCATATCTGTATGTTCACACAGTAGTCTGCAATAGGCTGACATTCATTCTATGAAATTATTTATTAGAAGTGCAACTTAGTGTTTTTCTCCTGCTTTTTCTTCAACCTTCTCATCTTAAACTCACTCTATTTTCTCTCGCACATTTTCAGTCTTTCTGTTCTATTTTCAGTGCTTGTTGATCTGTCTTTCCGTCCCCCTTTTTTCCCCATTCCTTACTTTGTAGTCATTATATTTGCCCATTTTTCATCATGTTTTCAGTATCTTCAAGAGAGCTTTAACTTGTTCATCCTAATATGTTCTTCACTTTCTATTTACTTTTTTGTTTTGTTTCGGTTTGGTTTTTTTGTTAGACTTTCAAATCCCCCTCCTTTCCATCCCTCAAATCCATCAAATTCATCTTCTTCCAGCACATTCTGGAGCCCACTCCAAGGCTTTACTCCTTTGGATTCATGAGAAGTGCTCTGTATCCTGAAGGTAGCAAGGAGGACCCAGAGATATGAGCTCGATCTGGCACTGCAGTACCTCAAAACAGGTGAATATTTTGAGTTAGTGGAGGAGATGCTGAACCAACAGCTAGTTCAGGAAAACAACCTAATCTGAGTTTTACTTGTTAAAATACCATTCATTTCCAATAAGCATTAAAAGGATAAAATAAAAAGGAAAAAAGGAGAAGATGGCCAAACATATAGAGCATATATGTGTTCTATAATATAGTGAGTGTCTAATCTCACACTTGAAATGGATATTGTATTTTAATTCTAAGACCTACAGTCTGATTGTGTAGCTAATCTCATACCTTAAATGGAGACATTTGTGGAGCAATTTTAATTCTGTTAAGTCAAATTTTAGTACATGTTTCTAGTACCTGTTTAAGTACAGTTTCTCTTCTTTGAGGAATAAAAATAACCTCAAAAAACTCATAAAGGAACTTTAAAAAGTATATAAAAGTACTACCCAGGTAATCACATTTTCTTATTATTTTCTGGCCATTGCAATACAGCACTGATTTTAGGACCAGAATTTACAAACACCTCTAGATCATACTTGGAAGAATAACATTGTGTCTCTACTCAGCCTGCTGGAGTTTGAAAACCTGTTTGTCCCATCTCTGTGACTGTGCAGAACTTCCATGGTGACTGGAAAGGGGAACTTTGGCCACCATATTATGCAAGACTTAATCTTCCTTCTTTTTTAATATAAGTTTCTAATGGTTTGTAAATAAAATCTGTTGAATGTGAACTGAGGTAATGTGCCTTTCCTGACTCTGCAGACTGCAGTGACCAGTGCCTCCTAATATTGTGGTTTCAGGTAGCAGTTTTAGAACTTCTAAGAGGCAATTTGTGCAAAATAAAAGGACTTCAAAGAACGTAAGCCGTTCAGAATAGTAATTCCAATTAGTTATATTCATTTTCAACAGCCCTACAGCTCAGACAAAATGGAAGTTTAAATATCAGTCTTACTGATCAGATTTAAATAGTTTTAAAAACAATACTTTTGCACTGAAATTTTTGAAGATCTATTGAGTAGTCACTCATCCAAATTCTATGGCAAACCAAGCTTACAGCCCTTTTTGTTCCCTTTGGAGCTCAGAATAGGTGCTGGATTGGCAGCCTAAAAAAGATGGTCTGCTACTGAACCATATGAAAGAGTGGTCTTAGTGTCATGTGTTCCAGTCTTCACCTAAAGAAAAGGATAGGCTTCATGTAAGTCCTTCCCTAGTGTTTTGATGGAGATAACCAATAAGGTTGCAGTTGTAATTGGGATAAGTGTTTGCTGGAATCACATTACCAAGGCCAAACAGCAGCTACAGGCAGGTGACAAACATTCAGCCTCCTAGGGGTGAGAAATGAATGCCTGTGTGTAGTTCCTAAAGTATTTTTAAAGGGCATATTGCTTTTAGGAGGAAAGTAACTGCAGTGGGACCAATTGTTAATGTCGGTCTTACTTACAGGGCCTTGAAAAGGCAGGCCCTGAAAAGCAGTGTTTATTTACATACTGTAGCTAGACATACACTCGAAGTCGTAATGAGGCAACTTAGTGGAATTTGTTTTAAATTTTTGTTCAAATTCAAACTGTTGTATGTTTTTCAGAAATTGATATTTCTCTTTAAACTCAAATACACTTGCTTGCTCTCACACTCTCACGCACACACATATTTCATATTTTTTCTCAGGATGCCGTGTGAGCCATTCATTATTGACTTGTTCCTTTCCTTTGAAAGAATATCAGCCCACACAGTTAAAAAACAATTGTCTGTAGGCTTCATCATCTTCATGCAGAAGTGTGTGGGTGAGGAGGATTTAACCCGGTTGTAAACTCAGGGAAATAGCTATCGAGTCCCTCACTGCTGGAGACAGATTCAGGAAAAGTATCAAAATTAAAGGGAAAATGACAGTTTCCAACTTGAGAGGGACAGAGGAATGTGGTGAATTCCCAAGATTACTGGTGTGTTTGTGCTGTTTCTCCCATCTACCATATTAAGCATGATTTGTGTCCATTTGGCAGAGACTTTGATTGATCATGTGGCTTGCTAACAACTATTGTAGCTGGACTCCGAGTTGTGCTAAGTTTTGGAAGACTAAGTACTGTTACTGAAAATGGGTACATAGCTTTCAGACCACTTTGAACACATCAAACTCCCTAAGGACAGCCCATGTATTCCTTTCAAACCCCACGTTGCAAATAACGTAAAGCAAATTGTTAGCAACTTTGTGGTAAAGGTGAATGTTTCTTCCTGGTAGTCTTTCCTCTCTGCTTCATGTTGCTCTTTCTCGGCATATGAGGGTGGCAGAATACAGGCTTACAGATAATTGAGCTTGCTGCTTGTTTCCTGAAGAGCTCCCATAAACATGTTTTTAAATCCTTGAATTTGGGTCGCTGGCCACGAAGTTGCATATATTCGTCTAATATATATCACTTCTTTCCATCTACACTTACCAATTTTTTTCTCCAGAGTGAAATTCATCCAGTGTTTTGTGTTTGCTATAAATACACATCTCAGCTGTATTTCTATCCTTTGTGTCAACATTAAAATTCCCTTGTTCTATGTTTAGCTTGAATAATTACCAAACCATTTGCAATTAGAACTCTAGGATATGACCTCACACTGATTTATTCCTTCATTTCTTTCTGTATTTAATACATTTCAGATACTGAAAATACCAAATCTTTGTCCTTTTATTTTGATGTTTATCAGTAATGGAAACATTCCAAAACAATCAGCCAAATACCTATGCTTTGTTCATTTATTGCCTTCTCTGAAGATAAATTGACTGTACTCAACTCTCTTCAGCATTTTTCTTCACCTAGATATTATTGCCTTGTGCAGCCACCCCAAGGTGACTGTTATCACTTAATTAAATCCTTGCACGCTGGGAAGAAAAAACAACATTGTTCGTTCATAACCCCAAGGAGGTGGTGGGTTTTTTTCTTTAAGCCACTAAGCTTTTTCCCTGCTTTATTAACTTATTCCTGGCTACAACAAGACATACTTTGTTGATGAGCAAAAGGTTGTATTAGCTTTTTATTTTCTGGGTAAACTTATCTTTTCTCTGGGAGAAAAATGTGGGCATTACAACAAAGAAAAAAAATGGGATCTCTCCAAACCCTGCAATTCTAGTAAAGGTCTGTGTAAACATCAAGCTAGTAAAGAGAAACAGGGGAGTAGCAGGAAGGAAATGAGAAAATAAAATGCAAACATAAAATTGGAACAAGGCAAAAAAGTAAGATGACGTGTATATACACAGAGAAACTACTGCAGTGTTAAGGGAAAATTGGCATAAGGAATAGCATTTTTGAAGAGAAAAATATATCAGGGCTCTTTATATTACTGTCTAGGGCAGCATCTTTTTATTAGCCTCTTGGTTAATGTCCTCTCTCTGTCTATTGATTTTAGACTACATAACACTGTGCTCTTGCTTTTACCTTTGCATTTTTTTTCCATAGTGCACAATCCTACTTTAAAACTGTAAGAGGAAATAATGCAGATGAGCCATTCATTGAATATGTGAGACCTGTGATTTGCTTTTATGTTGTTTTAAGCACAGTACTTTATATGAGAAAGTTCACCTGAAGCAGTGAGTTGCCAGAATATGTACAATGGTTTAGCTGCCTTTTTGCTCGTTTCTAGTCCATTAAACGTAGGACCAGAAAATACGTTTACCTACTCTAAAATTTGGGCTCAAGCAACCATATGTATTTGTTCATGATGCTAAATCATTTTGCCACCTGCTGTGTTCAACAAGCATTTACAAATAGTAAATGCTATTTAAAGCTGTAATATTTGCAAGAGCAGTTTATAGTGTGATATCATTTGTACGAGAAGCATAACATTTTAGTGTGTAATAGGAAAGAGCTTTTAAGAAGTTAGATAATTATGATTTTTTAAATATTACTACTTGCAATGTGTAGACTATAATTATTGTAGGTCAGAGACAGTAGTATAAGTTTGTACGTGAACCACAAAATATTGATAGATTTGTACGGATTTGATCCAAATCCAGCATGCCTGTTGTAGCACGTATCAGTAGTTAGTCTCTGGAAATTCCCTGTTCATGATAAAGTTTCAGAGTAAATTCTGGGATTTCTTTTTGTTCTGTGCATTTAAATTCTTGTCTGTAGCTTTCTGAATCAAATCATTACTTTTACAATGTTTATACAGCTTAAATTTCTCTCTTTCTTAGCAATAAAAAAATCTTTCAGTTTACCTTCACAGATTCTGGGAATGGTTTCCAATCTGTGTGCAATGGATCTGCCATCCACAGTAATTTTAACCTGTACTCTGTGTTTTTATCTAATCTATTTTAGCTTTGAGTCCTGTAGTCTATGTATAGATCTATCTGCACATCTTAATGAACATATCGCAAAGGTATCTGAAGCCTCTTTTATTTGGAATAAAGGCAATAGGAAATGTATCAGTTATCAAGATTTTAGGTTTGGTTTGGTTTCAGATTACTATTAGAGAGGGGTTTAGGAAACACTGATTCTGCACTGAATTAAGTTTTGATTTCAAAAGTGTGAGATTCCTCAGAAGGAGATAGTTTTGTCATCAGTAAGAGCTTTAGGAGTCAGCTGTAGGCAGAATTTGATATTTAAATTTGGGACAGTAAATTCAAATAGCTGTAGTGTGTACATACATTCTATTTACTTTCCAAAACTGTTTTTTCAGATTTTTTTTTTCCTTTTCTGGTGCATTCCTAATTGAAAATTCTAGCTCTACATTTGTTGTATTGTATGATTTTTCATAAATAATTTTCATACCAGTTTGTGATATCAGTGGGTGGCATAGTAACTTCATTGCAGGATTGGGAAATGGCACAGGAAGCTTGGGAGGGAGAATTTTATTCTAACAATGTTTAGCTAGAAATATGTGGCAAGATATATTACAGTTTCAAACAAGGATGCTTTAAAGTTTCATACACCATGAATGTACATCTTTTAGGGTCAAAACCCATTCTGAATTTGTAAGCACTGTGGTGTGTTTATTTTATTCCCTGATAAAAACGTAATTTAGAAATAAAAACAGTTAGTCTTAAGTACCATAGGAAATCACCTCTAGCAAGTTGAATTGTAGCCCTGCAAAGGATATTACTAGGCTGAAAATACTGTTTATAGATTTTAAACCATAGTCAGAACTCAAACAGTCTTCTCAGATGTAGAAAACATTTGGTTATATTTCTGTTGCAGTTATCTTGTGTGTGTGTGCTCCTGCTCTTTCCCATCTGGTTTCAAACCAGAATCAGGGAAGGACTGATAAAACACCATTTCTTTTTCACTATAGTGACTGAAAACAGATTGAAGAAATTCAGATAAATGTCGGAACTCGTTAAAGCATGACCACTTAAATTTATTTATTTTAAGTTGGAAGAGTTGCTGCCAATTAAAATGGCAAATCTACATGCAGAAGTCTATCTATACTGCTTTCTGTGTTGTGTGTCAGGCAGCATGTTCATTTGGGCATGGTAACAGAACAGAATCTGAACAGGAAAGACATTCACACAGCAGCATAAAAAGCACTGTCAGCATCTAGTTGCCTGTTTGATAGGACAAGGGTTAATGGTTTTAAACTGAAAAAGGGTAGATTCAGACTAGATACGAGGAAGAAATTTTTTACAATGAGGGTGGTGAAACACTGGAGCAGGTTGCCCGGAGAGGTGGCAGATGCCCCATCCCTGGAAACATTCAAGGTCAGGTTGGACGGGGCTCTGAGCAACCTGGTCTAGTTGAAGATGTCCCTGCTCACCACAGGGGGGTTGGACTAGGTGACCTTTAAAGGTCCCTTCCAACCCTAACCATTCTATGATTCTGTAATTCTATTTGATTCTGGCTCAAGGTAGTTTTCCAGTGATTTAAGGAAAGGGAAAAAGATGGGGGAAAAAAGAAGCTACTGGGACAAATAAAATTATGTTTGAGGAAATTCTGGTTTGTATTTTATTTTTTTACAAAAAGGTTGAAGTTAAACTTGCACTAGAAGTTCTTTCATTGATGCGCCACGAGTAAGACTTGAAAGTACCCTGCATCAGGGAGAAGAGACATTGTCAAAATGCAACATTACAGGACCTCCAGCTAGCAGGAGCAGGAATTCAGAACTACACAATAAAGATGCCCAGATAACTGACGACAACTGCCTGCAATTTAGACAACCGAGCAAACATGTAAGGTATTGCTTAGGGTCTAGAAGAAGACATTGCTCAAGGCAGGAGACAATTGCAGATATATGTGACTTTTTAATGGAGCAGAAAGAAGAAAAATTTCACAATGGAAGCAGGAAAAGCAAGGATGCTACACTCACACTGTGTGTTTAAAGCATCATAGTAGAAAGAAATTAGAAGCATTTCCTTGGTTTTCTCTGGGTGGTTCTGAATTACAAGAAAATGGTGCTAACATTTGGCAAGAGGAGGAGTTTTCTTTCATCAGTTCCATTGATGAAGGCAGCTTTACCACAGTCATCTTAGGGAGAGACTTTAACCTTCAGGTCTGTTACAAATTGGAGTGAAACGGATAGTAACAGTGCAGAGCAATCATGTCAGTTCCTACTTGGGACACGGGATACAACATATAGATTGTTGACATGTGCAATAAATAGCATTAGGGTTGGTGGTGTCAAGACTTATTTGGGGCTCTTTAGATAATGTGGTGTGTGGATTATTGGCACAACCGACAGCTACTGTACTCTGCAGTGTCAAGGAAATCTTGAGCACCCTTTGATGAGCAGGTTATTGATACTTTATGCTGCAGCTGCTCCAGGGGACTCCTTAAGGGCATATCATGATAGTGTGACTACGCAGTAAAACCCTGTGGTAAGAATACAGAGGAACATTTTCACATGGTTAGTGTGAAACTGTCTTTAAAAGAAGAAAAAGATACTCTTCATTGAAACCTTGTGTTTCCAGCTTCTGCTGGTGCTGTATGGACAAATCATAACCCACTCACCCCTCCCCACCCTAGAAAATAGGATTTTTATTATGGAAATACAAACAGACCCTTAATTATCACAGCAGTCAGAGGTGCCACTATAATATATTAGCTTGTATTTAAAAAAGAATATAAACCTTTTTCACTGAAAGAGCTGCTCTGTGCTGTTGATATGCTTGAATTTATGCAATGAGCTAGTAAACAGCAAAATCCATACTTATCTTTACCTACACAGGCATTAGAGGTGAGCTCAGAAAAAAAAAAAAAAAAAAAAAAAAAAAAAAAAAGGAAGGAAGCAAGGGAGGGAGGGAGAAGCACAGTATTTCCTCACAGGCTAGGGTGAGATTAGAGTCCTGTTGATGGCAGAGCTACACACTGTCTTCTCAGCTGGTCTCCCATTCCAGCTGTGAAACAGAAGTGGAAGGTCAACATAGCAGTGGTGTTTCGTAGTGGCAAACTGAGCTGATTTCCTGAAATCATTCAGGACCAGACCTCCGATTCCATCAGGATAATTGATTTTCACATAAATGTGCATTTCCCACTTTTGTGTGAAATGTACTTCTGGAGTGAAGCACTGTAACCTCAAAACCCTTGAAAGAAGTACTGCAACTCAGCATAGGGATACCAACTTTACTGTGTAGAATGCAGATGTAGTGGATAATTACTTCAGGGGAAGATTTTGAAATATTTCTATTCTTAATGAAGTCTCTAACTTGTTTCAGGAAGTTAATTGTGGGGTTTTTTTCTGTTAGTGCCACATATTCGTAGTACTCCTGCGTTCCCTGCTCTTAACTGCCCAGATGAGTGAATGGAAACCAAATCTTCTATTGGTACTTGAATAGCAGAGCATAGTTTTCTGTGGATTTCCATCTTGTCTTCTGTTGACTTTTGCGTCTGAGACAGTGCAACCTGGCTGAAGCTATTTCAGTGCTCAGGGCATTTGAAAGGTCTCTGCTTTGTGATGTCTAAAACTATGGGAACTCATAGTCCAGCTTTTGCTGCTGCAAAGACTCTCAGAGGGTCTCGTCTCCATTATCAGTCTGTTTTCACTAAACCTGTAGGAATTTCTCTGAGACCTCTGCCCGCTGTCAAATCTAGCAAAAGCTAGCCATGGATTGGGATGTTGTTAGTAGGACAGACAAAGACACACAGAGTAGAGGAAACTACTGCACTGGAAGAACCACTTCACAATCCAGACCTCGAAGGGTTACAGTTTTGTGGGCTTTTTTGTTGTTGTTTCATGCCTCTATAAACCTAACTTTTAGTAACTAGCAGGTTCTGATTCATGCCAGTCCAGATTGTTCTTGGTTCAAGGGTCACAGGACTAAGGAGTCAAGTGGCAGTAACAGTTCTTGAGGCTTCTATGTACCTGTCTTTACTGGAAAAGCGAATGGCTGCTTTAATTTAGTCCAGCTGTAATATGGATCCTAGAAGACTTCAGAGTGGACATCTGTGGAACTGCTACACAATCCCATAGGTGGAGAAAGAATTGGTATAGCAAATGGATCTCCTGCATTAGTACAAGGATTAATGACAGCTGGAGGAACTCTCAGTTACTAGGACCAGGTTCTGTCTTCTTTGCATTTTAACATGGGATAAGAGGCTGAAGATAAGAAAACAGAGTTTTATTTTTTTTCCATGTATCTGCTAAGAGTTACAGTTAGAAACAGCACTGGATTGAATGGACTTTAGATTTGTTCCTGATGTTCCGTGTTCTTATTATCTCTATATTCCATTGTCTATAAAGTATTCTCAACGTGTTCTTCTTTCAAGAGTATAAATCAGAATGATATGCTAGGCAAAGAACTCAACTCAATTTCTCATTCAAATCTATTTTGGTGGTCTGTATTGCCATTTAACAGATTAAATATGTTAAACGTAAGCCCCTCATCCTGTTTTTCCCTGAGCACAGCCTCTCTGCTTCATATGTATGAAATTGTGTGATGCAGGTGAGAACACATGTACTTAGTTCTGGGCTAGAGGTCTAATTCCAGCAAGCCAATTGTCAGGATCAATCACCAGAGCATCTGAGTACCTACTGAATGCAGGTGTTATTTTAAGAGTGCAGTTAACTCTATACCACAAATTCCTCCCTATAATTTTTTCACCTAGTTTTTCTGGACAACAGATATTTAGATACTTTTATCTGTTTACTTTCCCATAGTGTCAGATTATGTAGATTGAAAGAAAAACTAACCAAACATGCAGACATACAATGAATATAAGATCAATTTGAATGGAGCTTACATAAACTGAAATATTCATACATAACACAAAAGGGCTTTAAACTTGCAGCTTTGGCAAGTAATATTTACAGCAATACTTATTGCTCCCACAATCAGTTGTGCTTGTATAGGTGCTTCTACCTGCACAGTGTTCCAGTCAGAGCAGTTTCCCACAGACTCTTGCCATGTGGTCTGAGGTGCAGGACTCAGCCCTCATTCTGCCAACTCTCGCTATTTATCATAGCTCCTGCTACTGGGTCACCTTACTCTTTCAGTTTTGGCACTTATGGTAGTAAATGTTACACAGGTGCATACAGTGTCAAGTCCTTTACTCAGGGCAGCACCACTCAGTGCACAAATGCATGTGTGATTGGAATATTTGTACCACCGAAGGGCAGAAACTACTCGATATTCAAACCCTGTGTATCCAAAGCAAAGCCAGTCCACAGTCGGGTGTACGCTTAATCCTGACCTAAAGCAATCACATTCTCAGGGTAAGAGATATATAATGTAATCTCTGTATGATAAGTCTTATCCTAAATAGATATAGTTGATTGTATTAGATGGCATGCAGTTATTGGCATCACAACCTTGCTGTCCAAGCAGCCTGGAACCAACACTAGGAATCCTATATAATTGAAGGGTAGGAGCTCATCAGGAATTGGCATCATAAAGATGAAAGGTCAGTGCTTTAATACACAACTCCCACAAAACTGAATTTTAATTAAGTGCAACAGTGTCGAATCCCTCCCTCAGGAGTCCTTTTTCTCCCTTTTTCTTTACACTAATACGTGTAGCCCTCCTCTCAGAAAAGAGAATAACAAAGACAGCGTATAAATATTCTGCCTAGTAAGACTTCAACTTCGGAGATTTTCAGCAGTGGTTAGTATAGCATGTACTAATGTAAATCAGTGTGTTGTTCTAGCAATGAATCATTTATGCAAAAGAATCAACATTGAAAAGTAGCATTTGTCAATGAGAACAGCAGTTTTTAACCTTTTTTTTGGTGGGTGGGTGTGTGTACCAGTGGATCCCAAAAATTTTCCATTGCGGGGTTAAATACTGTGGTGAATTTAAGTCTATAGACAGTAAGCTTACTTTTCTCAGTTACCTTTCACAGCCCCTCAAACAGTTCAGGGTGAAGTTGTTCAGAATGGATAGTTCAGATTGTCCAGACTGTTGAATAGTTCGGTTTTCAGTTTGAATAGTTCAGTTGACATCAGTCAGATGGAAGACCACAGACTGGAAACAACTGATACGGACACAGGGAATGCAGAGTTTACTGAACGTCTTCTTGCAGTAAAACTACTATAAAATTGTCTGATTGTCATGTAATAGATTAATGTATCACTTACCATTTTCCACTTGTACCAAAAGAAGCAAAGAAAGTAAACTCATACTTCCTATCTCTTACTAGTGGTTACTACTCACCTTGTAAAATATTTTACTCAAGAGAGGTTGCCTCCTCACTGTCATTGAAGAACAGACCAAGAGCTTTGAGTTGTAGCAGGTCATCAGACAGTTAAAATTTTAATGACATGGAAGCCTAAGTTAAAATAACCTGTGCAACCAGCTGACTTCAGCGGAGCTGACTCTGTACTGGGTAAAGCATCAGACCACTTCTAACAAATAGTTTTAATTCCCTCAATGCACATCAGTGTGTCTTCTATGTGAAAACCTGCATGAAGAATTTCAGCAGTTCAGCCCAGCAATTTAGATCAGTTAATCCAACAGAAGCATAATAATGAGCAGAGATATAGAGGATATAGCAAAACAGTGCAAGGACTTGACCGAAAAATTTCACAGCAATAATGAAAGATCATCTGGTTTATATCATGTGACTCAATTTTGTTGTTCTTATCTGTATTTTGGCATTGATACAGTTGTCTGCATGTTATATGAAGGGATGTGCAGAAAAAAAAAATAATTACCCTGTCATAAACTGGGTGCAGAATAAGTGCAAGCTGCCTGTCCTGGATTATTTTTTTTTTTCACATTAGTAAGGCTCACTATTTCTCTCTCCTAATAGCATTGCAGTATAACCCAAGGATTTCCTCCCCTCCCCCCTGCTGTGATGCCAACTTTTCAGCAAGTCTAATAGGTTTCTTGGTGCAGTTCCCTCTATGCAGTCAGGATGGTTTGGGATTTTGCAGCAATAGAGAATGGCCTTCTAGAAAAAAAAAAAAAAAGAAAAAAAATTGCTATCTACAAGGCAGAGATCCCTAAAAGTCATTTATTGCTTTTGTATACAAAAAACTGTCAAACTCTTAATCTCTGACTTTTTCCTTGAGGTCCCATTGCTTAGAGATTTGTAATCTTTCTGTGATTCTGAGGCTCATCTCTCATACTTGTCAATCTATTATCAGTGAATAAACCTGGGAGTATTCCTTAAGAACCCAACTGCCACCTTTTAAAATTATTCTTGACTCTAAGCTCTTCTCCTCTACACTCTCCACTTTTGCAATGGTTCTGATCTGGAACAAAATCTGCTTTTTCTAATCAAGTAGTAAATCTGCCCCTGCAAGTTTTTGCTGCTTTGGTTACATAAACATACTTATTCTGTAAAACTGGCAAAAGATGCATCAAGGGAATCAGTCAAGTTTACTCTTCCTCCTTCCTTTCTTGGCTTTGAGCTATAAAGCAGACCTCCTTATTATTGGCACATTTCTTTTTTGGCACTTCCTTGTTGTCATAATTTGCATCCTGACCACACAAGCAAAGAGCACAAAGATGACAAATTAGGAAGCTGGCATCAAAGTCCGTTCTAACCACATACTTGGAGCTTGCCCTCTTACCTCATCTTTCTTACTGTAGTTGTTTTGGTGCAAAATACATGTTGCTTTGTTCCCAAATATGCATCATTGATTTACAAGGAGTCTATGGTCCTGTGGCCATATAACTGTTATGGTGGACTGTGACTCAAAAAATGGCCATGGTTTAAGAATTGAAAACAGGGTATACTATGTGTTTGATGGTGGGATTTTTACTCAATAATAAAAAGCTTGTAGCCCAAGGAACGCTGCAGTAAGTCCTAAGCCTTTTTATTTTATTTGGACTTTTGTTTTGTTTTGTTTTCAGCAAGGGATTAGAAATACTGTAGAGGAGGAATAAAGCTTTTAGAGATTTTTGTAAGTCAGTAGATGATCAAACTTTAGTTGCTCATTTTTATTCATGTGTATCAAATACATACCACGTAAAATCCTGTTTCCAGGAATAATACTCTGGTTGTCTCGTAGTACTTAATTGTGAAAGCCCAAGGTCAGATTTTCCACCTAAGTAGTTATGCTTTTGTATATTTGTTGGTGTTGCTGGAGGATATTACTCTGATATCTTAATAGTGAGAGCACAGTAGATGGGCATTGAGGCTTTGAATCAGATTTCTATTAGCTACCGTTTATGCCTTTTATTTCATTTTAACCCCCCATCCAAGAATGGTTGCCATGTTGAAATGAAACTTACTTTTTTGTTGTCATCTTTAGTAAATCATGTTTTTTAAGCCATGCTGTAACACAATAAATAAATTATGCAATAATATGTTTATTATGAGAGAGGGACTATTTGCTTTTGTAAATGTCAATTGCATCCAATACTGCCTCCCTTTTAAAAAAAAAGTAAAATATTTTTGCTGTTATTGAAAGTTGTGTCTAACTGGTGACAGGCTTTGTCCTCAAATTAATGCTCAGCTCCAGTTATAGTATCTTTGTGTCATAACAGTGAAAATTTCTAATTAAGATGATCTGTTTGCCAGGAAAAAGTTTAGTATATCAATTAATCTGTTTTATCAGGGGGAGTATTCCCTTTGTGAGCCCCTATCTCCTGATCAGAGGCTGAATGATGAGAAAAGCATCACAGATGCATGCTGCATTGGACAAAGAACACATGCATGCATTTAAATCATCTATATCTTACTTTTTACTGATGTAATTGTGAAATATGTTCTTTTTGCATTCATAATTAGGGGGTGGAACAGATGGTGAAGGCTTAGTTTAAAATAATCTGTCATTAAAATAACCTAGCCTACTGGTAATTCTTCACTCTAACTGGAGTTTAGGTCAGGGTAACAGGGGTTTTTGCAGCTTTGGAATACACTAGAAAGAATTAGGGACTTCATGGATAGTATGAAATATGAGGATATTCTCCAGAAGGACACTGTAGTAAGACTCCAGTGAATTAAATTTGCCTGTAGTGGGAATATGCAAAAATGGCTGGGACAAAATTCCTCTGACAAATATAAATCCATTTAGTATGATGCATTATACATTAGTGCATATTCGGTCAAAGTGGTACAGTGGATTTCATATCCTGAGAGGAAATAACCTCACTATTCTACAAATACTGTAAAATGCACTTAGTATTTTGGGTTAAAAACCTGTGCTTTACATTTTCAGATTAATCTGATGTCAGAGGATATAAATTATCATTATTGGCATTATTATTCAGAGGTGCTGTATCTAGTGACTTTTACATCTGAGTCTCACTTCCTTCACGTCTACCACATTGACTTGCTGGTATGTGACAAAGGAAATCTTGTATCAGTCCTGACTGGCTAGTTTAGAACAGTTTTCAGGAATAAGAAAACTGGCTCAGTAAATCAGATACTTGCATGTCTTTAAAGCATTTATTTTAGTGTTTCCTCTAAGATTTCATTCTCTAACAGCTTTGAAGAAAGCATATAGATTTCAGCATGGTATTATGATAAATCTTCTCAAGGAGGGGCAAGCATTAACTTTTGTGTCTGTTCTTTTTCATCTTAATCCAACCTTGGTTAATAATCAGAAAATTCTACATAGTGGGTAAGAAGATGTAATTAACCCTTTGACCCCAGAATCTTAATTGGCGCCTGTTGAAAACAGTGGGGCAGTTAAAAAAAAAATAAATTAAAAAGTAGCCTGTGGTGATTGAAACAGCATAATACATAATGGTTTTCTGAAATCAAAAGTACTAGGGAACTTCAACTTTAATCATATTTTGCATAAAACCAGTTAAGTGTAGGTTTAAACAAGAAGTTGCCAGTCTTCCTTAAATTGGATTGTGCTCAAAATTGGCATTTGGGGTCACCGTGACCCTTCTTCAGCAGCCGCACTAGATGGGATAGGATGGAGTTTATGACAGTGAACTTCATTTATAAAAATAAAAAAGAAATTAACTCAAGAATATTTTGCTAACAGAAGACACTCTACCTCTATATTCATGGCCTCTGCTTCAATGAAAATAGGATGTGTTATGAAAAAGCAGTTACCTTTGCAGGACCTATTTCTATATTATAGTCGATGGTAACTGTGGAACTCTGAAACACAAATCCTATCTGCCTTTGAACTACAGTGAAACTGTTCAGAAATTCTGGCTGGAAATTACACTGCGCGCTCATTTTAAAAGAGAGATTTGAAAGCTGACTAAATCCAGTACCCTTCTCACATTTATTGTGTCCTTAGTTATGTATAGGTAACATGAATAACACTTCCAGAGATTTCTCATTAAAACAAAATTGTTTGTAAATAGGTAGTGTACAATGGTATCACATACTCTTCTTCAGTATATACCATAACCTCTGTTATGTTGTCTGCTACCCTCTCTGCTGCTCTCTTGGCATGCACAGAGGACATACGCTTTATGAAAAATTGAAAAATTTCAACACGCATTACTTAAATAATAAATATTCATAAATAATACCTATGAATAACGAATGAGACAGTCCTTCAGAACTACTATTTGACCTGTATAAGAAACAACAACATTGTCACAAAAGTGGTCCATCTCAGCCCTTTCATCCTGGTGGGAGGAACTGCCTTGCATTGCAAGGTGGCTATTTCTCCCACTATTTTTATTGTCATTTTTCTTAGCTATTAGGACTTGAGCTTAGTACCTGGCGCCTTTGTTCTAATGTCTTTGTATTTTGGGCATGGAAGTAATTAGTTGTTCCATTAGCTGTTAATCAGTGGCTTTTTCAAAATACAATTAAATACACTGTCTGATTTTGCTCTATTGACCAAAGTGCTGGATTCAGTCACTATTTGTACCCAAGCATAACTTCAGCGAGGTGGGAAAGGAAATGGAGAAGGACTGACCACGACTTAGTAGTCTCGGTTGGCATAATGAACTAATTTTATGGCAGGGGAAGTGACTAATCATGCAAGAAGCCAAAGTAGTTGTGGGTATGCTGCATTGGCCCTGCCAGTCCATCGGCGGTGCCTCCTTAGTACCTCCCCTGTAAAACTAGGAGGCAAAAGTAAGGAATGGTCTTCCAGAAAGCAAGCGAAGAAAAGGGTAAAGAATTAAAACTATTTAACTGCAAGGAGAGGATCAGAGTCAATGGCATTGAAAAAGTAGCAAGTCCTTAAAATGTCTAACACTTCTCACTTTAACACTCTTCCTTCCCAGCTGCTGATGACTTTCCAAACTTTAGCCATGAAGGTTGAAATTTCTTTCTACAGTTGTGTCGACCAGAGATAGTTTTATTTATTTATATTTTTCCAGCAAAACTGGTTTCAGCCAATTCCAAAACAACACTGAGGAAAACAGTACTGATTAAGCAGAAATAAAAGCTTTCTTCAAACTTTTCTTTCACTAAGAAGACTGAATTCCTGAGTAAGATGATGCATAGAAAAGAAGCAGGAAAGCCATCAGTGACTCAGAGAATTATTTTTTATTGTTCTTACAAAACTCTATCCAGATATGCCAGATAATTACACACTAATGCAGTGTACTAAACAGACCAGATCACAAATGTGCTCCAACTGTATGTAACTCTCTTGACTAAAAGAGCAAGGGGACCACACTAAAAGCCTGGATATGTTATAAACTGAGAAAAGGAAAGTTGATTTTATAAGATATACACAAATAACCTGTGAAACTTCTTTCCTGAAGGTATCATTGAGCCAAGAACATAACAGGATTTAAAAAAAAAAAAAAAAAAAAAGTCTTGAGCACAGCAGTTATAAAAAGTAATTATAAGGAATATCAGATATCATGGTCATGCCAACTAGTAACAACCTTAGCTTAGAAAGAAACTTCTAGTAGGCTTGTCATTACCTACATAACCATTATGGATATTTCAAACACTGTTCTGAAGCATCTAGGTACACGCTGTCAGACCCAGGAAAACTGACCACATCAGATAGGCCATTAGTCTGATTCAGTATGGCAATTTACTGTTGCTTGCGGAGAATGGCATTCTAGCAAGAACATATATGTATGGCCAGGCAATCAGGGTGACGGTTCCCAGTTTTATTTCTAACAGAGGATTAAACCAATTTCCTCAAAGGAACATGGGACAGAGCATCAGGAAAACTTAAACCAAGACCTTTAAAGGTTTACTCTTCTGATCTTTCTGTGATGGGGAAAGTGGATAGTAGCAAAAGAAATGATACATAGTGGGGGAGATCAAATGTGTAAAGGTTTTTATTGTCCTTGTATGGATCTAAGTTTGAATTTCACTGTTCGATATTTTCCACCTGTTATTGATGTTAAAATTCAAGGAACTGATGTTAATCATTTCAAAAGAAATTATGATGATTTATAAGAGGCCATAAATGGCTTGCATAATATAAATGTTTTTACATGAAGGAAATCTATGCAGATTTACATTTTTATTAATTCATAAATATAAATTAGAGTCTTTCTTTAATGCAGTGTCTTTAGTGAGGGTTTGTTTTCCAATATGTGGTTTATTCTTTTTAGAAAACACAGATTTTTGAACTAATTCCACCACCTACTACATCAGAGAGGGGTGAACACTTGCCAAAGACAGCTTCTGACCAGGAGCGTGTTAAAAGTTAATCAAGAAGCAGAATAAAAAAAAAATTAAAACCCCTCAGAAATCACTGTTCTGTATTTGAAAAGGAATGAAGTGATTACATGACTTTGTCATCATATATCTCCATCAAATTTGTTTGCATCTCTTATTTTTCATCCAAAACCAGGTTAATCTCTCAAATGCTACAGTTACATTCTTACTTTACACACACCTTTATCCCAAGGGGATATTTGAGATGGGACTTTGTGGGACTGTTTCTTGTTCATCCCAACATTTGGAGTGTTTCTGATTTTCTGAGTTGTTTCAGCATTTCTAATTCCTGGAATTTTGTGATTTTACTTTTGCAATAGTGAATGGTTGTTTGCCAATAATCAGCCTCATTAAAAGCATAAAAGTAAAGGCAAATATAATGTATGAAAGACAGTTTCTTCCTAGTGAATATTTGCTCTTATTCCTAGAGATATACTTCTGTCTTCATGTGCAGTGATTTACTCCGTGTGTCAGTTTAGAATATAGTCCTTTGTTTATTAACTGCACTCATGTTTCAAAAGGTATACATTAATCTGTGTAGTCATATTTTGATTTTTGATTTTTGCAGTGGAAACTTGAACCTGTCAAAGTAAAATCTGATCTAGAGTTTTACACCAAAGGGATGAAATTCATAACATTTCTATAGACCTAAGCTGTAAACATATTTGACAGTAATCTGCTGATTGGCTTTGTTTGTTGTCTCACAAAAGGAAAATGGGGTGTGTGTGTATGTGCATGCGCGCGTGTGTGTGTGCGCGCGTAATCCTCAATTAATTAACAAATTATTGAGGTCCATAGTGGTTTGAGTGATAGTGGGATTTTATTTTCTCTTCTTCAGTTTTTGGAAGTAGAAATTCTCAGCTTTGATTCTGGGGGATGGTGGGGGGGGGGGGAAGGTCTTCTTACATTGCATTTGATTGGAAGGTTACTTGTTTTCCTTATTTATTTCTTCCTGTAAAAAATTGAACAATATTTTATTTTTCTGTATTTCTTCTGTCATTAAAATGAGATAAATTTTATACAGTGTATGACAGATGTAAGCATGACAATAAGTCCTTGAACTTTGGAATATACTCATATGCTGTTTGTTAATATGTAGACAGAATATAAAGAAATTGTCTTGAGGATTCAGATTAAAAACACTCTCATAGAAATCAGAACATTTTCCTCAATTTGTTCTGTGATGCCTTTGTTTGAATCTATTTCTATCTGGAATTTAGATTTTTATTAATCTATTCACTTTTTTTTTTTCCCCCCCTTACTCTGTAGTCCCTGGATGGATTTGTATTTGCACTAAATCAAGAAGGAAAATTTTTGTACATTTCAGAAACTGTCTCCATCTATTTAGGCCTGTCCCAAGTAAGTACATGCTTTTGATTCTAGCACATAATTGTGTATGATGCGTTCTTATGTTTATCATTCTTAAAGAAATAATAATTTGGTTTCTGTATTTTGTGTGGATTATTGAATTAGTTATTTAAAGTTGCATCTGGTTCATCCTGAGACGTAATTGAAAAACGTATCTACCAGTATTGGACGTTGAGATAAGACAAACTTGTACCTGAAAACTTTTTGCCTTGAAGGATCATTATTAATTTATTGAGAACAAATGAAGTTTCTTTTCTCAGTTGTTTTGAACTTTAAACCTCTGTACCTGATAGGAAAGGGACACACTAATAGTACTTCCCTTGTGTCCTATTACTGGATGTTTATGGAGTACCCTGCATTATCCAGGGAGCTGACACGATGACAGGGAGTCATTTGGAGTCAAGAAATGCTGAAAGAGACCATTAAAATGTCTTGCAGGGAGGGTTCCAACAAGGACACATTTTGCCGCACTCACAAATGCTCACTAATATGAAAAGACAAATTTATAAAATACAATAGTTTGGGGTTTTTTTCATTTAATTGCTGACAACTGTTTTTCAAAGATTAAAAGGTAGGACAAAAGTGGGGGGAAAGTTGCTTGTTGATGCTTATTCCTAATCCTGGAGCATTCAGAAATATTTAGGAAGGATAGCTTCTTTCTGCATGTACTTAGAAATGCAACAGAAAGATTTTGCATGATGATTTTCAGAGTAGGATAATCTACTTCTATTGCAGTCACCCTGAGGAGAAAAAGAAAAACTGAGATAATATTTACTTCAGCTCCTTTAAATTGGGACCCATACTACTATGAGGAGACAACTATTAACACTGGCAACTGTCAGTTTTGCTGTACCCCAACAACAATGAAATGGGAAATTTTAACATTTAGTGCATAAAAAAGACTAATTTTAAATATTATCCGGTGAGAATCTGAATAGAGGTTCATTAAATTCTCAAAGAACATGCAAGCAATTGGCTGTAATAAGTTCAGTAATTGTTATTTTGTGCTGGCTTTAGCAAACCAAATGATAGAAATGGAAACAGAGCTGTTTCTAACTCATATCAGTATTCTTGTCTCTCATTAAAGTCCCTCGTTTTGTAATAGACTTTAATCCCTGCCTTAATCTGTTTGGGAGTTAGTATCAAGAATCTCAAATTTTGAAATTGGTGCGCCACCATGTTGCTAATACAGTAAAGAATCAGAACTTTAATGTTTATTATTGTCTTATGCTCATATTAATCTGTTTTATGCATAGTATCCAACGAAGTTTAATAAGCCAGTAAAGAAGAAGGATGGATAATTAGTTTAAGCAGGTAAATGCTAATTAGGAAACTCCTGAAAGGCATCCATTATACACTAGCTTAAAACAAATTTTACAGCCCTGGTTAGTGGTGTAATCCAAATTCTGTCAAGGCAACTGCATTTTCTGTAATTGAGATGTGTATGTTTGCTTTGCATAACAGATGGCTCTGTATGCTTAGACTGATAGCTAGGAAAATAATAATTGCATTATTCTGGCCAAAAGAATATTAGCTCTTGGGTTTTGGCCATTTCAGTCAGTCCTCCTGCCAGCACAGCATATGCACATATATGGATTGGATTTTCAAGGAAATTGATGCATCTGGAATAGTGTGGCCATCTGAAATATCATCTGTTCAAGAAAAATTTGGCTTTAACCCTATGCTAGTCTCTTGTTAAAAACATTTTCTGCCACTGTCTTTTTAACTATAGGAGCTGGTAAATATTTCCTTACTCTGAACTTACATCATGTTGTTAAGACTTCACACTTCATCTGGATCCCCATATACATTTCAGGCAAGGGTTCAGATAAATAAAGCAATTGTCTGCATGTTAGGGTGTTTGATATATCAGGACAAATGCTTCCTTGTGTTCACCACTGAAAGTATTGTTGGAAAAACTACCAAAAATTCAGAACCCGGACTGTGGATTTTAATACAATAATAGATGAAATCTACTGAGATCTACTAAAATATCTGTGTTTTTTGCTGTTCTTCTCTTCTGTCTTTATGGAGACATTTTGTATTTCTCAGACCTACTGTATTTATATTTTTGATATATTGTTCTTTTGGTATAATATTATATAGCTAGGTCTCTTAATAATGACCAAAGGAATGCTGTAGCTACTTGTTACTAAATCACTATTCAAAGGTTATTTGTTACAAAAAATATTAGCAATATCCATAAAACCATTTCTCAAACTATACATGGAAATGCTACTGTTTGCACTACAACAATCTTAAAATAGTCATAAATTCTGAATTTCTGGAATGGTGCTATGTGATACATGTGGTGTTGCATTTCTTGCACTGCAGGTAAACATTGATAGGTCCCTACCCTGATACTCCCCAACTATATATTTATATAGAACCTCTAGGTAATTTTGCACTTCAGAAAGTCTGGATGTACATTATAAGCGTTTTTATTTGAATCATCTTCAAGTGCTGACTTGGAGTCTTACTTTCTAGTCAAATGACTTCTTAGAGACTTCATCCTTGTTTAGTTGGGTTTTGGGTTTTTTTTTCTTTTTTAACTACTATGCATGGAAATAATGTACAATATATTTTGTACTTGCAAAGCAAAATCTCATGTCTCAGCTAAAGGAAGATAGTCATTGTACTGAATCTCAGTAGGTGAAAAGAGTTTTTCATGGAACCCAGTTTTTCTCTTTTCTGAAAATTGGGAGTCAGTGGTACAAAACTAATGGATGCTGATGTTCTAAGATAGCTGCAGGGCTAATAGTAAAGAAATCTGATAAAGCAGTATCTTGGGAGGTAGCCTGGCAATGATGATAATAAAGTTACTCGTGGCAAAAATAACAGTATATTTGAACAGTAAACAAAAATTACAATGAATTCTCTTTTGACATTACAATGAATGTACCTTGGATGTAGACACCCATAGATATATATGTTTTGAACATTTTGTCTTCCAGCTAATGCTAACCAAGAATTTTAAGTTTGGCAGACATGGATTTTAGAGCACAGTGTGGAACTGCCACCAGAACAGTTTCAGAGAGCAGAGATGCATTTCAAAGTAGAAGAAAAGACACAAAGTTAGCTGAAAATAATGAGCGAGAGAAAGGAGAATAAAAGCAACAGAAATGGGCCAAAATCTCCCATTTATATCCTTAGTCTGTATAAATTGTCATAGCTCGATTATACTTGGGGCAAGCTGAAATAGTCTAACATACCTTCCAGTATTCAGTAGTTTCAGGAACTGTAGTATTTGTTGGAAGACCCAGACATACCTAGA